>NC_090820.1:81489266-81800933 GCF_000390325.3 Nicotiana tomentosiformis | reverse complement strand
ATCTTCAACTTTCCAACTTTCACCAAAAAATATCAAATCAACCTACGAACCTCCAAATCTAAATCGAGACATACGCCTAAGTCCAAAATCACCATAAGAAACTGTTGTCATCAAAATACCATTCCGGAGTCGTCTATATAAAGTCAAACTCCGATCAACTCTTACCGATTAAGCTTCAAAAATAAGAATCATTCTTCCAAATCAATCCCGAATCACCTGAAGACTGAAACAGACCATGCACGCAAGTCAAAATACACAATATGAAGCTGATCGAGACCTTAAACTATCGAATGAAATGCTAAATCTCAAAACAACTGATCGAGTCATTACAAGTGTTCATTCGTCATATTCGACTATCTTCTTTGAATTCAAATGAACCCTAAGGCTTCAATGCCGCTATAAATATAGCCTTTAATGATCTCACCAAACACAAACAAACACACACTAAAAGAGGACGAACTACCAAAAACCTAAGTAAATACTATCTATTAAATAGTTTGAATTCCTTCTCTAATTTATTTTCTTTCTTTCACTTCTGACTAAGTTCGATCACTACGAGTTGATTGTCAGATTGAGCTCTTATACGACTAGTGATCGCCTTTACTTGGTTTGCTGCTCTGAAGAAGGTCAGTAAACACTGACCCCCTCTTTATTCTTCGGTTATTCATGTGTTGTCATGTAATTCTTTGTTTGACATTTTTCTATTAATTACCTGCTTGCTCTTCATGATGTTCATCAGTAAACATGTGACTTTCCTGTTGTGTTCTGATTTTGTGTTATTCTTGTTTTAAGTTAATGATGCTTTCTTGATAGTTATGTTTATTTCTGTGTTGTTGCTAAATCAATGCTTTATGATGGTCGTTGGACTCTATTTTTTATGACTTAGCTAATTAAAATAATTTTAAACTATTGTTACCCTTATAGGTAGTCTTGTTGATTCCTCATGTTAGTTGAACTAAACCCTATGTTTGTGGCTATGTGTGACCTACACTCTACTGATTGAGTAACAACTATATTTACACTGTCATGCTTGCTAAGTTGACTGAATAGTGTTCTTAAACTTTTTCTAATATCCTGTTTAACTAGCTAAGATCTTTATACCTAAATCATTATGTTGTCTTAACCCTCAAGCTTACAGTGTCATGTTGCTTTGGTTTAGTCCATTGAATGACTCTCATCAATGGTCTTGTTCTTGTAATCTTGTTGTTTGCGTAACTAGGTGACTCTAGTTGACAATTTGCTCATGATACTATATTGTTCTGCAAAGTTGAGGTATAATGGCTCATGTGTGCTTATCATGACAACTTGAATAAAAGAGAATCCTGTGGTAAACTTTGGTGGCATGACTTACTTTTAATAGAAAACTAGTTTACTTGTCTAAAATGGCAACTTGTCGTCTTCTGCTTATCCTTCCTTGGTCAACTATAAAATGAGTGTTTACTTTTATTATTTCATGATCACTTGATAACACTATTTAGATGGTCCTCATTTATGAACCTGAGTATTGTTGATTCTGACAATTTTAGAGTTTGATGGAATGTGCATTATCATTAGATACCTTGCATGTTAGGTTTAAATAAGACTAAGTTATCCCTCCTATTCATGCTAATGTCTCTGTTTTCCCAGTTGATTGGTATGCTCTTTTATGAATTCTGAATAAGGTAAAAGCACATGTGCTTAATATAAAAAATTTCCAACTGTATGAATACTCTCTTAGAAGAATTATTCTGAAAGCTGTTATAATGTTCTATAACATGCTCTAGTGATTTGAACCTACTTAAGGAAGATTCTGAAGTGCTGGACCTTTAGTGAAGTTAATAAATAAGTGCATATATTTATCTTTGTCAACTGCTGATGCCTTAAACTACGTACTATGACCTTCCTGAACCTGAATTTGTGAGTAGCATATTAAGGCTTACCTTCAAAAGTTCAGTCAGCTATTTGTGCTTGATGGCCTTTCTTAAGTGTGATTACGCCGTGAATGACATGCCATATGGAATGACTTAGAATTAGACTTTAAACCTTCTAAGCTGTTAAGACTTTGGGAGTTCATGTATGTCTGACAATGATCACAGTTTAGAACTCAGATATGTGTTAATCATTGGCTATTTGTGACTTTGCATTCTAGTGATAACTTCACTTTATAGAATGGTTGTCTGACTTGAACTATTGATGCCTCTATGTGATTGAGCCTCCTGAATGTGTTATGAAATCTTCTGTACCTTTGCTGGTGTGTTTTATGTTGGCTGTATAAGGTTGCTATTTGGTTGCAATGCCAAGTTGATGCTTGTTTGTGCTTAAACCTCTGAAGAAAAGTGAGGTACAATTCTTAAAGATATTTTTGTGTGAGCCTGACTTTATGATTAAGGACCCCCTCCCTAGAAAAAACATTGCTCGGGTCCATGAGGTTCTCGTGAACTCTAAAGTGTCAGGGGTTCATAGAGAACCTTATAAATAAATACAATTTACTGTAAGCCCATAGTCATTGACCTTGACTAATCTTCATAGGATTAACACAAACGCAACTCAACTTTGCCATATTCTTTAGATCCTGTTCTTATTCATTATAACTTTATCTTACTTCACCTTTTAAATTTACATATTCTAATTAATTTTTCTTCTTTTCTTTGTATGATCATTGGACCTGTTGAGTTCATTTAGAACTCAGGCCCAGATTCAGGAAATTGGGATACTTCCTTGTCACACGTTGGAGTCTGCCGCTGATTTGAGTATAGCTGGGCCTCGTTACTTGCCCACCCAATATTGAGAGTCCAACCTTCCTTCCCTTTATTCAAATTGTTGTTATTATTATTTACTTTTTTCGTGTATATGTCTTTGAAGAACTAACATTATTGTTGTATAATCGTTGCTATCTTGATTGTTTAGGCTGATTTTAGGCAAGTGAAAAATCTAATAGATAAAAGGTAATTGTGACTTCAAATATTAATCATTTTAAAACAACCTTAACACCTTTTGAAATCTAAACGCTCTTGAAACTAACTATTTTGGCAATTAAACTTTCTTTTGCTTACATATCTTTTAATTAGTTTTGTTTATTTATAGGCATCGACAAAACCTGGATGAGTTAAAAAGAAACATAATTTAAATGAGTCTAGACGAAAACAATTCCTTTGAAAGGTCTTCAAAATGAATCATAAGCAAATAAACTGTTTTAACACAATAAGGCAATTGTACCCGACCAGATTTGAAAGGAATATAAGATCAATAATTTTTGAAAATACAAGGGCTTCTACTAGAACGACTTTCCAATAAACAAACAAGGTATACCCGTTTGATAAATAACATATATTTGTAACAATCTCTTATTTCATAAAGTATAAAGATTCTCATATAAGTATTATAATTTTAAAGAAGATACCCATCCTTTTCTCAAAGTAAGAGATAAGTTTTTCAAAAATAATTAAAATTGTTTTGCTGACTTTCACAGAGTCCTATTTAGCAATTTTCACCACTAAGAAACTAGGATATAAATGCATCTCTCCTCGTACCTAGCCTAAGTTTAAGGAGCTACCTCAGGTAGATTTTAAGGGATGCTTAACACGTCACTCTTAGAATAAATAGAACCCTTACCCGAATCTCACTGGTTGGCAGACCATTAGGACAATAATTTTCATAGACCTATAAGTACCCTAGTATACCTTAAATATTAGGTGGCGACTCTTTCTTTTATCAACTTTAGAGGAACTACAAGTTGTATTTTATTTTGACATGTGCAAAATAGGGTGCAACAATATGGTGACTCTGCTAGGGATGTTTACACTTAGGTTCTGACCTTAGCAGAATTAGGCTAGACTTTGAACTCGAGGATGTTTGGTTATACTCTACTTTATTGTATGTTTAACCTGCAAATATGTGTTTACTTGCTTACACTTTACATGACAATATAACTAGCAAATATGTGCTCACTTTCTTTATTCTTAACATTATCACTAATTCACCATAATTACCTGTTACTACTTTATACACTTTAGCACATTTTCATATCGAGTCTTGGCCGTATACAATCACACACAATTCACGTAAGGGTTGTCTTTTCACCTCTCCGAACCTTCTTTTTAAAACTCTCTAGTTTCATAGAACGACCTTGTCCAACCAGCTGACATATTGTCTCGCAATTATTTAGTTCAACTCCAAATTTAGGAAATATTCTACTCTTAGAAAATATAGGTCATGGTGCACCTCGAGGTTTCAATTTCTTCACAGTAGTACCTCCATTGACTTCGGCTTTACTAATGAATAAATTGGCTTCGCTGGAACCCATATTGTATCTAGCATTTGCTGCTGCAGAATAAACCAATTTCAAAATGGGATAACATGCTCGATAGAGCATGAGTTCTAGTATCATAAGCGTTTCCACATAGGAACGACCGCGAATTTGATCAATTATTCTTCGTGCTTTGTTAGCAGACATAGATATATGTTCACCTAAATCATATACTTCTGTTTTTTTCTTCTTTAGCATAAGGTTTGCCTCCTCCTACTGAATCATAAGCATCTAGATTTTTTTAATTAATATTAACGACGAGATCTATTATCGCTTTTTGCATGTCGTCTAAAATTTAATGTAGGTGAAAATTCTCCCAATTTATGGCATACCATACTATCCGTTATATAAATAGGCAAATGCTCTTTTCCATTATGGATAGCAATAGTATGACCGATTATTGTAGGTATAATGGTAGATGCCCGGAGCCAAGTTACTATTATTTCTTTTTCCGTTTTTGTGTTAAGCTTATCAATTTTTTTAAATAAATGATTGGCTACAAACAAACTTTAGGTGGATAAATCCTTGGTATTGACTCATAATTAGAAAAGCTACCCTATGTCAATAGGTCATGCACCCAACGACATGCCTTTTGTGAAACGATAAATCAACCAAGATAAGACATCAAGGATTCAGAGCGAAACATTACCTCGCCTTTCTCCCCTTTTAGATGGAAATCAACCCCAACATACTGAAAATTAGCATGGTCATGGGAGCACCTCCCAAGTTAAAATAATGGTGGAGAAATTTTGAATGAGAGCACAGAGACGGAATCAGAGCACACCTAGGGGCACTGACCACATTGATAAATGTATGAGTTGATCGGCTACTCACCAGGTTGCTAATAGAGTTTTGGGATCTAGTGAAAGCGATTTTCAAGTTTGTTGACTATGAGGTGACGCCAACACTTGAGGAAGTTACCAGCTTTACTAAGTTTCCATTCGCCGGACGGAAGCCTACACTTCTAGTCATTATGCCGAATCAAAGGTTTCTCTACGCACTAGGATTAAAGAGTAACAAGAATTTGAGAAGTGTCGAGGACAGATAGGTAAGCCTGAACCAGTTGTTTGATAGATTTTGGGCATTGAGAAAGCTATGATTGGCATCTTGAGGAATTTTAGTGTGACAAGGCAACATGGGAGAGCCTTCATCCCTTTTCCCTTTCTTTAGCACTATTGGGGCTTCTGGTTTTTCTGCAATTAAAGGGATGGATCAATATCAACATACTAACTTTGATCTTGGCCACATTCCAAGGGAGTCTGCAAGTCACTGTTGTTCAAATGCTATTGTTGGAGATGTTCAAGGCACTATTGGTGTGTTCGAGATGGTATGACTTATGTAAAGGCTACAACCAGCTGCTGTAAATATGGGCTATGGAGCATTTTTTCCAAAGGGAGCCAACCATCGACTACTTTATTGGCACTAGCAACATGATCCACAATTACGAGGAGAGTATGAGGCATTGGGAAATACCACATGCTCAAGAAGAATGGCGGGAATTCCTAACCCACCTCACGGAGAATTCATCAACTGGAAGTTTTCTTGGCTAAGTGGCAGAGTAATTGTAAGAGGTCCAGATAAGTATTTCATCAAATTGATGGGATTGGAAGGGATTCAACCATATGCACCGCTGAGGGTCCTAAGGCAGTTTGGCATGATTCACGACGTACCTCTTTGGTCCCGAATGACTTTGTATGAAGACGACTGCAACAGGCAAGTTCCAATCCCGATGGTAAGGCGGCTTCAAGACGGTGGAGTGACCTAGTCACGATGGGTATAGGGAAAACCTCATGGTGTACACCCAAGTATTTTGTGTGGATTACTAAAGAAGATCGGCTGGCCAGTCCCAGTAGGGAAGGGTTAGCCGGGATGGAGGACTCAAGAGAAGCTTTGCAAATATACCATGAGATCCTGCCTCACTATCTCATCATCACTACCATGCATCAATAGGTAGTCCCGGGATCGGTCGATCACATGTTGCCGTCGCCTGATGAAGATAACCAAATTATGGAGTACATATAGATTAAGTCCGAGGAAGAACTAGAGGAGGATCCTGAGTATAATCTTGATTATGTCGAGGGAGAATTCGAAGAAGATCCAGAGTATGAGAGCTTGGGAGGAGACTCCGGGGGTGACTATTAAATTTGTTGGTTGATTTCATTTATGTACTTTTTAAATTCTCTAAGGGCAATTCTATAAGCCCGTGAAACCTTTGTGAACCCTGGAAAAATTACGTTGTAGCCATTGTCAACTTCCCCTCATATTTTGTACCAGTAATGAAGTCTTTGTAACCCACATATAACCAGTGATTTTCCATCAATGAAACACCGAACTTGCTCCGGATCCGAATGTGTCAATATTTGGATATTTGTCAAATGCTTGTGATGTAGGACTACCTCCGGGAAAGAGAGGTCCCTGAATATTCTAGGAGCACACTTGTTCAAATAAGAGAATTGATTGCTTTATGTGATTATATGTGCAATTCCTGAACTAACTTCTACTTTTCTTTTGTTTTTCTGCTTTATATCTTTATTTATTTACCCCCCAAAACATAGGTTGATTTGTGTTGATATCTAAACTGGCCGAACCATCGTATAACCTAAGGTCCAAAGGAAAGATGATTGTTACAGATGACCCTGACCGGAAATGCTCTGGTGGTAGCAGACAACCCAGGGGGATCAGGGGAAGAGACGAAACTCAAAATGATGAACATTTTTCTCGGATGAAACAAGAAATTAAGTCATTAAGGGAGGAGGTACAACAGATCAGGGAGTTGGTACATCTGGACGTGACTATGCTTCCACAACCACCCCGCTTCCCATCGCTAGATTCCATCCCAACCACTTTCCTTCATCAACCCAACAAACTAGTAATACCGCAACTACTGTCACCACAAACCCCTGCCATAATCCAAGTCATATCGCTAGTTACCCCAGCAAACCCACCAAATCCTCTCATATACACACCTTATGTCCCTAACTACATTCAAGCTCCACAAAATCCACCAACTACCACAAATTTGACCCAAACCCCTCCTCGTGACAATGCCACTTTCACAAACGCCCACACACACTATATACCCGCGGCAACACCGCCACCCTTGAGCGATATGTTCCACCCATATATACCGCATGAGAACCCACTTTCACCATGACTGTCACGGTCAGGATGACTTATGAGATCAACCAATATGCTGAAATGGAAAGGGAAACGAAATCCAAAGAAGATGAGTCGCTGCCCGAATAACTACTGGTACTAAGGAAACAAATAAAGAACCTGCAAGTTGCTCGAGGGAGTGAGAGCTTTGATTATGTACACCCAGATGTTGATATGCCAGCAGGGTTCAAGCCTCCGAAGTTTGATATCTTTGATGGAACAGGCGATCCCCACGCTCACTTGATAGCATACTGTTACAAGCTGGTAGGATTAGGAAGGACTGAGAAGTTAAAGATGAAATTGTTCATTAGAAATCTGATCGGGGAAGCACTCACTTGGCACACTAGACATGAACCTAGAAACTGAAGAGAATGGCAAGACATGGTCGAAGATTTTATGAATTGCTTCAAGTTCAATATTGAGATCACCCCAGATAGATTCGCTTTGGTGAACCTACAAAAGAAGCCCTCTGAGTCGTTTCAAGAGTATGATCGTCATTGGAGATCAAAGGCATCTAGAGCACAACCCCTACCGTATGACAATGAGCCAACCAAGTATTTCATGCGTGCTCAAGAAGGAATCTACTTCGAGACAATGATGGGCGAAAAGTTCCCCGAGATGGTCAAAATGGGAGATTTCCTGGATGAAGATATTAATTCTGGGAAGATACAATCAATGGATGCACTACAGGCTTATAGCAAGGCTATACAATCTTGTTCCATCGGCAATGGAAAGAAGAAGAAAGAAGAGGTGGCGGTAATTTTCCCCTATTATCAACCAAGTCCTCCTCTCCAGCCAATCCCTACCCTGCAAGCACCCATTGTCCAAACCAACCCACTTAAACTCTAGTGTACAATGCCCAACCACACTACAATACCCAACCACATTACAATCCACCCCGAGCAAATATACATCCAAATCCACCACGACCATATGCTCTCGTTCAAACCACCACCCACCAAAATAGACCTGCTTATTCTCCCAGACCACGTCCAAACTTTGAGGCACAAAACACCAGAAACTTCACCCCAATTGCTAAGCCTTTAGCTTAATTGTTTGAGAGGACGAGGGAAGCCGGATTGATATACCCTGTGGAAGGAAGAATCTCGGACCAATCCACCAAGTATTTTGATGCAAGCAAGGAAGCGTTGTTCTTATCATTCAGGTGTTCCTGGACATGATACCGAGGATTGTTATTATTTGAAGAATGAAATCAAAATGCTGATCAAGAGTGAAGCTATCCATTGCACTCCAGCCCTACCAAATGTAAACCATAACCTACTACCAAATCACAGAAACCAAGGAGAAAACATAATTACCTTGAAGGAGGATTAAGAGTTAAATGGGACTATTGTTACCATTGGGAATGTTGAAGCAGCAAGAGCAACTCCTTGGGCAGCCTCATTGATCACTGTACAATTAAAACCGCTAGTAATGGTTCAGTTATATCAACCACGGCACATCATGACCATCAAAGAGGATGGAAATCAGGAGTACAAGGATGTCCCATGGACTTATCAGTAGAAAGAAAAGGGAAAGATGATAAAACCTATGACTATTCATAGGATGACTAGATTTGGAAGGTTATACGCTCAAGAACAAGTGAACCGAGGAAATCCAAATAGAGAACAGAACCATATGAGGAACATAACTGACGCCGAGACAACAAAGTTTGGAGAAATATGCTAGTTAAAGAATACTCCATAGAAGAACAGTTGAGAAAGGCCCCTGCTCACATATCAATCATGGACTTGCTGATGAGTTCCGATAGTCACAGAGACACTCTGGTAAAGGTGTTAAGTGGAGTAAGCATGCCAGAAAGTACCACTAGTGAGGCACTGGCAGCTACTATTGGGAATATGGTAGAGGCAAACAAAATCTCTTTTAGAAGGGACGAACTTTCTGTGGAGGGAGTAGATCACATTAGAGCTCTACACATCACTATCAAGTATGGAGACAAAGTCATATATTACGTACTGGCTGACGGGGGGTTCAGAGTGAATATTTGTCCGTTCTCCACTCTACGGGAATTAGGAATCCACTTAATAGAAGTTAAAGTGAGCCACGTGAGAGTAAGGGCTTTTGATGGTTCACAGAAGGATGTTATTGGAGAGATCTACTTGGCTTTGCAAATTAGACCCGTTGAGTTCCCTCTATTGTTCCAGGTGATAGATATCTTATCTTGTTACAAACTGCTACTACGAAGGTGCTAGATACACATGGTAGGGGTAGTTCCTTCCACTCTCCATCAGTGCATGAAATTTTAACGGTATTTCCAGGAAATTGTGATACATGGGGAATGAAGCATATCAACTTATTTGGAACATGCAGTTCCTTTTATAAAGGGATTAGATGGGGTCGCTTTTCATGTAGTCGAGATCATGCAAGAAGAGAAGACCATAGCATGCAGTCACCATATGGGTCAGGAATGACAATTTAAGAAATGATGAAGTATGGGTAAAGCAAGGATCCAGGATGGGAGCCTGATCAGATGGGATAACTGAGCCGATTCACCAAAGTGGCAGAATGGTACAACCAACTTGGGATACCAACCTACAACTGGAGGAATCTACAACCGAAACCCTGTGGAGAAAGTTTTCATGCCAGAGCATGTTTCGGGGTGGGGTCGCTTACCACAAAAAGAGGAGATCATCGACGGGATCAGAAGATTGTTTGTGGATATGATTGAAAAATACTGCAATAGAGCTAATATCAAGACATCGACCATTAGGGATGCTGAACCAGGAAAGACCTTTTAGAACTGGGCAACCAGTCCATCTCTGGTTCGCCGAGAGTCTTGGTAGTGTGGAATTGTAGTAACTTTTGAAAACTGCATGATTAATTGAGGATTGAATGATGTCTGTGCTTTTTTTTTTTTTTATCAAATTGCCTCATTGAACGCTGAGACGTTCCTTTCAATAAAATAAAAGTATTGTTTTTCCTGAAAATCATTGTAAACCTGTCTTTATTTTATTTATACTAGACTTTTCTTTTTAGTAATCAAAATAATAAAGAACCGCATTCCATGATTATGACATGTAACAAAACCCTCGAGCAAAATGATCCAGACTACGAAGAGTACGACGAGAGTATGATGCCCGAGAACATACCGCAGGAGATCGAACAATTAAAAAGCTAGAAGAAGCCCAACTTCGAGGAAACAAAGGTGATCCATATGGGAAGTGAAGAAGATGTAAAAGAGACTCGACTCAGCATCCACTTGAAGGCAGAATAGAAGGAATAATTGGTAGAGTTCCTTTAAGAATACATCAATGTATTCTCCTGGTCATATTATTACATGCTTGGATTAATACGAATATTATTTTGCAACAATTTCCTACTGATTCCACCAAGCCACCAGTTAAGCAGAAACCTAGAAAATTGAAGCCTGATTTAAGTATGGGGAATAAAGAAGAAGTTACCAAGCTGATAGAAGAAAATGTGGTAAGGATCACAAATTACCCCACCTGGTTGGCCAACATACCGGTGCCTAATAAGGACGAAAGGAATATGGTATGCATGGATTACAAAGATCTCAACAAAGCCAGTCTCAAGGATTACTTTCCTCTACCATATATCCATATCCTTATCGACAACTATGCGAAGCACGGTTTAAAATCGTTTGTAGATTGTTTTACTGGATATCATCATATTTTAATGCATGAAGTTGATGCAGAGAAGACAACATTCATCATGCCACATGGATTTTACTGCTACAGGGTCATGCCATTTGTCCTCAAGAATGTCGGCGCCACCTATACGAGGGCCATGATGACTCTTTTTTATGGCATGATCCACAGAGAAATTGAAGTTTATTTGGATGACATCGTCATTAAATCACGAAAGATTGTAGGTCATTTGAGTGACTTGCGGAAGTTCTTTGAATGGTTACGAAGGTACAATTTGAAGCTGAATCTTTTGAAGTGTGCATTTGGAGTTCCCGTAGGAAAATTACTAGGTTTTATCGTCAGTAGGAAGGGGTCTTGGATCCCTCAAAGATCACGGATATTCAAGACTTGCCTCCTCCTAAAAGCAAGAAGGTTCATATCCCAGTCAACCGTAATCTATGAATCGGTTTCCTAGTTGTTGAAGAAAAAAACCGCAACAAAATGGGCAGAAGAATGCCAAAAAGCTTTCGATAGAATCAAGGAGTATTTGTCCAGTCCACCATTGTTGGTTCATCCTAAAACTGGGAAGCCACTGCTACTATACTTGTCCTTCTTGGATAATCTATTTGGATGCGTGTTGGGGCAATACGATGAGACTAGAAAAAAAGAGCAAGCTATTTCAGGACAAAGGAGTAGGAATTGAGGCAGTCTTTGTCTCTGAATCAGGACAAAATTATCCAATTTTGGCAAAGATATGATTCCCTTGCACAAATAATATGGGGGAGTACGAGGCGTGCGTCCTTGGGATTATGATGGCAGTCGACATGAGTATCAAAGAGTTTTTGGTCATATGAGATTCTGATTTATTGATCTACCAAGTCCAAGGAGAATGGACCACCAAATATGTCAAGATCCTTCCGTACTTGCATTGCGTAAAGTAATTATGTAAGTATATCACCAAGATCAAGTTCAAGCATGTTCCTAGAATCCAGAATGAGTTCACAGATGCTCTTGGAACTTTATGTAATGACCCCACCGGTCGTTTTATCTATTGCAGCAATGTTTCTCTATTTATCACTTCTTCTATATTCATTTGTAGTTATGTGACTTTCCTGGGTGGTTGGATTGGTTTTGGAGTGAATTGGGACACTTAGTCCCAAGGTTAGAATCTTATGTTGAAAGAGTTGATCAAAGTTTGACTTTTGTATAGACGATGCCAGAATAATGTTTTGATTATTATAATAGCTTCATATAGTAAATTTGGACTTAGGTGTATGTCCGCATATTGATTTGGAGGTCCATAGGTTGGTTTGGGGATTTTTAGAGAAAATTAGGAAGTTGAAGGTTTGAAAGACTGAGAGGTTTTATTGAGAGTTGACTTTGTTGATCAAAATTTGGTTTCGGGTATTGGAATAGGTCCGTTGTGTCATTTGGGACTAGTGTGAAAAATTTGAGGTCAATTGGAGTTGATTTGATATGGTTTGACATCAGTTTTAGAAGTTGGAAGTTTATTAGTATCATTAGGCTTGAATTGAGGTGCGATTCGTGATTTTGATTTTGATTTTGTTTGATGTGATTTGAGGCTTCGACTAAGTTCGTATCATGTTTTAGGAACCATTGGTATATTCAAATGGGGTCCCAAGGGCCTCGAGTATGATTCCAATCAAGTTCGGCTTCATTTTGGACTTTGATGAACTGCCGAACCTGTGCAGTTGGTTTCCTCATTTGCAATCGCGAAGAGGGGATCGCGATCGCGTAGAGTTATTTGGTGGCTGGTGAAATTTTGCATCGCGTTCGTGAGTTCAGGGACGCGTTCGCGAAGGCTGAGGTAGGTTGTTCACCGCAAATGTGAGCTAGGTTATGCGTTCGCGTAGAAGGGAGGCAAGGCTCAGGGGTAGTAGGCGATTGTTCTTCGCAATCGCGAGACATGGACCGCGATCGCGTAGCTGTAGGGTATGGAACATCGCGTTCGCGAGTAAGTTGTCGCATCCGTGTAAGAGGTTTTGACAATTGGTGTGATTTGTGCTTTGCGAACGGAGGCATCTTCCGCATTCCCAAAGAGGAATGACTTGGCAGACTCTTATAAATCCCATTTCGAGGGTTAGAGTTACTGAATCACATTTTGAGGTAGAGAGCTCGGTTTTGGGCGTATTTGGCGGGAATTTTCAAGATTTGGATCGGGGTAAGTGTTTTTGACTCAGATTTATTATTATTTCATGGTTCCATCTTCATTTATAGCATGTAATTAGTGAATTAAAGTGATGAAATGTGGAATTTTTGTAAAACTTCCTAAAGTGAAATATTGAGGATTTGAAGGTCGAATCGAGGTCGGAATTGGATGAAATTGGTATGGTTGAACTCGATATTGAATGTGTGTTTGAAATTCGTGAGTTTGATCGCATTCTAGAGTGCAGGCTCAAGGTTGACGTTTTGATTTTGATATAGATCAAAAATTGTTTGAAGTTGTTTCCTACGGCATTATTTGTTGATATTGAGTTGTTTGTGACTAGATTCGAGTCGTTTGGAGTCTGATACGCGTGGGGAGGGCTTGTTGAAGTATTAATTTGCGCGTTTTGAGGTAAGTAACACATCTAAACTTGGATTTGAGGGTATTTAACCCTGAGAACTACATTATATGAAGCATATTGGGGTGACGTACATGCTAGGTGACAAGCGTGTATGTGGGAACCAGTGTGTTTATAGTTGGGGAGGCCTTTAGGCTATTAACGGGCTTGTTTTTCCATCATATCTTGTTATCTCACTGGTTGGAGAGGCCTTTAGGCTATTAACGGGCTTGTTTTTCTATCATATCTTGTTATCCCCGCTTTTTCCCTACTTGTTTAATTATTTGAACTGTAATTCATGTTAGATATCATGTCTAGGTTAAATGCTATTTGTTTGAGACTCTATAGGGATATTCTTGCTGTCTCAGAGCTATATGCTTTATTTGTATACATGTGCTTAATCATGATGGTAAATCCGTGTATGATATCTATATCTCAGTACTTATTATTTTATTCCTCACATGTTGTTGATCCCTTTTATGTGTAACACTGTTAAGCTGAGCATTTTGAGATGTGTTTATGAAAGACATGAACGGTAAATGACTAAGTTTAGGCCATAGATCCAGTTTGGTACTGATTTTGAGGTGACACATACGCCAGACCCATATTGGGCTAAGTGTTATTGTTTTGGGGCGACGCGTGCACCAGGCCTCACTATTGGGCTAAATGATTATGAGTAGTGCTTGGGAAGGATCCACCCCTCCACAGTCTGACATGCTAGTAGTGGGCTCAACTGTGGTTTACGTTACAGTCTGGTTTGAGAGGCCGAGACGGATGCTAGGTTTGACCTGTTAAGCAAGATTTCTAGGTGCTTAGAGTCAGTTCGCAGGTTTGAGCGTGAGGAGCAAGAGGGCAAGAGGCCCCGCGGTTTAGGTGGTTTTAGTGGTACCTCATCTGGAGGTTAGTCACATCACATCAGAGGTTGTCCTTATAGGCCTGCTCAGATTGCTCGTCTGGTTCATCTTAGGGCATCAGTTAGCCATGGTTCATATAGTACTCGTCTGGGTCAGTCATCTTTCTGTGCACTTCCAACTTAGAGCTTGTACCGTGCTCCATCAGCTTAGTGTTCATCGGTACCAGGTTCTTCCAGTGGTTATTCTAGTTCTCGGGGTCCGATTCAGGCCTCGCCGTCATATCCAGCTCAAGGTTGGTACGACTTTTGAGAGTTGGGGCATGTGAGGAAGTATTGTCCCCATCACTACAGAGGTCCAGTGCAGCAGGGAGGCAAATCTATGACCCCTACACCAGTTGCTGCACCAGCCGCTCAACCAGCTTGGGGAGAAGGTCATGCGGGTCGAGGTCAAACGGTAGTGATCAAGATCGATGGTGTACTTTTCATGCTAGGCGAGATGCAGTTGCTTCCGACGCTGTGATCACATGTATTATTTCAGTATGCCATAGAGATGTATCAGTATTATTTGATCTTGGTTCCATTATTCATATATGTCATTGTACTTTTCTCATTATTCAGATACGCCTCGTGATTCTTTAGTTACGCTTGTTCATGTATATACGCTCGTGGGTGGTTCTATTGTTTTTGACTATGTATATCGATTGTGTGTGGTGGATATTGGGGGATTAGAGATGAGAGTTGATCTTTTACTTCTTAGCATGTTTGATTTTGACGTGATTTTTGGCATGGATTGGTTGTCACCATGTCACGCTATTCTGGATTGTCTTGCCAAGATTGTGACCTTGGTGGTGCCGGGGTTGCCTAGGTTTGAGTGGAGAGGTTCCTTGGATTATGTTCTAGTAGAATTATTTTATATTTGAAGACCATTCAGGTGGTCTGATGAGTGTGAGAAGATCTTTCAGAAGCTCAAGACTGCTTTGACCATAGCTCAAGTTCTAGCTTTGCCGTCAGCATCGGTTTCATATACAGTTTATAGTGATGCTTCACGGATTGGCATCAGGTGTGTCTTGATGCAGGAGGGTAGGGTGATTGCTTATACTTTGCGTCAGCTAAAGCCCCATGAGAAGAACTACCCCGTTCATGATTTAGAGTTGACAGCTATTGTTCATGCATTGAAGATTTGGAGGCACTATCTCTGCATCGTGTCGTGTGAGGTATTCATAGATCATCTGAGTGTTCAACACTTGTTTAAGCAAAATGATCTTAAGTTGAGGCAGCAAAGGTGGTTAGAGTTGTTAAAAGACTATGATATCACCATTTTGTATCATCCCGGGAAGGCCAATGTGGTGGCCGATGCCTTGAGTAGAAATGTTGTGAGTAAGGGTAGCCTTGCATATATTCCAGTTGGTGAGAACCGCTAGCATTGGATGTTCATTCTTTGGCCAATCAGTTCGCGAGGTTAGATGTTTCAGAGCCTAGCCGAGTTCTTTCTTGCATGGTTTCTCAGTCTTCTTTGTATGAGTGCATCAGAGAACGTCAGTATGATGACCCCAATTGCTTGTCCTTAAGGACATGGTGCAACATGGTGATGCCAAGGAAGTTTCTATTGGAGATGATGGGATTTTGCGGATACATGGTCGGATTTGTATGCCCAAAGTGCATGGGTTATGTGAGTTGATTCTTGAGGATGCCCACAATTCGCGGTACTCCATTCATCTGGGTGCCGCCAAGATGTATCAATTTGAGGCAACAATATTGGTGGAGAATAATTAAGAAAGATATAGTAGAGTTTGTGGCTCGGTGTTTGAACCTCCAGCAGGTGAAGTACGAGCATCAGAGGTCGGGCGGTTTGCTTCAGAGACTTGAGATTCCTGGGTGGAAATAAAAGCATATTACCATGAATTTCGTTGTTGGTATCACACAAACTTTGAAGAAATTCGACGCAGTGTGGGTTATTGTAGATAGACTAACCAAGTCTGCACACTTCATTTCGATTGTGACTAGCTATTCTTCAGAGCAGTTGGCTCAGATCTACAACCATGAGATTGTTCGTCTTCATGGTGCTCCGGTGTCCATTATCTCTGATTGAGGCACGTAATTCACATCGCACTTCTGGAGAGCTATGTAGCGTGAGTTAGGTACACGAGTGAAGTTGAGTACAATATTCCACCCGCAGACACACGCACATTCTGAGCGCACCATTTAGATCTTGGAGGATATGCTACGTGTCTGTGTTATGGATTTTGGGGGTTCATTGGATCAATTCTTGTAGAGTTTCCCTGTAAAAACAACTATCAATTGAGTATTCAGATGGCTCCTTATGAGGCCTTATATGGGAGGCGGTATCGTTCTCCAATTGGTTGGTATGAGCCGGGAGAGGCTAGGTTGTTGGGTACTGATTTGGTTATGCCTTGGTGAAAGTCAAGTTGATTCAGGATAGGCTTCGTACAACACAATCTAGGCAGAAAAGTTATGCTAATAGGACAGTTCGTGATGTTGCATATATGGTGGGTGAGAAGGTTTTGCTTAGAGTTTCACCCATGAAGAGTGTGATGAGGTTCGGGAGGAAGGGCAAGTTAAGCCCTCGGTATATTGGTGCTTGAGAGAGTTGGAGAGGTGGCCTACAAATTAGCCTTGCCACTTAGTCTATCAGGTGTTCACCAGTGTTTTATGTTTCTATGCTCTAGAAGTATTATGCTGACCCATCACATGTCTTGGCCTTCAACACAGTTCAGTTAGATGGGGATTTGACTTATGATGTCGAGCCAATGGACATTTTGGATCGGTAGGTTCGAAAGTTGAGATCAAAGAACATAGCATCAGTGAAGGTCCAATGGAGAAGTTAGCTAGTTAACAAGGCTACTTGGGAGACCGAGCGGGAGAAGCGCAGCAGATATCCACACCTATTTGAGACGCCAGGTATGATTTTAGACCCGTTCGAGGACGAACATTTATTTAAGAGGGGGAAAATGTAATGAACCGAGAGGTCATTTTGTGTATTGTAGCCTCGTTCCCCTATTTATCTCATCTTCTATGTTCATTTGTAGCTATGTGAGGTTCAGGGTGGTTGGTTTGGATTCGGGGAGGTTTCGGAGTAAATTGGAACACTTAGTCTCAAGGTTGGTAGCTTAAGTTGAAAGAGTTGACTAGTTTGACTTTTGTATATACAACTTTGGAATCGAGTTTTGATGGTCCAAATATCTTCGTATGATGATTTTGGACTTAGGCATATGTCCGAATTTTGATTTGGAGGCCCGTAGGTTGGTTTGGGACTTTTTGGCGAAAGTTGGAAAGTTGAAGGTTTGGAAGATTGAGAGGTTTGATTGATAGTTGACTTTGTTGATACTGGGTTCGGATTTTGGTTTCGGGTGTTGGAATAGGTCGTTGTGTCATTTGGAACTAGTGTGCAAAATTTGAGGTCAATTAGAGTTGATTTGTTATGGTTTGACATCGGTTTTAGAAGTCAGAAGTTTATTAGTTTCATTAGACTTGAATTGGGGTGTGATTTGTGATTTTGATGTTGTTTGATGTGATTTGACGCTTCGACTAAGTTCGTATCCTGTTTTAGGACCTATTGGTATGTTCGGACGGGGTCCCGGGGGCCTCGAGTATGATTCGGATAAAGTTTAGCTTCAGTTTGGACTTTGATGAACTGCTGAACCTATGCAGTTGGTTCCTTATTCGCGATCGCGTAGAGTTATTTGGTGGCTGGTGGAATTGTTCATCACGTTCGCGAGTTCAGGGACGTGTTCGCGAAGACTGAGGCAGGTTGTTCACCGCAAGTCTCAGAGGTAGCAGGCGATTGTCCTTCGCATTCACGAGACATGGACCGCAATCGCGTAACTGTAGGGTGTAGACCATCACGTTCTTGACTAAGCTGACGCGTTAACGTAAGAGGTTTTGACAACTGGTGTGATTTATGCTTCGCGAACGTGAGACATCTTCCGCGTTCACGAAGAAGAATGACTGGGCTGACTCTTTTAAATCTCATTTCGAGTGTTAGAGTTATTATATCACATTTTGAGGTAGAGAGCTCGGTTTTGGGCGATTTTGGAGGGGGGTTTCAAGATTTGGATCGGGGTAAGTATTTCCGACTCGGATTTAATATTATTTCATGATTCCATCTTTGTTTATAGCATGTAATTAGTGAACTAAAGTGAAGAAATGTTGGATTTTTGTAAAACTTCCTAAAGTGCAAAATTAAGGATTTGAAGGTCGAATCGAGGTCAGAATTGGATGAAATTGGTATGCTTGAACTCATTATTGAATGGGTGTTCGGAATTTATGAGATTGACCGTATTCCGGGGTGCAAGCCTAGGGTTGACTTTTTTATTTTGATAAAAATCGAAACTATACTGTTTGAAGTTGTTTCTTGCGGCATTATTTGTTGATAATTAGTTGTTTATGACTAGATTCGAGTCATTTGGAGGCCGATACGCATGGGAAGGGCTTGTTGGCATATTAATTTGTGCGTTTTGAGGTAAGTAACACATCTAAAAT
The DNA here is from genome assembly GCF_000390325.3 of Nicotiana tomentosiformis. Classification (NCBI taxonomy): domain Eukaryota; kingdom Viridiplantae; phylum Streptophyta; class Magnoliopsida; order Solanales; family Solanaceae; genus Nicotiana; species Nicotiana tomentosiformis. Next base: position 81,781,967 of record NC_090820.1, on the reverse strand, counting down.
TTGATTTGAGGGTATTTAACCCTGTGAACTACATTACATGAAAGATATTGGGGTGACGTACGGGCTAGGCGACGGGCGTGTGTGTGGGCACATGTGTGTTCATGGTTGGGGAGGCCTTTAGGCTATTACTGGGCTTGTTTTGCTATCATATCTTGTTATCCCCGCGTTTTCCGTACTTGTTTACTCATTTGAACTGTGATTCATGTTAGACATCATGTTTAGGCTAAGTGCTATTTGTTTGAGACTTGATAGGGTTATTCTTGTTGTCTTAGAGCTATATGCTTTATTTGTAAACATGTTCTCAGTCATGATGCTGTATCCGTGTATGATATCTCCATCTCAGTACTTCTTATTTGATTCCTCACATGTTGTTGATCCCTCTTATGTGTAACAATATTAAATTGAGCATTTTGGGATGTGTTTATCTGAGACATGAATGGTAAATGACTGAGTTTGGGCCATAGAGCCAGTTTGGTATTGATTTTGAGGTAACGCGTATGCCATGCCCATATTGGGCTAAGTGTTATTGTTTTGGGGCAACGTGTGCTCCAGCCTCACTATTGGGCTAAATGATTATGATTATGCTTGGGCACGATCTGCCCCTCCGGAGTATGACATGTCAGAAGTGGGCGCAGTCACAATGTTTTATATACGTGGAGTATGACATGTCAGAAGTGGGCGCAGTCACAATGTTTTATATATGTGCTTTGATGATGGGCAGTTATGCCTGAGTTAGGCTTGGTCATTTCAATATTTCACTTACTCATACCCTCGAACTACGCTCAGATTTGATTCTGTTGGGACACGTAGGCAACCTGAAAAGGTTCGATCTTCACCCTAGGAAAGCCTTGTAATACATTGTCTAGATTAGGAAATGATCGCATCACCAAGGAAGTTATGACATTCGAGGCATATCCAGGAAAGCATCATCAGCAAGGCAGAGCCATCCAAAAATGATACTCGCGTCGAGGGGAAGGTCAAAACATGTCATAATCCGGAACGATGGTGTTAGACATATATATATAAATGATTTTTCAAAAATAACTTTTAAGAAAAATACTACTCTTTACACCTGCCAAACCTCATAGCATAATCCACCAGATTCGTGGCAAGGCTAGGTCCACGATCAACACGAATCAACACCCTTACCCTACTAAGAATTTTTCTTTGAGCGCAAGATGGGCATAAATAAAAAGGCGTCAAATAACATCACAGTCAACGACAGATCCACTACAATCTCATGGGCCCCTAACCCTACTTATTGTTCAATTTGTTTCCATCTTATATAGCCAAGGACTAACTTTGAATTCTTTGCAGGTACCTCAAAGCTTAGACTCCGACACAACCAGATCACCATCTGTTCTTCCAATCAGAGCATATTATACATATCAAAATGTTTACTTTTCCAATCAGAGCACCTTGTATATATCAAACCGTCAGCTCTGCCAATCAGAGCACCTTGTACATATGACACCGCCTGCTCTGCCAATCAGAGCATATTGTACAAATCGCACCATCCATTTGCCAATCATATCACCTTGTACAACTTGCATCATCACTCCGCCAAATCAGAGATTCCAGATAGATTGTAGCAAACCTCGTCGCCAACTTCCCCAATCAAAGGGTGTACCATTCAATTTTGTCACAGGTTCCGCCAATCGAAGGCCGTAAATTATTTCTGCAGTCAAGGGTATTTCTTTGTCATGCTCGTTTAATTTCTTTTTATCTTGAATGTTTTGATGTTTTATTTTTGAAGCTTTCATGCATTTTTATATTCTTAATTGGTTCAAATTCAAATACTCCCATCGCGCGGAGTTCCAAATTCAAAGTCAAATACTCCCATCGCGTGGAGATTCAAATTCAAAGTCAAATTTTTCCATTGCGAGGAAATTCAAATTCAAAGACGAATACTCCAATTGCGTGGAGATTCAAATTGCTCCAACAACTTCGAAACGGTACACAACCCGGCTAGCATTCAAAGTAAGATTCAAACATCCCATCTCCCTAAAATGCCAAATAAAGGCTAGCCGGCAACCAGACATTGTTATTAATGCATATTTACATTTATCCTAACATATTTGCATTATGATATACGGGTATGTGTGTATCTTCCTTTTTTGCAGGTTAAAAAACTACAACATAGAACTTCCTCTAAGCAGCAAACTAGGTTACACCGCTGTGAGGGACAATAGACACATAAGCGAGCCAAGGATCCAGTCTCCAACTCAATTTGTTCAGTAGAACTCCAAAATTGTCAAATCTCTCATGTCCTATAATCAAGCTACAATTCAGAAGTCATTGGGTCTCAAAATCTTTCCGTCTCACGGTATCGTCATAACACGATACTGAGGCAATTCATGCAAGCGTAACACTCTCTGAATCATCATTCCAGCTACATATGGCCTGATCCTCATTGAGCCCGAGGCATGTAGGCTATTCAAAGCTAGAATTCGGCCATAATCTCATGAGTCATGATCTTTCATAATTCCATACACCATACCTACAATATATGCCTAGAGTCGGGGCAAAATTAGTTATTAAGTCAATTTCTTTGCCCGCAAACTGTTTTATCGTCTCCGGTTAAAGAGGGGCTGTTGTTGATGACCAATTTTGACCTCCCCTTTTAAAGTTAAATTTTTACGCTTATTGATCAACAATAAATGTAGTAGAGTATTCTTAAAATTAATAATACATATTTTCTCAAAATATAAATAAGTAATAATAAGCATAATAAGTAAAATATTATTAATTCTATTATCAATAATGATATTTATAAATTATATTAATTCTACTATATTAATTAATTAAAATTAGCTTTCATAACTTTATAAACAAGTATTACAATTATTTCAATAATTTAGTGTTAAAATCTATAATTATATTATTTTAATTCACCAATCAATTAGTTTTCATAATTTAACAGACGAGTACTATAATTTAAAACCGATTAACTACACTAACAATACATTTGTTAACTATATTTTATTATATTTTATTGGAATTAATTCAATCTAATTAACTTAATTATAAAACAAGGTTAAAACCTAAAAAAGGCTACAATTGCAATTGGTTAATTTTATCTCAAATGGCCATGCCTTAAATTAATTTATAGCCCAATACCCACAAATTTGGCCCAAAAGCACCAGCCCAACCTCAGAACCCCGTCTGGCCGCCCCTACCCATCCTTTTTGGCGATCCATACCATTCGCTCTCTTCCAGTCACAATGTGACACGTCATACTTCCAAAACACTCACACAACTAACACAAATAATCTTGACCGTTTATCAACGGTCCATAACTAATCTTAATTTTCCTTTTGCTTTTAAAACTTCCAACATTTTATCTCTATTGTTGGCTCTAAATGATCCAACGGTCCCAGTTTTATCCCATTTAAACTTTTTCATTTCCTTTTATCCAAAAAAATCCAGAGCCGTTGATCAAAATGATCCAACGGCTCACCTCTCATCTCTCATTTTAGCTACCCATCCCACCTAAACCATAATCATTCTCATTGAGATCGACCGCCCTTTCTTTCCCTTTCCTCCCTGTTTTATCTTATCTCCATCAACCCCTATCAATCTTTGAGACCTTGAACAAATTCGTGCAAGGTCACTCACAATCAACTAAAACTCCACCCTGTTCCTCTGTCTACTGCGAATAGCGCCGGTTCTATCCTTTTTCCTCACCCAATTTTGAATCTCGAAACCCCAATCCCTAGACCTAAATGTGAAAGGGTGAGAATATAATAGTTTCTTCCTCCGTTCGTTCAAATCAACACATGCGAGCTATGGATTCATGAGGATCTGGGCCGCATTATCAGGATTCTTTGCCTAGAGGTCAAGCAAAGTGACCTCTGGACATTGGCTTTGACCGATGGTCCTTTGGTCTCCAATGACCGATTTCCTTCACCACTTCATGTCAAGGTAAATTCACTATGATTTTTCTCTGTTTTCCTTCCGTTTTCCCCTTTGTTATCATTAGCGTTCATTCATCATATTCCACTATCTCCTTAAAATGCAAATGAATCCTAAGGCTTCAATGCCACTATAAATAAATCCTTTAATGCTCTCACCAAACACACTCATACACATACTGAAAGGGAACGAACTACCAAAAACCTAAGTAAATACTATCTATTAGATAGTTTGAGTTCCTTCTCTAATTTCTTTTCTTTCTTTCACTTCTGCATGAGTTCGATCGTTGGGAGTTGATTGTGAGATTGAACTCTTAAACATCTAGTGATTGCCTCTACTTGGTTTGCTGCTCTGAAGAAGGTTAGTAAACACTGACCCCTTCTTTATTCTTCAGTTATTAATGTGTTATCATGTAGTTCTTTGTTTGATATTTTTCTATTAATTACCTGCTATTTTGCTCTTCATGATGTTCATCAGTAAACATGTGACTTTCCTGTTATTTTTTTCTTTTGTATGATTCTTATTTTAATTTAATTATATGTTCTTGATAGTTATGTTTATCTTTATGTTGTTGCTAAATCAATGCTTTATGATGGTCGTTGGACTCTGTTTTTCAGGACTCAGCCAATTGAAATGATTTCACACCATTGTTACCCTTATACTGTCATGCTGATTAAGTCGATTGAATAGTGTTCTTAAACATTTCCTGAAATCTTGTTTAACTAGCTATGATTTTTATACCTATATCATTATATTGTCTTAACCCTCAAGCCTATGGTGTCATGTTGCTTTGGCTTAGTCTATTGAATGACTCTCATCAGTGGTCTTGTTCTTGTCATCCTGTTGATATGTTTGCTTAACTAGGTAACTCTAGTTGACAATTTTCTCATGATACTATATTGTTCTGCATAGTTGATCTCATGTGTGGTTATCATGATAACTTGAATAAAAAAGAATCATGTGGTAAAGTTTGTTGGCATGACTTACTTTCAATAGTAAACCTGTTTATTTGTCCAAAATGGTAACTTTTTGCCTTCTGCTTGTCCTGCCTTTGTCAACTGTAAAATGAGTGTTTACTTTTGTTATTTCTTGACCACTTGATAACAATGTTTAGATGGTCCTCACTTATGAACCCGAGTATTGTTGGTTCTGATAATTTGAGAGTTTGATGGAATGTGCATTATCATTAGATACCATGCCTGTTAGGTTTAAATAAGACTAAGTTTACCCACCTATTCATGCTAATGGCTCTGTTGTCCCAGTTGATTGGTATGCTATTTTATGAATTATGAGTATGGCATTTGCACAGGTGCTTAGTATAATAAAGTTCCAATTGTGTGCATACTTGCTCAGAAGAATTGTTCTGAAAGCTTTTTATAATGTTCTATAACCTACTCTAGTGATTTGAACCTACTTAAGAAAGATTTTGAAGTGCTGGACCTTTAGTGAAGTTAATAGATAAGTGCATATGTTTATCTTTGTCAACAACTGATGCCTTAAACTACTTAATATGACCTTCATGAACCTGAATATGTGAGTAGCATATTAAAGCTTACCTACAAGAATTCATAGTCAGTTATTTGTGCTTGATGGCCTTTCTTAAGTGTGATTACTCTGTAAATGACATGCCATATGGAATGACTTAGAATTAGCCTTTTGTAAGGCCCCATAAAATTTTAACTAAAATTCGAGGTTCCGTGGTGGCGAGGTAGGGAGTTAACAAAAAATGTTGGCAGAAAAAGACTCTGCAGCCCACTATGCGGCTGCAGAATCACTCTGCGGGCCGCAAAGTGAAGCAGAAACTTGAGCAAATTTTGTGGGCCATTATACGGTCTATTATGCGGCCGTAGAATTACTTTGCGGACCGCAGATTGCATTACAGGATCGACATGAGGAATTTCGGGAGGAGATTCTGCAGTCCGCTTTGAGACCGCAGAACGGCCGCATACCCAGCAGCGGTGCCCAGTTTCGGAGGACCATTTTGCGGCCCATTTCTCGGACCACAGAAGCATTATGCCGACGCATATGCGATCGCATATTCTGTTTTGGAGCTTCATTTTTTTGATTTTTATAACCCGATCCCATTTCGTTATATAGACTCTATGGACCCTTTCTTAAGTAAGAACCTGATATTTTGAGAGTGAGAAAGTGCTCTAGAGAGGGAGATAGTCCCTCAACCAATTGTTCCTCAATTCTTACTCATATCTTGGAAGATTAATTTTGATATGATTTTGGGCATGGATTGGTTGTCTTCATATCATGCTATCTTGGATTGTCATGCTAAGATGGTGACATTAGCCATGTCGGGGTTTCCATGATTGGAGTGGAGAGGGACTCCTAGTCACAACACTAGCAGGTCATTTCATATGTAAAGGCTCATCGTATGGTCGAGAAAGAGTGTTTGGCATATTTGGCTTATATCCATGATTCTAGTCTAGAGGTTCCTTCTATGGATTCGGTTCCGGTGGTGAGAGAGTTCCCAAAGGTGTTTCCTACAGACTTCTTGGGCATGCCACCCGACAAGGATATCGATATTTGCATTTATTTACTTCCGGTCACTCAGCCCGTTTATATTGCACCATATCGTAAGGCCCCAATTGAGTTGAAAGAATTAAAGGAGTAGTTGCAGGATTTTGCTTGAAAAGGGATTCTTTAGAGCTAGTGTCTCACCTTGGGGTGCAACGGTGTTGTTTGTGAAGAAGAAGGACAAATCGATGAGGATGTGCATAGATTATAGGTAGTTGAACAAGGTCACTATCAAGGACAAATATCATTTACCGAGAATTGATGACTTATTTGACCAGTTTCAGGGTGCCAAGGTGTTTTGCAATATCAATTTAAGGTCAAGATACCATCAAGTGAAGATTAGGGCATCGAATATCCCTACGATAGTGTTTTAGACTCGGTATGGTCATTACGAGTTCTTGGTGAAGTCATTTGGCTTGACTAATGACCCAGCAGCCTTTATGGATTTGATGAACTGGGTGTTTAAGCCTTATTTAGATTCTTTCGTGGTGGTCTTCATTGATAATATTTTGGTTTATTCCCACAGTCGAGAGGAGCATGAGCAACACCTATGGATCGTGCTTCAAACTCTGAGGATTGTCAGTTATATGCCAAGTTCTTGACGTGTGAGTTCTAATAAGACTCAGTATCCTTTTTGGGGCATGTTGTATCTTTTGAGGGCATCATGGTGGATCCAAAGAAGATTGAGCTTGTTCAGAACTGGCCTAGACCTACTTTATCTATAGAGATTCGGAGCTTCTTGGGTTTGTCGGGTTATTATCGCTAATTCTTGAAGGGGTTCTCATCTCTCTCAGCCCCATTGACCAAGTTGACCCAAAAGGTGCTCTTTTCAGATGGTCCGATCAGTGTGAGCTGAGCTTTTGGAAGCTCAAGACTGCATTGGCTTCAACCCCAGTGTTGGTGTTTCCTACAGGTTCGGAATCTTACACTGTGTATTGTGATGCATTGCATTTTGGGATTGGCGCGGTGTCGATGGAGGACGATAGGGTGATTTCCTACGTGTCTTGACAGTTGAAGGTTAATAAGAAGAATTACCATGTGCATGATTTAGTGTTGGTAGCCATTTTCATGCGCTGAGGATTTAGAGGCACTATCTATATGACGCTCCATGTGAGGTCTATATCGACCATCGGAGTCTCCAACACCTCTTCAAGTAGAAGGACCTTAATTTGCAATAACGGAGATGGTTAGAGTTACTGAAGGACTATGATGTCACCATATTATATTATATGAGGAAGGCCAATATAGTGGTTGATATATTGAGTAGGAAGTCTGAGAGCACGGGCAATTTGGCATATTTTCCGGCAGTTGAGAGGCCACTAGCCATGGATGTTCAGTATTTGGCCAATCGGTTCGTGAGGTTGGAAGTTTAGGATCCCAGCCGGGTTCTTGCTTGTGTTGTGGCACAATCATCATTGTTGGAGCGTATCAAGGCACGCAGTTTGATGATCCTCACTTATTGGTATTGAGAGATACAGTGCGGCAGGGTGGTGCCAAGGAGATTCTAATTGGAGATGATGGTGTTATGTTGCTTTAGGGCCGGATTTGCGTTCCAAATATTGATGGGTTGAGAGAGCTGATCCTTGAATACGCTCACAGTTCAAGTTATTCCGTTCACTTAGGTGTCACGAAGATGTACCGTGACTTGAAACAACATTATTAATGGCGGATGATGAAGAAAGATATTGTTGATTATGTCTCTCGGTGTTTGAATTGTCAATAGGTGAAGTACGAGCATCAGAAACTGGGTGGGTTGACTCAGAGATTGGAGAAATCGGAGTGGAAGTGGGAGCACATAACTATGGATTTTGTGGTAGGCTTACCACGAACCTTGAGGAAGTATGACACAATTTGGGTTATTATGGACCAGTTGACTAAGTCCGCGCACTTCATTCCGGTGATGACTTCCTATTCTTTAGAGCGGTTGGCTCAGATTTACACACGGGAGATTATCCGCTTGTACGGTGTGCCTATTTCTATCATTTTTGACCGGGGCATGCAGTTCACATTGTATATTTGGAGAGCCGTGCAGCGTGCGTTTGGCAAGTGGGTCGAGCTGAGTACCGCGTTTCATCCTCAGACAGACGAACAATCTGAGCGCACTATTCAGATATTGGAAGATATTTTGCAGGCATGCTCTATAGAGTTTTGGGATTAGTGGGACCAGTGTTTACCTCTAGTGGAGTTCACCTACAACAGTAGCTATCAGTCGAGCATCCAAATGGCTCCGTACAAGGCCTTGTATGGGACCCACTATCGTTTGTCGATTGGGTGGTTTGAGTCCGGTGAGACTAGATTGTTTGGCACTGATTTGGTTTATTATGCTTTGGAAATGGTTAAGGTGATTCAGGAGTGACTTCGTACAGTTTAGTCCAGGAAAAAGCGTTATGCGGACCGGAAGGTTCGAGATGTGGCTTACATGGCGGGCGAGAAGGTTCTTCTCTAAGTGTCGTTTACGAAGGGCATAATGCGGTTTGGGAAGATGGAAAAGTTGAACCCGAGGTTTATTGGCCCATTTGTGATCTTGGAGAGAGTTGGTTAGGTTGCTTATAGACTTGCATGGCCTCCTAGTGTAGTAGGGGTACTTCCGGTATTTCACGTCTTTATTCTTCAGAAGTACCATGAGGATAGGTCACATGTTTTAGACTTCAGTACAGTGCAACTTGATGAGAATTTGACCTATGAGGAAGAGCTTGTGGCTATTATAGATCGGCCGGTTCAAAAGTTAAGATCCAAGAATTTTCTTTCTGTGAAAGTGCAATGAAGGGGTCAGCCAATCGAAGATGCTACGTGGGAGTCCGAGTATGATATGTAGAGTATATACCCACACCTTTTTACCAGTCCAAGTACATTTTTATGTCCCTTCGAGGATGAACATTTCTTTTAGAGGTAGAGAATGTGATGATCTGATAGATCGTTTTGAGTACTAGCCTTTATTTCTATGTTCTAAGATCTTCCATACCTTCATTTGATATTTTATGACTTGCGTGCATGGTCCGTGTTATTTTTCGGATAGTTTTTATGTAGAATTTTTAAGAAAAGGTGATTTTTTGCTTTAAAAATAACTAGAGTTAACCATGGTCAACGTTCTTAGTAAACGACCTCGGATCGGTATTTTGACGATTCCTATAGGTTTGAATGATATTTTTGGACTTGTATGCATTTTTGGTTGGAGTCCCGGGAGACCCGAGGGTATTTCGGCGCGTTATGTGGAGAGTTGGAAAATGAATTTTGAACTTTGAAAAATCTTGCCTTTTAATGATCGATTCTTGATATTTGATATTAGTTTGATGATTTGAGAGAGCGAGCGAGCGAGCGAGTTTGTATGATATTATTACACTTGTGTGAATGTTCGGATTTGTGCCTAGGGGGCTTAGATGAGTTTCAGATTGATTTCGGACCATTTTTATCCTTGTAGAGTTAGTTGGTTTTTTCTAGTGTATCACAGTTCTTCGCGATTACGGAGCCACTAAAGCGATCGCAAAGGGGAAACATGGGACTGGGGTAGGTTGTCCTACACAAACGCGAGCTTTCGCTCGCGAATGCGAAGGCTTGCGAGGACTTTCCTTCGCGAACGCGACAGACCTCACGCGAACTCGTAGGCTTGGGGATGTCTGGGGAGCAGATGGGCTCTACATCATGAACACGACCTACTGGAAATGAATGCAGAGTCTTGGTTGGGGTGATACCTTCGCGAACGTAATGAGCACTTCGCGAACGCGATATGTGCTTCTCGAACGCGAATAGTACCTGACGCCTAGTAAAATTAAAAGCTGAAATGGGATTTCATTATCTTCCACTATTTTTGCGACTTGGAACACGGATTGGAGAGATATTTGTAGATATTTTCATCCTAACTCCATTTTTTAGTGTATTGCAAATAGATTTTATGTATTTCCATAAACACCCATCGATTTGTATACTTACATTAAGTAGTTTAAAGGTAGAAACTAGGGATTTTGGGTAGAATTTAGGAAGTTGGTAAAATTGAGATTTAGACCTCGAAAGGTCGGATTTCAAAACAAATCACATATCCGGGCTTGGGGGTGAATGGGTAATCGGGATATGGTCCAAATTTTGGATTTTGACCAAGCAGGCCCGGGGTTGAATTTTGTTAAACCTTTTCAATTTCATTAAAGATTTAACATTTTTCACTCGTGGATAGTTTCTTAAGCTTGTTTCGAATTGTTTGAACTATATTTGGCTAGATTCGATTGGTTTGGAGGCTTGTTCTAAAAGAAAAACTGTGGTTGATTATTTATTTGACTCCAGAAAGAGGTAAGTGTCGCCGTTAATTTTAACTTGAGGGACTTATGACATGTTTGGCCTATTTGCTAAGTGAATTATGTGTGGGGGCGGCGTATATGCAAGGTGATGAGTGCATATACATTGTCATGGGTTAAATCTTGGGGTTGTAATTGGTGTTATTTGTACGTCGTTGTTTCATTTACTATGTCTTCCATAACTTTGATAGATCGTTTATTCTTTCACCTGTCACTTTTGTGCTTATTTCTTACGTTGAAATTGTTGTGATATTGAAAGTTGAGTTTTCTTATTCTAACATTATTGTTGAGGTTGAGATTTGCTTCCCACCTTGTCTGATACTTTGGGTTGTTATTGTTTCTTGGCGGGGAAGAGTGAAAAGCACGAATGCTATTGTCGTGCCTCATTTGCATATTGTTATCATTGATTGAGTGAGTGTGAGGATAAAAGCACGAAGAATGATGTTGCGCACATTCTTATTTATCATGAGAGGTTAAAGCACGAAGGGTGATTCCATGCATATGCATTTTTATTATGATCACGTGAGGATGAGAGTAAAATTACGAAGGGCGATGCCGTGCACTTGTATTTATCTGACATAGTGAGGATGTGACTAAAAGCATGAAGGTTAATGTCGTGTGAGTTTGTTGAATTCGTTGTTTTACTTGATATTTGGTAGTGTGAATTTTGACTTGGTGGTTTCGTTGCTCATATTGGAAAGAGGTTTACTTCAAGATTCCTTATTTACTGTTCTTTTTAGTGTCTCTTATACTTGCCCCTACTCCATTGTTTCATTTGAATCTTTACATGTTATTATTTTATACACACACACACACACACACATACACACACACACACACACACACACACACACATATATATATATATATATATATATATATATATATATATAATTGTACATGTTTATTTTAGGTATCTTGTCTTAGCCTCATTTTTAGGTATCTTGTCTTAGCCTCATCACCACCTCATCGAGGATAGGCTCGATATTTTTGGAGTATATTGGGTCGGTTGTACTCATACTACACTTGTGTATTTCTTGTGCAGATCCTGACATCGGTATCAGCGCAGTCCCGATTGGTGCTTAGCATATATTGCATTGGTGATTCGAGGTAAAGCTGCATCCCGTCCACAGGCATTTAGTCATTATCTCACCTTTATTGTACCGTTTCCACTTTATTCCGACAACATTGCATTTCTTTCAGAACCTTGTATTTAATTGGATCTAGAAGCTCATGTACTTATGACACCAAATCTTGGGGTGACTTACGGTAGTTATTAGTTTTAGAACTTTAATATGATATTTCAGAGTTGTTTTTATGTTATGTTTTTTATCAGTTGTCAAATATTTAATGCTATACTTTTCATATTATCTGTTGTGTTGGCTTGCCTAGCGAGTGACATTAGGCGCCATCACGACCCTGATTGGTTGGAATTTTGGGTCGTGACTTCTTTGTAACGAGGCTGGTTACAAAATTTGCAATTTTCAAAAGCTGCATCATCCTTATAGAATAACGTGCAATATTTCTCACAATAATCAATCATCTCCGATGAAACACCCAACTTGGAAACCAATTTCTTTGTCGTGTAGAAATATTTGGGTAGGTCAATCTTTGTCGGATTAATTTCATTCATAAGACCAATTATAGAATACATGTCCGCTTGAGAAATAGAATTATCCGTTTTAATACTTAGTAATCTAACTGCAACAGACAACTTGGAATGCACTGAACCTTTATAAAGAGGACAACTAGCTTTCTCTAACTGCTTGAAGAAGCTCTTATCCTCATCATTTGGTTCTGATTGAGCCCCTGGGAACATCTCAAAAGCATCCCTCATCATTTTATTAAATCGAGAATTTTTAATATTATTCTCCGCTATGGGTGTCACGACCCAAAATCTCACACATCATGATGGCGCCTATCGCAATACTAGGCAAGCAGACAATCATAAATAACCACGCATCTTTAAATTAAAAACATAATGAAATAAGCTTAATAGTGAAAATCTCATAAATAATTGATAAGAGAATACCGCGACTCAATAAAAAATCCCCCAAACTCCGGATGTCAGTGAGTACATGAGCATCTAAATAACAATACAGTGTAACTGCTAAAAACAACTGTGTATAAAGATATAACTATGCAAATAAACATAAAAGAAGGAGAGTCGAGGTCTGCGGACGCCAAGGAAATTACCTCAATAGTCTCCAAGCAGATGAAGCTCCACAGCTAGCAACCCTGTGTCTAGAAGTACCTGGATCTGCACACGTAGTGCATAGTGTTGTATGAGTACTACCGACTCAATGTACTCAATAAGTAACAAGTATGACAGGAAAAATGACAGTAATATCTCAGCGAAAACGCATAATCAGCTGGTACACAGTACATGAATGTAGACATGCTTTCAAGTTAACATTTTAAGCTCAACACAGATAAAATATGCCAAGTATGACTGATATGAGGAGTGCTATATCTCTATATCTACATGTCAATGTGCATGTCACATGTAATGCATCACAATGATGGCCTCACGTACTCCCACTCCTAGAGTACTAAATCTGACTGTCTTAACTCTCACTCATCACACTCAGTCACTCAGCACTATACGGTACCTTTGGTCACTACTGGTATGTCAGACTCCGGAGGGGAGGATCCTGACCAAGCGCTAATAAACCTGCTACGACGCGCAGCCAAATCCCATCATGAATCAATAATACCTACTACATCGTGCAGCCTGATCCCCTCATGAATCAATAGTGCAAGCTGCGGCATGCAACCCGATCCCATCATGAATCAATAAAACTTGTTGCGGCGTGCCGCCCGATCCCATCATGAATCAATAAAACTTGTTGCGGCATGCATCCCGATCCCATCATGAATATATAAAACTTGTTGCAATGTGCAACCCGATCCCATCAATATCACTCACAATCAGGCCCTCGGCCTCACTCAGTCATCAATCTCTCCAGTCTCTCGGGCTCACAACACTCATGCCAATCATCCCAAAACAATGATATATGATTTAACAATAAATGATAACAGAGACTGAGATATGATATGCAAATGATGAATGCGACTAAGTACATAACTTTAATTTTAGCAAATAACTCAACAACAAAAGAACGACCTTTATGGGTCCCAACAGTACAAATATGGAGCCTAGACATGATCTCTAACATGAATCACAACTCAGTTTCTCTATCGTATAGAGTAAACATGAATAATAGCAAGATTAGATGACAACACATTTCCATGGAATCAACTGCGTCACAATTACTATGGTGCACGCCCATCACCTAACATGTGTGTCACCTCAACACCAACCTCATAACACATATTTCAGGGATCCATGCCCTCAGGACCTAGTTTAGAAGTGGTACGTACCTCAAACTATGCAAATTCCTACTCCAAAAATCCCTTGCCTCACGAATCGGTATCCGTGATAAAGCAACTTAATATAATCAACACAAGCCACAAGCAACTTAATATAATCAACACAAGCTATAGGAATCAATTCCATATGATAAAGCTATGTTCTTTAACAAAAGTCAAAAAGTCAACCCTGGGCCCACGTCCCGAAATTCGACAAAATTAATAAAATTCGAACACCCATTCAACAACTAGTCAAACCATACCAAAATTACTCAATTACGATCACAACTCGACCTTCAAATCCTCAAATTAAAGTCTATGAAGTTTCTACAATTTTTCCCAATATTTCTAACCCAAAACACTAATCAAATGATAAAAACAATGGTAGATTCATGTATATTAACCAAATCTGAGTTAGAATCACTTACCCATATCAATTCATTGAAAATCCCTACAAGAATCGCCTCAATCCGAGCTCCTAAAGTCCAAATATGATATAATACTCCACCTTTTTGAAATCTTATATTCTGCCCAGATACTCCTCTTTGCGATCACGAAAAGTCCCTCGCCATTGCGAAGAACAAAAATTATGCTTCCCTCAAAGTACTCTTCATGAATGCAGAACACAAAGCATGAACGCGATTCACATAATCACAAACCCATGCGATTGCTGACTCCCTCACGCGATCGCGAAGAACAAACGAGTGGGCTTCTCAGCCTCCTCCTTCTTTCTTCGCGGACGCGACCCAATACACGTGTTCGCAATGCATGAACAACCAAAGCTCCACTATCGCAGACCATTTCTCGCGATCACATAGAGTTATTCCACCAGTTTCCCAATTAAGCCTTCGTGATCACGAACTTTCCCACGTGATCGCAAATAAGAAAACCAGAAGCACATGCATCAGCAGCTTCAGCAAACCTTCTAAGTCAAATTTCAATCCGTTAACCGTCTGAATTCCACTTGAGGCCCCCGGGACCTCAACCAAAAATACCAACAAATCATAAAACATCATGCGAACTCGCTCGAAGCCTCAAATCACAACAAACAATACTAAAACCACGAATCGCACATCGATTCAAGCCTAATGAACTTATGAACTTCTAACTTCCAAAACTAATGCCGAAACATACCAAACCAACTCTGATTGACCTCAAATTTTACATACAAGTCATAAATGACACAACGGGCCTATTCTAACTTCCAGAACAAAAATCCAAGCACGGTAACCACAAAGTCAACTGTCGGTCAAACTTCTCAAATCTCCAAACTTCAACTTTTTCAACTTTCGCCAATTCAAGCCACAATCACCTACGGACCTCCAAATCAATATCCGAACACACTCCTAAGTCAAAAATCACCATACGGAGCTACCAGAACCATGAAAACTCCATTCCGGAGTTATTTCCACATAAGTCAACATCCGGTAACATTCTCTAGGTCATTACATTCTCTAGGTCGTTACATTCTTCCTCTCTTAAACAAACGTTCGTCCTCGAACGGGTCTACAAGCATACCCGGAGTCTCAAATAGGCGTGGATATCTGCTCCGTATATCCCGATCGGTCTCTGAAGTAGCCTCCTCGACTGGCTGACCTCTCCACTGCAACTTCACTGAAGCTATATTCTTTGACCTCAACTTTCGAACTTGCCAATCTATGGTGAAATACTTTTGGAGCATGGAAACATGAAACACTGGATGAACAATCGATAGACTAGGTGGTAATGCAAGTTTGTAAGCCACCTCCCCATTCCTCTCATGCACATCAAAAGGGCCAATATATCAAGGGCTCAACTTTCCCTTCTTCCTGAACCTCATAACACCCTTCATGGGTGAAAATCTGAGCAATACCTTCTCTCCTACCATATAAGCAACATCACAAACCTTCGGATCAGCGTAACTCTTCTATCTAGACTGTGTCGTGTGAAGCCGATCCTAAATCAACTTAACCTTGTCCAAAGTATTATGAACCAAGTCAGTACCCAATAGTATATCCTCACCCGGCTCAAACCAACCAACTGGAGACCGACACCGTGTCACGCCTCGATGTCGGGGAGCATAACCGGTGCTCGACCAAGATACCCTGGTCAAGCAAGCCTACTTGATGATTTCTACCCACATATATTTTTCATTACTCAAAGGAGTTTCATTTACAACGTCCAAAATATCACAAGTCCATAATTACGAGAAAAACATGTTTACCAAATACCAACACTTCTCGTTCATTACCCAACATCGAACACTACCCACAACTGCTAACTAGGGTCAAAGCTGCGCTAACGAACCACCTGCATCCATTAAAGATGCAGCACCCCCGGCAAAAGGGACGTTAGTACATATAGAATAGTACTAGCATGTAAAGCTAAATGTCCTCTTTCGAAATAGAATGCCAATATAAGAAAGGGAAACCCATGGAATTAGCAAGCAACAATCAGTGATATCCAAGTTCCAAGTTAAAATATAACAATTTTCAAAATACGAAATAATATATATTTTTGGTTGGGAGATCATTAGTACTGATATACCACTGTGATTTAGCACGGAGTCCGATCATGCCCTATCGGCTAGGCCATCTCTCCATGAACAATGTGGATTAATAAACGATACGAAAAAAGAAAGGTGTTAACAAGAGTAGGAACCATCATGCACGCGGCATCGCATTCGATCTCCACCCGATCGGCTAGGCCGCCTTCCCACATGTGCCGTGTGGGTCAACTTTATCATTTCCAATTCACAGCTATCATCAATCTCATCCCGATTAAGGGGAATAATCTCATCACATCAATAATTGAATCTCATCCCAAATAAGGAGAATAATCATAATTCACTCCTACACTGGCACGTCTAGTTGCGATTGTGGGCCGTTTCGACCTACCCTTCCTCGATTCGCTAATGATACTCACAAAAATATTTTGTTTTGCACACAAAGGAAACATATGTACAAATATATTCACCGCACAACCTTTCACACCATATATAGCTTCATTAGTACTTTCAACCATTCACAACATCATTATTTCCTTGGCTCTATTGTCCATACGTATGATTCTTCTTTCATGGAACGATGGCCGTATCTCATATTCCACACTTCCATTTCTTTACTTTCAAGGATCATCATCATAAACATCAATATATAGAATATTCCTGAAATCATAACTTTAAGTTCATCAATAATAAAGGCTTCAAACACAATAGATTTCTTTCCAAGGTACAGAGCAAAATGTTTCGCAATCGCAACACAAGTTAAAATCATAGATTAGTAATACACCATTTCTTTTTGAAATGCTCCTCAAGTAGGGCAATGCATAGTTTTGGCTCATGGGAAAATAAGAATTCAAAACATATTGGGAGCTCTTTACAAAGGATATTATGATGATTTACGACTAAAACACAAATTCAAAGCATACGCTTTGGTTATTACAACCATGGCCACATTTTATATCTCACTCTCACTTCTTTCACTTCCAAACATTGTCATAGTTTATCAATAATAAAGGCATTTAGAAATAGATATTTGATAAGTATATGAACAATAAGAGTCTTAAGCACATTGAGTTTTCTTTCCAAGTTAAGCATAATAGACTTTAATTTGAAACACTAATTGAAGTCATATCATTTTAATACATAAACCATACTTGAACACATTCTCGAAGAGGTCATAATAGGATAGGAACAATTGGAACACGTTTTGAGTATATGCATATTTCAACACAACACTTACTTGGGATAATCGAATTTATTAGGAACAACATGGAACATGGGATTTAGAAACCTGGACCAACCATACTTGAAACTTACGGGAACGTCGTGGAATTCGATTCTAAGAGAGAAGTTTAGCCAACATACCTTGCTTGAGGTTCCCTTAGATTACTACAACGTCCCAACACTTCTAGCAATATCAATCTATAGGAAGATAGCAAAAATCGGATAATAATTAGAAGGATTCTCATGGTGTAAGTCTCTTAGAAATCTTGTCAAACACCTACAATGAAAAATCGAATGCATGGCCCTACAATGGTAATCACTTCCTTCCTCAACCAATTTCAACAAGAAACTACCCTAAATATTTCAATAATCCCACAAACTACCACCTATGGTCACATGCAAGGCCTATCTCCAACTCCATGACCTACTTAAACCCATAACAATTGCATGAAGGTTTTAGGACAAGGACTTACCTGGATAGATCATGGCCTAGTGAGTGATTCCCTTGGATCTTCAAGATCTGGGAAAGGATGGATGATTAGAATGGCTAGGTCTTCTCCCTCTCTCTCTCTCGCTCTCTCTCTCTCTCTCTCTCTCTCTCTCTAAGATACTCTCACTTCTCTCTAAAATCTCCAAAATGAGCCCCAAAGGTTTTAATCAAAATGGAGTCGAATTATAAAAATAGAAAATGGACCCTCCGAACATAACTCTGCGGTTGCAGAGTGGACCGTAGAATAGATATGCGGCTCACAAAATAGACCGCGAAAGTGATACCAAAAACTAGGCTAACCTGGACCAGTTTGTGGCTAGGTCTGCGGTCCAAAGACCAGTTATGCGGCCGTGAAATGGACCGGAGAATCACCCTCTGAAATTCTTCATGCCAAATCTGCTATGGAAGTGCGGACCATGAAATGGATATGCGATCGCATAATGGACCGTGAAAATAACCTTCAAACTTCAACTATTTTTCTGCTCAACTCTGCGATGGTTATGCGGCCCACAGAATATTTCTGCGGTCGCGAACGTGACCACAAAATCGCCTTCTTCTTCCAAAAATTTCCATCAACTCCTCAGCGCATTCTTAACTTTTGCCTTCGTACACATTAGCCTACCTCGGCACCACAAAAACCTTAAATTTCTTGGCGAAACTTTACGGGGCCTTACATACCATGTCCCATACAAGGCCTCATACGGAGCTATCTGAATACTCTATTGGTAGTTGTTGTTGTAGGAAAACTCTTCAAGCAGCAGAAACTGATACCAAGAACCCTTAAAATACATTACACAAGCATGTAGCATATCCTCCAATATCTGAGTGGTGCGCTCGGATTGTCCTTTCGTCTGAGGGTGGAATGTACTCAACTCAACTCGCGTGCCTAACTCTCGCTACACTGCTCTTCAAAAATGTGATGTGAACTGCTTCCCCCGATCTGAAATGACGGACATCGGCACACCGTGAAAGCAAACAATCTCGTGAATATAGATCTCAGCCAACCGCTCTGAAGAATAGGTAGTCCCAACTGGAATAAAATGTGCGAACTTAGTCAACCGGTCCACAATCACCCAAATAGTATCAAACTTCTTCAAAGTCCGTGGGAGCCCAACTACGAAGTCCATGGTGATACGCTCCCATTTCCACTCCGGAATCTCAAACCTCTAAAGCAATCCGCCCGGCCTCTGATGCTCGTACTTATCCTGCTGACAATTCAAGCACCGAGCTACAAATCCCCACTATGTCTTTCTTCATCCTCCTCCACCAATAATGTTGCCTCAAGTCCTGGTACATCTTTGCGGCACCCGGATGAATGGAATACCATGAACTGTGGGCCTCCTCTAGAATCAACTCACATAACCCATCTATATTGGGCACGCAAATCCGACCTTGCATCCGCAACACCCCATCATCCCCAATAGAAACCTCCTTGGCATCACCGTGCTGAACTGTATCCTTAAGAACAAGTAAATGGGGGTCATCATACTGACGCTCTCTGATGCAATCATATAAGGAAGACCGAGAAACCACACAAGCTGGAACCCGACTAGGCTCCAAAACATCTAACCTCACAAACTGATTGGCCAAGGCCTGAATAGCTGATGCAAACGGTCTCTCACCAACAGGAATAAATGCAAGGCTACCTATACTCACCTCTTTCCTACTCAAGGCATCGTCCACCATATTGACCTTCCCTGGATGATACAAAATGGTAATATCATAGTCTTTTAGCAACTCCAACCATCTCCACTGCCTCAAATTTAGATCCTTTTGCTTGAACAAGTGCTGAAGATTCCGGTGATCTATAAATACCTCAAAAGACACGCCATAGAGATAATGCCTCTAAATCTTCAATGCATGGACGATGGCTGCCAACTCTAAATCATGAATAGGGTAGTTCTTCTCATGAGGCTTTAAATGGCGTGAAGCATAAGCAATCAATCTACCCTCTTGCATCAAGACACGATCATCACCAATCCGAGAAGCATCACAATACACTGTATAAGAACCCGATGTTGAAGGCAAAACTAGAACTGGAGCTATGGTCAAGGCAGTCTTGAGCTTCTAAAATCTCTCATCAGAATCATCCGACCACCTGAATGGAGCACCTTTCTGGGTCAAGCTGGTCAGAGGCGCTGCAATGGAATAGAAACCCTATATGAAGCGGCGATAATATCTGGTCAAGCTGAGAATACTCCGAATCTCAGTAGCTGAAGATGGTCTGGGCCAACTTTGAACCACCTATATCTTCTTCGAATCCACCTTAATCCTCTCACTGGACAACACATGCCCAAGAATGGCACCAAACTGAGCCAAAACTCACACTTGGAGAACTTGGCATAAAGCTTCTCCTCCCTCAACCTCTGTGCTCCAATCCTCAAATATTGTGCATGCTCCTCCTGGCTATATGAGTACACCAAGATATCATCAATAAATACTATGACAAATGAATCAAGATATGGCTAGAATATATTGTTCATCAGATGCATGAATGTTGCTAGAGTATTGGTCAGCCCAAAAGACATCACAAGGAACGCATAGTGACCATAGCGGGTCCTGAATGCCGTCTTTAGAATATCCAAGTCCCGAATCATCAAATGGTGATACCCAGACCTCAAATCAATCTTAGAGAACACTCTAGCTCCTTGAAAATGGTCAAATAATTCATCAATACGCGGAAAAGGATACTTGTTCTTAATTGTAACTTTGTTCAACTACCTATAGTCGATGCACATCCACATAATACCATCCTTCTTCACAAATAGAACCGGTGCACCCCAAGACGACAGACTAGACCTAATGAACCCCTTATCAAGAAGCTCCTGAAGCTGCTCTTTCAATTTTTTCAACTCTGCTGGTGCCATACGATACATAGGAATAGAAATGGCTGAGTGTCTGGCACCATGTCAATACCAAAATCAATATCCATGTCGGGTTGCATGCCCGAAAGGTTTGCAGGAAACACATCCGGAAAGTCTCGCACTACTAGGGTCAAATATTATAGAAGCATCCCTGTGGCATACTGAGACAATACCCGTAATCACTGCGTATAAAGAAACGGCCTCTAGCCTGGCAGGGAAAGCATAACATCGAGCCTGACCACCACCTGATCGGCCTCCCCCTCTAGGGTGGCCTCTAGCTGCCTGAGCTCCACCCGAGCTAGATGAGCGTGTGGTGAAGTAACTGGTGCAAAAGTCGCAACCTGAATCCTATACTGAATTGGACCTCCCAAAAGACGGGGACAACACCTCTTCACATGACAAAACTCTCCACACTCGAAGCAACCCCGCTCTGACAATGGCGGCAGGTACTAAAGCAGACCCCGAGAGCCAGAATAACTACTAGAGGGACCTGGAACAGATAAACCCTAAACTGATGGAGCACGAGATGAAGAACTATGGCTAGCTGATCCACTATGATGAACTGGACGAGCCATCTGAGCGGGCCTATAAGGACGACCCCTGTTGTGGTGGGACTGCCCTCCCGTAGAGACACCGCTGAAACCACCCAAACCACGAGGAAATTTTGCCTCCCTCTCCTCACGCTCCTGACTACGGACCTGCTCTAGCCGCCTGGCAATATCAACCGCCTATTCGAACCTAGCACCTGATGTAATCTCCCGAGTCATGAAAAAACGCAGTCCATAGTTGAGGCCATCAATGAAACTCCTAATCCTCCCCCTCTCTGTGGGAACCAACCAGATCGCGTGACGAGCCAACTCTAAAAATCTCATCTCATACTAGGTCACGGACATACCCTCCTAGTATAGCTCCTCAAACTGCCTACGCAGCTCCTCCCTTCTGGTCGGTGGCACAAACTTCTCCAAGAAGAGAACGGAGAACTCTTGCCATGTAATTGGTGCAGTTTCGACTGGCCTGCTCAACTCATAGGCCTCCCACCATCTGAAAGCTGGCCCCGATAGCTGAAAAATAGTAAATAAGACAACACTAGTCTCTAGAATACCAGCCGTGCGAAGAATCCGCTGGCACCTGTCTAAGAAGTCCTGAGCATCCTCTGACTCAGTCCCACTCATCGGTGGACCCACCTGGCCTGAGCAGTTGTAACCCGATGTGCTGGTAGTACACCCAATGTCTAGAGTCCCTGAACCACCTGCTCTACAGTACGGGCGGCGAAAGACTGAGCACCTCCCCCGGTGTTAGAAGTGGCCCAGTGCAGCCTGAACTAAAACTACATGAGCAAGGCTAGTGCATACAGCCAATATCTGGGCCAGAGCCTCCTAAAGGCTTGGAATCACAATGGGAACAACTTCTTCTTGAGATGGTACCACCGGCTCAACCATATCTGGAGTCTGCTCCCGAGCTGGAGAAACTGATGGGTCTACAGGTGCTGCTCTAGCTGCTGTACGAGTTGCACCTCGGCCCCGGCCTTCTGTGGCCTTAGCTGGTGGAACTGTGGCTGTCCACCCGATCCGGTAGCACGTGTCCTCAAAAACTGTAAGAGAATAGAATAACATAAGTTTAGTTTCCGGAATCAACAAATCCACACGATAAGTTTTGTTTCCATATGTAACCTAGGCTTTGATACCACCTTGTCACGACCCAAAATCTCACATGTCGGGATGGCACCTATTGCAATACTAGGCAAGCCGACAATCACAAATAACCACGTATCTTTAAATTGATAACATGACGAAATAAGCTCAATAGTGAAAATCTCATAAATAAATGTTAGAGAATACCACGACTCAATAAAAAATCTCCAAAATTCGAGTGTCACTAAGTACATGAGCATCTAAATGACAATACAGTCTAACTGCTAAAAACAACTGTCAAGAAGGATAGAACAATGCAAATAAATTGAAAAGAAGGAGAATCGAGGTCTGCGGACGCCAAGGCAACTACCTCAATAGTCTTCAAGCAAATGAAGCTCCACATCTAGCAACCGCCATGTCCATAAGTACCTGGATCGGCACACGAGTGTAGAGTGTAGTATAAGTACAACCGACTCAATGTATACAATAAGTAACAGGACTAACCTTGGGCTGAAAGTAGTGACGAGCTCAGAAAGGTACAATCTAAATCCAGATAATAACAGTACAAATATGAGAGGAAAAATGATAGTAATATCTCAGAGAAAACTCATTATCAACTGGTACATAGTACATGAATATAGACACGCTTTCAAGTTAACATTTTAAGCTCAACACAGATAAAATACGCCAAGTATGACTGATGTGAGGAATGCTACATATCTATAGCTACATGTGAATGTGCACGTCACATGTAATGCATCACAATAATGGCCTCACATACTCCCACTCTTAGAGTACTCTATCTGACTGTCTCAACTCTCACTCATCACACTCAATCACTCAGCATTGTACGGTACCTGCGCTGACTACTGGTATGTCAGACTCCGGAAGGGCGGGTCCTGTCCAAGCGCTAATAAACTTGCTGCGACGCGCAGCTAGATCCCATCCTGAATCAATAATACCTATTACGGCATGCATCCCGATCCCATCATGAATTAATAGTGCCTGCTATAGCGTACAACCCGATCACATCATGAATCGATAAAACTTGCTGCGGCGTACAACCCGATCCCATCATGAATCAATAAAACTTTCTGCGGCATGCAGTTCGATCCTATCAATATCACTCACAATTAGGACCTTGATCTCACTTAGTCATCAATCTCTCCAGTCTCTCGGGCTCACAACACTCATGCCAATCAGCCCAAAACAATAATACATGATATAATAATAAATGATAATAGAGACTGAGATATGATATGCAAACGATGAATGCTAATGATTACATAACTGCAATTAAATAAAATAACTCAACAACAAAAGAATGACCTATGTGGGTCCCAACAAGACAACCATATAGCCTAGACATGATCTCTAACATGAATCACAACTCAAATTCTCTAACGCATGGAGTAAACATGAATAATAGCAAGATTAGATGACTACACAGTTCCACGGAATCAACCGAGTCACAATTACTACGGTGCACGCCCATACGCTCGTCACCTAGCATGTGCGTCACCTCAACACCAACCACATAACACATATTTCAGGTATTCCTACCCTCAAAACCAAGTTTAGAAGTGTTACTTACCTCAAACTACGCAAATCCCTACTCCAACAAGCCCTTGCCTCACGAATCGGCCTTCGAACGACTCGAATCTAACCACAAGCAACTTAATATAATCAACACAAGCTATAGGAATCAATTTCTTATGATAAAACTAAGTTCTTTAACAAAAGACAAAAAGTCAACCCCGGGCTCACCTATCTGAATCTAACAAAATTAAAAAAATTTGAAACCCCATTCAACAACGAGTCTAACCATACCAAAATTACTCAATTCCGATCACGACTCGACCTTCAAATCCTCAAATTAAAGCCTATGAAGTTTCTACAATTTTCCCCAAGTTCTCCAACCCCAAACAATAATTAAATGGTAAAAACAATGGTAGACTAATGTATATTAACCAAATCCGATTTAGAATCACTTACCCCAATCAATTCCTTGAAAATTCCTCCAAGAATTGCCTCAATCCGAGTTCCCAAAGTCAAAATATGAAATAATAATTTAACCCTCGTTTTTTAAATCTTATATTCTGCCTAGATTCTCCTCTTCGCGATCGCGGAAAGTCCCTTACGATCGCGAAGAACAAAAATTATGCTTCCCTCAAAGTACTCTTCGCGAATGCAGAACACAAGGTGCGAACGCGATTCACAGAATCATAAACCCATGCGATCACAGACTTCCTCACGCGATCGCAAAGAACAAACACGTGGGCTTCCGAGCCTCCTCCTTCCTTCTTCGCGGACACGACCTAATACACAGGTTCGCGATGCATGAACAACCAAAGCTCTGCGATCGCAGACCATTTCTCGTGATCGTATAGAGCAATTCCACTTGTTGCCCAATTAAGCCTTTGCGATAGCGAACCTTCCTACGTGATCACGAATAAGGAAATCAGAACCATCAAAACTCCATTCTGGAGTCATATACACATAAGTCAACATTCGGTCAACTATTTCAACTTCGGCTTCCAACCTTGGGACTAAGTGTCCCATCTCATTCCGAAACATCCCCGGAACCAAACCAACCACCCCGACAAGTCACATAACAACATTTGAGCATAGAATAAGCAGTAAATTGGGAAACGGGTCTATAATACTCAATAAATGTCCAGGTCGTTACAATGGGACTATCTTCTTCACCACCAAAAGAATTCTAAAAATCAGTATCATCTACACTAGCATGGCTATCCTCATGAAGAGACCAGACATAATAATCTTTCATAAAACCCTTCTTATACAGATGAAAAGTAACAATATCTGGTCACAATAACTTAACAAACTTGCATTTCACATAGGGCACCTAATCGTCCCTTCAATAAGGAAATCATCAAGTATATTTCTTTTAGCAATAAAGGCACCAACCCCTTCTATAAATTCATCCTGCAATCCGTACGATTCAGATGATTCCTATTGTACATCCATCTACGATGCCCAAATTCCATCTAGTCAAAGAATAAAACTTGAAATTTATAAGATATTTATAATCACTTAGTTTATTTAAAGTTATTAATAGTTTACGCCAATTCGAAGGTTCATTTTTGAAATTTACTTATTATTTCCCAACATACTTTAATTAATGTATTAAATTATTTTAAATTAAAATTCATTAACACTCAAAATCTTACATTTATCTCTGTCATGCCAGACCTCGGGGAGCGCGACTGGTACTCAACTAAGATAACCCCGTCAAGCAAACCTGCTAGATGATTTCTACCCAAACTTACCCATGAATAAAGTGAAGTTGCATTCCCATTTATTACCATTAGTTACTTCATTTATAGTTCTCAAATACACTACACATTCATAGTTTGAAGTGGAACATGTGATACAAATCCAACATTTTAGTTTGACTTTCCCATCAACAACATACAACCCACACTATATCTACGGAGCCTCTAACGGATACAAAAGAGTACTATGATAGTGCCTGCAACAAGACCCCGACTATACCTCAAAACATAATACGCAAGGAACAAAAGGTACACGACCCCGAAATGAAGTGGGGCTCACCAAGTCAACTGGGAAGAGGGTGTACCGCTATCACTGATCAATGTTGTGGAACCACCTACATCCATTAAAGATGCAGCGCCCCCGGCAAAAGGGACGTTAGTACATATGGAATAGTACTAGTATGTAAGACTAAACACCCTCTCAATAGAACGAGTAACAATACAAGGAGAAACAATCATAGCATTAGTGGAAGCCTCAAACAATACCAAAACATCAAGTTAGGAGCAAGATAAGGTTTCAAGTAAATTTCCATATTTTAGGTTGAGAGATCTTTAAAGTGCCGATATACCACCGTGACTTTAGCACAGAGTCCGATCACAGCCCGATCGGCTAGGCCGTCTCACCCAAATACATCCAATCACAATCACAATCACCACCATATGCGTGGCATGGCGTCCGATCTCGACCCGATCAGCTAGGCCGTCTCACCACAATGCCATTTGGATCGACATCACATTCCGCTAGCAATTCTCTCATCCCAATTAAGGGAAAACAATCTCAACACATCAATCTCATCCCATTTAAGGGGAATATTCTCAACACATCATTTAGTGGATTTACCCCTCAATCAATCCTACACTGACACGTGTATTTTCGGGGTTGGGTTATTTCAACCAACCCTTCCTCTATGACTAACGATACTCCCAAAATGTTTATGATATATATAGGATTTTCAGCTCATTTCACAATCTTTTACACATCTTTTCTTTTCATTGGAACTAGTAGCCACAAGTGTAATATATTTCTTGGCACGTTGGTCGTATTTCATATTTTCATGCTCACCCCTTTCACTTTTAAAATTCATCATGGATTATCAACAATAAGGCATTTCTAATCAAGACTTTAAGTGCACATATGAGCAAATAAGAGACTTAGGCACATTGAGTTTTCCTCTACAATTTGACAAATTAACCTGCAATTAAAACATGATTGAATTTGTAATATTTCGACATATTGGTCACATTTGAATACATTACCGAAGGATAACACAATAGATAAGAGCATTCAGAACACATTTTGAACATATATCTTTTGACACAAAGTTCATTCGGAATAGTTAAATTTATAACGAATAACTCGGGACATGAAAATAAGAAATTGGCCATCATACTTGAGACTTACGAGAACATCATGGGATACCATTCTAAGAGAGAAGTTTTGCCAACATACCTCGCTTTGAGCTTTCCTTAAATTATTACAACATTCCGAAAATCCTAGTAACTTCAATCTATTTAGAGACATAGCAACATTGAACCATAATTAGGAAGATATTCACGAGTTTAGCTCATTTAAGCATTTTATCAAGCACTAGGTGTGCATAGGTTTCAAGGTTCTTCTATGGTGGATTCCTTCATCCCACAACCCAGTGTTTACCCATTTGAGCTCAACAACCTTCCCACAAACCTTGTTGATACATGCATGCATAAATAATGCTCTCATACTCAAGAATCACACTCCCCATTACCAATATTCTACCCCAAACTCGAAATTGAAGACTAGAGCTAGAACCTTATCTCTTTAGAAGATAAGTTTGCAAGTTTTTCCTAGTGAATTGTCCAAGACTTGAGCAACGATTGATGAAGAAAAGCTTAGGGATTTCCTCCTCTCACTCTAGAGCACTTTCCTCTCTCTAAAATAACAGTTTGAACCTTCTAAAATAACCACCAAATTCTTTTTATAAAAATGGGATCGGGTGAAAATTTCCAAAATTTAAGCTTACGAAACCGGGTCTGCGGTCGCAGACCGGACCGCAAAACGAGTATGCGGTCCGAAAAGGGACCGCAAAAATGACCCCAAACACTGGGCAGGCCTGGTCATGTCTGCGGCCGTTATGCGGCCCGCAGAATGGTTATTTGGCCGCATAACTCGCTGCGAAATCTCCCTCCGAGAATCTTCATGCCGGTTCTGCGATGAATTGTGCGGCCCGCGAAATAGTTATGCGGCCGTATAATGGACCGCATAATGGTCTTCAAAATTGGCTCAAGTCCTGTTGCACTCTGCGGCCGATCTGCGGTCCGCAGATTGATTCTACGGTCGTATAGTGGACCATAGAAATGCCATGTTCTGCAAAATCCTTCCTTCAACTCCCTGAGGCACCGTACAACCCAAAATGTTAGTACCACGCATTTGCTATCCTCGGCACCATGAAACCCTGGCTTCTTATATGTTCATAAAGTCCACACATGGCTAATAATTTGTCAAATCTACAAAATTCATTTTAACGTAGCAATCATTAAGTTTTAAATTTAATATCAATCCATTAACAAATTAGGAAGCAGCAATAAGCTTAACTTCTTAAACATAAAACTAAGACTTTAAACTATAAGTACTTAATACAATTCCAAACCAATAAACTTAAAGTTAATATCATTCCATTAATAAACTAAGAAGCAACAATAAACTTAACTTTATAAATTTTAAACTAAAGCTTTAAACTATATGTACTACAAATCCAATCCAATAAACTCTAAAGTTAATATGATTCCATATATACAAAAACTTCGTAATTGTTAAAACTACATATATGTAATAACCTCAATTTCAAAAATGAATTTAGTTTCAATCTTAGGGAACTAATAACCTCAATTTCAAAAGTCACCACTTAATTCAAGTTCTTTGACACTAATTCACTTGCTTTGATATAAACCCAACTAAAAATGATCTAAATGAACTAATTCGATCACAAACTAAGAATTTGAAGAATTAATCCCAAACCCCAATTATTAATTTATGGAAACAAACATCTATCCAATTCTTCGACAACAATCTCAAACCTAGATTCAACTACAAAATTAATATGAAATTCCTATTATTCTAACAAAATTAATCAAACCTAGCAAATATTCTACAACAAACAAGCAACTATGGGGATACAAAATGAGGGAGGGAGAGAGAGAGAGAGAGAGAGAGAGAGAGAGAGAGAGAGAGAGAGAGAGAAACTGACCGCGAGAGAGAGGGGGTGTCGCCGGAGGCAGGGAGGCTAGAGTGAGATGAGTGTCACCGGTGAACAGGGGGACGGAGCACCAAGCTACTGGGGGAGGGGTTTTTCTAGGGAGAGAAATGGAGAAAAGAGAGAGGGAAGAAAAAATAGAAAGAAAAAAGAAAGGGGTCGGGGGAGGGGGGGGGGAGGTTTAAAAATATTTAACCGAATTAGTGGAAAAATTGAATTCGTTTAACATTTTTGATCGATTCAGTCGCAATCCTGGTCAACAAAGTCAGAACTCATTTTAATAAACATTTGCGACTGCATCCATCATAAATTTATATTTGTTTTTAATTTTTTCGACCGATTCAGATGCTAATGTATAAAAAATCTTTTATGGTATTTTCTACCAAACTTTGCGACGGATGTAGACGGCACATCTGTTGTAAATATTAACAAAAATTATAAAATATTATTTTAGCCCATTTCCGACTGATTTCGTTGAAAATTTTCGACTACCGTTTTTCAGTTGGAAATGGGATGTTTTTTGGTAGTGGCTTATATTGCCGAGTCTATGTCATGACCCAAATCTCACGTGTCGTGATGGCACCTATCTCAATACTAGGCAAGTCAACAATCACCATAAGCAACACATCTTTAAACTTGAAAAAACATAGTAATATATGTTCAAGAGAAAAATCTCATAAATACTTGTAAAAAAATACCGCGACTCAATATAATATCCCCCAAAATTTGGGTGTCACTGAGTACATGAGTATCTATACAATAACATGGTCTGAAACACTGTCTAGAAAGGTAGAACAGTATAAATAAAACTAAAAGATAAAGGAGGAGAGTCAAGGTCTACAGATGCCAAAGCAGCTACCTCGATAATTCCGAACTGATAACGCTCCATAATCAGCAACCACCATTCCCGGGAAAACCTAGATCTGCATACAAAGTGCAGAGTGTAGTATGAGTACAGCCGATCAATGTACCCAATAAGTAACAAAACTAACCTTTGGGCTAAAAGAAGTGACGAAATCAGCCAATACAGTCCAAACACAGAGTTTAGCAGTACAGAATGACAGGAAATAGGACAATAATATCTCAGAAAAAACTCATAATATGTTCGTACACAGTACAAGAAATGTAGACATACTTTCAGGTTTAACAATTAAGCTCAATACAGATAAAATATGCCAAGTATGAATGATATGAGAAATGTGACATCTCTATATCTATATGCATATCATATGTGATGCAACACACTGAAAACTTCAGGTACTCACACTCTTCGAGTACTCAATCTGACTGTCTCGATTCTCGCTCATCACACTCAGTCACTCAGTACTGTACAGTACCTGTGCTCACTACTGGTATGTCAGACTCCGGAGGGGTGGATCTTTCCCAAGCACTAATAAACATGCTGCGGCGCGTAACCCGATCATATCATGAATCAATAATACCTGCTGCGGCGTGCAGTCCGATCCCATCATGAGTCAGTAGTACCTTTTGCGACGTGCAGACTAATCCAATTATGAGTCAATTGTATCCGCTGCGGCGTGCATCCCACTCCCATCAATATCACTCACAAATAGGCCCTCGGTCTCACACGGTCATCAATCTCTCCAGTCTCTCGGGAACACAACACTCATGTCAATAGCCCAAATCAATGACACATGATGTGAAAATATATGATAATAGAGACTGAGATATGATATGCAATGATGTATGTGACTGAGTACATAAATTCAACTTAAGCAAATAACTCAACAGCAAAGAACGTAGTACCATCACATAGCCTAAACATGATTTCTAACATAAACCACAACTCAAATTCTCTAACACATAGAGTACATAATATTCAGATAAGATGACTACACAATTCCACGGAATCGACTGAGTCACAATTTCTACGGTGTACGCCCACATGCATGTCAACTAGCATGTGTGTCACCTCAACACCGATCACATAACACGTAAATTCAGGGATTTATACCCTCAGAACCAAGTTTAGAAGTGTTACTTACCTCAAACCATGAAAATCTCTACTCCAATAAGCCCTTGCCTCACAAATCGGCCTCCGAACGGCTCGAATCTAGACACAAACAACTCGATATAATAAACACAAGCTATAGTAATCAATTCCATATGAAAATGCTAAGTTCTTAATCAAAGGTCAAAAAGTCAACTCAAAAGTCAACCTTAGGCCCACATCTTGGAATCCAACAAAAGATGCAAAATTGGAACACCCATTCAACCACGAGTCCAACCATACCAAATTTACCAAATTTCGACACCAAATCATCAGTCAAATCCCCAAATCTTACTCTCCAATCCCTAGCCCAAAACTCCCAAAATTCCACCATAAAAATATATAAACTAGGTCGGAAATTCAATGAGTAATCAATATTACTAAATAAAAATGATCAAAAATGGCTTACCTCAAGAAATCACGCGGAACCACTCTCAAAAATCGCCTTAATCCTAGCTTCCAAAGTCTAAAAATGAGAAAAATAGCTTAACCCTCGACATTATAACTTTGCCAGACATCTTGCACCTGCGGTTCATTTAACCGCTTCTGCAGTTCTGCAGTTTCGACCAAATTTTGCTTCTGCAGTTTCCCCCTGAAGGCCTTGCCTTCGCTTATGCGGACCAGACTCCGCATCTGCGGAGTCTCACATGCGACGTGGGCTCCGCTTATGCGGAACAAGCCTGTCCTTCTTGCATTTGTGCTCTCGCAGGTGCGGCAAATACCTCGCACCTGTGCATCCCCTCAGCCCAGCCAAAATCCGCTTCTGCGATGACATCCACGCTCTTGCGGCCTCACACCTGCGACGAAGACCTTCGCAGGTGCGATCACACTAGTATAGAACTCCTCAGCCATTTCATAAGTTCAAAATTCGATCCGTTAACCATCTAAAATCCACCCGAGGCCCCCGGGACCTCAACCAAATATACCAACAAGTCCTAAAACACGATATGAACTTAGTCGAGGCCTCAAATCACATCAAACAATATAAAAACACGAATCACATCCCAATTAAAGCCTAATGAAAACTACTGAATTCCAACTTCTACAATCGATGCCGAATCTTATCAAATTAACTTCGATTAACCTCAAATTTTGCACATAAGTCAAAAATAACACAACTGGCCTATTCTTACTTTCGGAACAAAAATCCGAGCTCGGTAACCACAAAGTCAACTCTCGGTAAAACTTCTCAACTCTCCAAATATCTAATTTCCAACTTTCGCCATTTCAAGCCAAAATCACGTACGGACCTCCAAATCAATATCCTGACACACTCCTAAGTCCAAAATCACCATACAGAGATATGGGAACTATCAAAACTCCATTCTGGAGTCGTTTACACATAAATCAACATCTGGTCAACTCTTTTAACTTAAGCTTCCAACCTTGGGACTAGTTGTCCCAATTCATTCCGAAACATCTCTGGAACCAACCAACTACCCCGACAAGTTACATAATAATAATTGAGCATAAAATAAGCAGTAAATGGGGGAACAGGGATACAACAGTCAAAACGACCGGCCAGGTCGTTACATCCTCCCCTTCTTAAAAAAGAGTTCACACTCAAAGCAACCCCCGCTCTAACAATGGCGGTATGTATTGAAGCGGACCCCGAGAACAAGAATAACTACTAGAGGGGCCTGGCACAGATGAACCTTGAATTGATGGAACACGAGATGAACTCTGAACTGGGAGTGCACTGAGAGATGACTAACCCGGGTGAGCATTATATGAACCATGGCTAGCTTATGCGCCACGATGAACCAGACGAGCCATCTCAGCGGGCCTATAAGGACGACCCCTGTTGTGGTGGGACTGACCCCCAGAAGAAACATTGCTGAAACCACCCAATCCATGAGGACTCTTAGCCTCCCTCTCCTCACGCTCCTGACTACGGACCAGCTCTAGCCACCAAGCAATATCAACCAGCTCATCGAATATAGTGCCTGATACATTCTCTTGAGTCATAACAAAACACAATCCATAGTTGAGGCCATAAATGAACCTCTTAATCCTCTCCTTCTCTATGGGAACCAACCAGACCGCGTGACGAGCCAACTCTAAAAATATCATCTTGTATTGGGTGACAGACATGACCTCTTGGCATAGCTGCTCAAACTGCCTACCGGACTCCTCCCTGCGGGTCGGTGGCACAAATTTCTCCAAGAAGAGAACGTAGAAATCGTGCCATAAAAGTGGTGCAGCACAGGGTGGACTGCTCCGCTCATAGGTCCCCCCATCATCTGAAAGCTTCCCCCGTTAGCTGAAAAGTAGTAAATGAGACCCCACTAGTCTCTAGAATACCCGTCGTGCTAAGAATTTGCTGGCACCTATCCAAGAAGTCCTGGGCATCCTCTGACTCAACCCCACTGAATGATGGAGGCTTGAGCCTCCCAAATCTCTCTAGTATCATCTGCTCCTCATCACTCATAATGGGACTTATTTGGGCCTAATCAACTGCAACCGGCTGGGCTGGTAATACCCCCGGTGTATGAAGTTCCTGCACCACCTTCTCTGGAGTATGGGCGGTGGGAGTCTGAGTACCTCCCTGGCCTGATAAGTGCCCGGTGCTGCTTGATCTTAAATCGCCTGAGCAAGGCTAGTGTAGACAGGCAATATATAGGCCAAAGCCTCCCGAAGGCGTGGAATCACAATGGGCAAAGCTGGTGCCTGAGCTGGTCCCACTGGCTCAACTACATCTGGAATCTGCTCCTGGGCTGGAGCAACTGGTGGGTCTACAAGTGTTGCTCTAGCTGCTGTACCTGCACCTCGTCCTCTACCGCGGCCCCGGTCTCTCATTGCCCTAGCTGGTGGTACTGATGGCCATCCGCCCGGTCTGGTAGCACGTGTTCTCACCATATGTGAGAGAATAGAATAACATAAGTTTAGTTTTCGGAATCAACAAATTCGCGCGACAATAATACAAGAATGTGAATTTTTCCTAATGGTTTGGCAGCCTCTCGAAGATAAGTACAGATGTCTCCGTACTGATCCGCAAGACTCTACTAAACCTTCTCAGGACTCGTGAGACCTATGTAACCTAGGCTCTGATACCAACTTGTCACGACCCAAATCTCACATGTCATGATGGCGCCTATCGCAATACTAGGCAAGCCGATAATCACCATAAACAACGCATCTTTAAACTTGGAAAAACATAGTAATATAAGTTCAAGAGAAAAATCTCATAAATATTGGTATGAAAATACCACGATTCAATACAATATTTCCCAAAATTCGGGTGTCACTGAGTACATGAGCATCTATACAATAACATGGTCTGAAACACTGTCTAGGATGGTAGAACAGTATAAATAAAACTAAAAGATAAAGGAGGAGCCAAAGCAGCTACCTCGATAATCTCCGAACCGATAAAGCTCCCCAATCAGAAACTACTGTGCTCGAAAATACCTGGATCTGCATACGAAGCGCTTTCGTAGGTGCGGCAAATACCTCGCATCTGTGCATCCCCTCAACCCACTCCAGAACTCCTCAACCATTTCTTAAGTTTAAAATTCGATTTGTTAACCATCCGAAATCCACCCAAGGCCCTCGTGACCTCAACCAAATATTCCAACAAATCCTAAAATACGATACGAACTTATTTGAGGCCTCAAATCACATCAAACAACATCAAAAACAAGAATCGCATCCCAATTCAAGCCTAATGAAAACTAATGAATTCCAACTTCTATAATCTATGCCGAAACATATCAAATCAACTCCGATTAACTTCAAATTCCAACTTCCAGAACTAAGATTCAAGCCTGGTAACCACAAAGTCAACAATCGATCAAAATTCTCAACTTTCCAAACTTCTAATTTTTCAACTTTCATCATTTCAAGCCAAAATCACCTACGGACTTACATATCAATATTCGGACACACTC
Source organism: Nicotiana tomentosiformis (assembly GCF_000390325.3). Lineage (NCBI taxonomy): Eukaryota > Viridiplantae > Streptophyta > Magnoliopsida > Solanales > Solanaceae > Nicotiana > Nicotiana tomentosiformis. The sequence goes on along the minus strand of NC_090820.1, from coordinate 81,746,750 downwards.
CTAAGTCCAAAATTACCATACGGAGCTATTGGACTAAACTTCCAACCTTGGGACTAGGTGTTCCAATTCATTCCAAAACATCTCTGGAACTAACAAACTACCCGACAAGTCACATAATAACAATTGAGCATAGAATAATCAGTAAATGGGAGAACGGGACTACAACACTCAAAACGACCAGCCGGGTCATTACAATCTATTAGTTTGTGGTATCGTAGGTTAATTTTGGTTTTATTAAAAGACTTAGAAAAATAAAATTAATTTTTGCGATAAATATAGATGATATTTTTAACTGTTTAATTTTTGTAGAAGAAAATATACCAAAATATATTTTAAAAATATAACTAATAGAAAGATAAAATTGCTTTAACTAGTGCATTCAGACATAGTTGATTTCATACACTAGGGTATATCTTCTTAAGTCTAGGGATGAGGCTGGAAGTATATTTTTGAAATACAAGGCCGAAATAAAAAACTAATTTGACAGAAAAATCAAGAGACTTAGGTTTGGCAAAGGTAGTGAATATAGTACTAATAGTTTTGAAGCCTTTTGTGAAAAAATGGTATTATACATGCAGTTATTGCTTTCTATACATCCCAACAAAATAGTGTAACCGAACGAAAAAAACGAATTCTTAAGAAAATGATGAATTCTATACTTTTGAGTTTGGATTCATTTAACGACATGTGGGGGTATCTATTTTATCTGCATGTTATGTTCTTAACATAGTCCTCATAAGCAGTTAGATAAGACTCCATATGAGTTATGAAAAGGGTTTTTCCCTAACTTGAAATTTCTGAAAGTTTGAGTATGTTTGACTAAGGTTGGTCTACCTAATTCTAAACAAGTAATTATAGGATTCAAGAATTTTGATGTTACTTTTATTGGTTATGCTTAAAAAGTATTACATATAGATTTATGTCTTTGAATGATCCTTCTATTTGTGAATATAGAGATGTAGTATTCTTTGAGCATGTTTTTTCTTTGAAAAATAATGTGCCTGTGATATGTTGAATAATGCATTTACATCTATGTTTATTAATTCTAATATTGTGTCTTATTTATTGTTACTGCTAATAAGCATGAAAATGAATTTAGAAGGAGTAAAATACGTAGAGTTGAAGCTACCTTTGGTCTTTACTTTATTGTTACTTTCTTGACTGAGAATTTTGATATTGATATTCTGAATGATGAATTAGTGTCTATCTATTTAATAGAAGAACCTATGACTTATAATAAAGCAATGAAGTCAATAGATGCTAATTTTAGAAAGAGAGCATTAAAAGTAAATTACACTCTATTATTTCGAATCACACCTAGGACTTGTCTGATTTATCTAAAGGTTGCTAACCTATAAGTAGCATGTGGATATTTAAGAAGAAATTGAGACTTGATGGTACAGTTGAGAATATAAGGCCAGACTTGTTATAGTGGGTTTAACCAAATAAAAGGCATTGATTAATTTGATGCTTATTCTCCTATGACTAAATAGCAACCATAGAACTCTTGTTGCCTTAGCCACTATTAATAATTTAGTGATACATCAAATTGACGTTAAAACGATGTTACTAAATGATGAATTAGAGGTAAAGATCTATTTAACTCGCCTGAGGGAATCGTGATCCCAGGATAGGAGAATGTATGCAAACTTAAAAAGTCCACGTATAGTCATTTTGTAAATGGAGAAAAACCAACGACTCCACGAATTCAATCTCCGAACTTGCAATTGTCATGATCCAAGATCCACTTAGTTATTTTGGCACCTAACCCAACCCGATAGGTAAGCCAAATAACAATTAACACAATTCTAATAAAATTAATAAGAACCAATAAATGAAATAACTGAATTTCTATACACTAAGCCAATGATTGGTAGTACAAGTCATGAGCCTCTAAGACTTAGATTTACAAAGCTCGTATGAAATTAATACAATATATGTTTGAAGTATACATAAATAGAATTTAAGTCCTAATCCACCATGAATAAAAGGTAACTTAAATCTAGAACATTGGAACGTCTTCAATGCCAAGCTTCATCTTCCACAACTATGTTGCTCTATGATCTGCACGCAAGGTGCAGAAGTGCAGTATGAGTACAACTGACCCCATGTACTTAGTAAGTATCTTTACTAACCTCGGTCAAGAAGTGATGAGGTTTAAGTTAAAAAACACTTACTCAATATTTTACCTGTGCAGATGATAAGAGGAAAGAGAAATACGAGAAAAAGATACAAATAAGCACGTACTAAATGAAATTAGAATACAAATAACATAGGGCCCGAAATATATCCACCTCTCAGTCTTACAATGCAATGTGAAAACAGAAAATAATAGGCAAGAATAACCATAATACTTCTTCTCTGTTGCATCGCACAACTCGATCTACAAACACATATATATAATATGTCTTCTCCGTTGCGGTGCGTAGCCCGATCCACAAATATATATATATATATATATATATATATATATATATATATATATATATATATATATATATATATATACATGTCTTCTATGTTGCAGCGCGCTACCCTGTAACGACCCAATCGGTAGTTTTGAGCATTTGTATTTTGTTCAGCTTTTTGAAGTCTTAATTAGTTTCATATGATTGTATTATGACATTTGTGAATCGTCGGCTTTGGTTTTCAGGTGATTCAGGATTGATTTGGAAGAATGATTCTCAACTAGGATGCTTTAAGTTGGAAGAGTTGACCAAGTTTGACTTTTGTGTATTTGGCCTCAGATCGGATATTTGATGGTTCCATTAGGTCAGTATAATGATTTTGGACCTGAGTGTATGCCTGGATTTTCATTTGGGTGTTTCTAGAAGGTTTTGGTCATAATTGGCGAAAGTTGGCAATTTGAAGCATTGAAAAGTTCAAAGGTTTGACCGGGATTTGACTTCGATGTTATCTTGTTCAGATTGTGATTATGGGAATTGGAATAGGTTTCTTACATCATTTGTAACTTGTGTGCAAAATTTGAGATTATTCTGAGTTGATTTGATATGGTTCGGCACGAGTGTTGGATGTTGAATGTTCAAAAGTTCATTAAGATCGAATCGTGGTGCGATTCATGATTTTGATATTGTTATGTGTTATTTGAGGTCTTGATTAGGTCTATTTTATGTTTTGTGACTTCTTGGTATGTTCGGACGGGGTCCCGAGGGGCTTGGGTGAGTTTCAGAGGTGTTTCGGATCATTTGGGATCATGTTTGTTGATGTTAGTTTTGGCTGGGTTCTGATGTGACCACACCTGCAGAGATTTGGGAGCAGGTGCAAAGCTACAAATGCAGTCATGTGCTTGCAGAAGCGATATGGGTCTGAGTTTGTGAGCTTCGCAGATGCGGAAGTGAGGGTGCACATGCGATTGCGCAGAAGAGAATGAGGGTACGCAGAAGCAAGGTGAAGCACAGAATGGGAGTATGGGCGCGCACTTGTGATGGCCTAGAAGTGGGCATCATTCCGCAGGTGCGATGAGTTGGCTAGTAAGTGGAGTCCACAAAATTGTATTTTGATCGCAAAAGCGACGCTGCAAATATTTCACAAATGCGAAAATGCTAGGCAGATTGTATTTAAATTCGAGGGTTGGTTCATTTTATCACATTTTGAGATTTGGAGCTCGATTTTGGGCAATTTTGGAGAGTAATTTAACCATATGGATTGGGGTAAGTATTCTTGACTCACTTTTGATTATATTACATTAATCTATCTTCGCTTTTTAAAGAGAAATTGGGGATTTTTGTCTAAACTTTCCTAGAGTGAAGTTTTGAGTTTTGAACATCGATCCGTAGTCAGAATTAAATACATTTAGTATGGTTGGACTCGTGATGGAATGGGTTATCGGATTTTGTGTATTTTGCGGGGTTCCAATGTGTGGGCCAGGGTTTGACCTTTTGGTTGACTTTGAGTATTTGATTAAAGATTCGACCTTTATCATTTGGGATTATTTCATTTGGTATTATTTGATGTTTTGAGTTTCTTTTTGTAGCCGTTCAGAGGTTGATACATGCGAAATAGCATTTCTAGAGTATTGTTTGCTTGCTCGGTATTTGATTTGTATTTTTCGAGGTAAGTAACATTTCTAAACTTGAAATAAAGGGTAATTATCCCTAAGAACCATGTCATTTGTGATTTGTTGAGGTGATACGCATGATAGGCTACGAGTTCGTGGGCTTGCACCGTGGAAATCAAAATTCAAGTTAACTTTTAGTCTAGTACCAAACTTGTTCTGCTATCATATCATGTTATATCTGTGTTTTCCCCTACTTGTAGATTATATGAGCTGCGAATTAGGTAAGAAGACATGTTTAGGCTACGTGATTATTTGGTTGAGGCCTAATGATCTATTTCCATTGTTTTTAGTAATTCGATTTAAATGTAATTATACACTCAGTCATGATTCATCATTTACATATCATATCTCAGTCTTCATTCATCATTCATCGTTACATTGCATGTTATCATTGCTTTACCATATGTGAAGTTGTTGGGCTGAGTTGAATGATATTTTGAGCCCTTGAGACTTGAGAGGTTGATGACTGAGGGGGGACATAGAGCCGTGTTGAAAGTGTCATTATGTATCGGGCACCACACTCCACCAGGCCATATTTGGCTTTATTACTATCATTATTATTGTGGATCGGGTTGCACGCCTATAATGACCTGGCTTGTTGTTTTAAGTATTTTAGCCTCGTATCCCTATTTATTGCCTATTCTATGTCGTATTGTGGTTATGTGTCTTGCCGGAGGTGTTTGGTTTTGGTTTGGGTGAGTTTCAGAGTGAAATAGGATACATAGTCCCTAAGTTGGAAGCTTAAGTTAAAAGAGCTGAATGTAGTTTGACTTTGGTGTATAAGACTCCGAAATAGAGTTTTGATGGTTCCAATAGCCACGTATGGTATTTTGGACTTAGGAGCATGTCCGAATATTGATTTGGAGGTTTGTAGGTCATTTCAGCTTGAATTGGCGAATGTTAGAAAGTTCAAGGTTTGGAAGGTTGAGAAGGTTGACCGGGAGTTGACTTTATTGATATCAGGGTCTGATTTTGGTTCCGGAAGTTAGAATATGTCTGTCATGTCATTTATGACTTGTGTACAAAATTTTAGGTCAATCAGAGTTATTTTGGTATGAATTGGCGTTAGTTTTGGAAGTCGGATATTCATAGTTTTAATAGGCTTGAATTGGGTTGCGATTCATAGAATCAATTTGTTTGATGCAATATTTGGCCACAAGTAGGTCCGTTATGTATTTTGGAACTTGCTTGTATATTCAGACGGGTCTCGCCGGTCCCGAGTGTGAATCGGATTGAAATCGGACAAATTTTGGACTTAGTTGATTTGCTGAAGCTGCTGGTGTCATCGCACTTGCGGAGGGATTGGCCGCAGATGTAGACTCACTAGTGCGAGAGAAGCATCGCAGAAGCGAAAGGTGCTAGCCAGGCTTGGGGTCGCAGAAGCGGAGGTCCTCCGTAGGCGTAGGTGCGCCCAGGTTTAGAAGGAGGGGAAGCGCAGGTACGCATTCTTTTCCGCAGAAGCGGAATTGCCTGACCTTAGTGTGAACCGCACTTGCGATGGATTTTTCCGCAGGTGTGGGTCACAGGTGCGACAATTTGACCACAAAAACGGATATCGCTGGGTAGAAAAAGGGTGTGCTCGAGGGTCTAATTTCATTCTTCATCTTTTGACCTAGAGAGCTCGGTTTATGGCGATCTTTCAAGGGAATTTCAAGGAAATCATTGGGGTAAGTGATTCTAACTCGGTTTTGGCTATTATACATGAGTCCATCGTTATTTTCGTCATTTAATTAGTTATTTGAGTTGGAAAATTTGGGGACAAATTGTGAAACTTCATAGTTGAAGTTGTTATTTCTTGGAATACCTTATTGTTGAATTTGGTGTTGAAGTTATAAAGGTCGTGATTCTCATTGAGGCAAAGTTGTAAATTTGTTGAAATACCATTGTTGTCGAGTTGTTCACTTTCTATTGCTATTGTTGAAACTCTTGTACATGTTAAGATTGAGCCATGTGCTATTTATGGTGGAAACGCTATTATTGTTGATCTCTTTGGCAAGTTGTGGTATCGGGCACTTGAGGTGCGATTTATGATATGTTGTGACACTTATCACATGTGATGCTATAAGTATTGGGGTTGCAACGCATGCGGTGAGATAAGGCGGGCTTGATACGCTTCTTGCTAGTAGGGAAACTGCTTGAAGCCACACGGTGTGGTAAGGTGGGCTAAAACATGGGTAACTATTTCGGGAAAATGATTTTTAAAACTAAATGCAAGGGTCCTGCGGTGATATAAGGAAATATTGTTATTTGATTTTTTGAAATTAAACTACGAGGCGGTACCTTGGTAGTGATTCTTGTTGATACCTTTTATTTACCTCACTTGTGTTTTGTTGCATTGCTTCCTTGGCATCCTTATTATGTGTTTTCTTCTATGATGTCTTGATTGCCTTAGTTCAGTGTAGCTACTCTTGTGATATTTCTTCATTGTATCATTTCCATTTTTTTTTCATTATCATATTGTCATAAACATGTTCAGTTTTCTTATTTATTACAGTAGGGTCTTGACTTGACCTCGTCACTACTCTATCGAGGTTAGGCTTGATACATACTAGGTACCGGTATGGTGTACTCATGCTACGCTTCTACACATCATTTTCTGTAGATCCAGATACTTTATATCAGCCTATGTATCAGCGAGTTGAGCTTGAATTGGAGACTTCAAGGTATACCTGCCGGCGTCCGCAGGCCTCAAAGTCACCCTCTATCTAGTTCGATCTCTTTTTCCCTTTTTAAAGATATTGTTGTATATGGATGTTCAAAATACTCTTATAAAGCTTGTGACTTGATGTCACGACCCAAAATCTCACATGTCATGATGGCACCTATCGCAATACTAGGCAAGCCCACAATTGACAAAGAACCACGCATCATTAAATTTAAAACATAAGGAAATAAGTTTGATAGTGAAAATCTCATAAATAACTGATAAGAAAATACCGTGACTCAATACAAAATCCCCCAAAATTCAGGTGCCACTGAGTACGTGAGCATGGTGATACGCTCCCATTTCCACTCCGGGATCTCAAGCCTCTAAAGCAAATCGCTCGGCCTCTGATGGTCTTACTTCATCTGCTGACAATTTAAGCACCGGGCTACAAACCCCACTATATCTTTCTTCATCCTCCTCCACCAATAGTGCTGCCTCAAGTACTGATAAATCTTTGCGGCACCCGGATGAATGGAATACCGCAAACTGTAGGCCTTCTCAAGAATCAACTCACGTAATCCATCTACATTGGACATACAAATATGACCCTGCATCCGCAACACCCCATCATCCCCAATATAAACCTCCTTGGCATCACCGTGATGAACCATGTCCTTAAGGAAAAGCAAATGGGGGTTAGCATACTGATGCTCTCTGAGGCGATCACATAAGGAATACCTAGAAACCACACAAGCTAGAACCCGACTAGGCTCCGAAACATATAACCTCATGAACTGATTGGCCAAGGCATGAACATCTGATGCAAACGGTCTCTCACTAACAGGAATGAATGGAAGGCTACCCATACTCACTGCCTTCCTATTCAAGGCATCCACCACCACATTGGCCTTCCTGGGATGATACATAATGGTAATAACATAGTCCTTTAGCATCTCCAACCATCTCCATTGCCTCAATTTTAGATCCTTTTGTTTGAACAAGTACTGAAGACTCCGATAATTTGTAAATACTCACAAGACACACCGTAGATATAATACCTCCAAATCTTCAACGCATGAACGATGGCTGCCAACTCCAAATTATGAACACGGTAGTTCTTCTCATGAGGCTTCAACTGGCGTAAGGCATAAGCAATCACTCCACCCTCCTGCATCAAGACATACCCAATCCTGATCCGAAAAGCATCACAATACATTGTATAAAAACCTGATGCTGAAGGCAAAACTAGAACTGGAGTTGTGGTCAAGGCAGTCTTGATCTTCTGAAATCTCTCCTCACACTCATTCGACCACCCGAATGGAGCACCCTTCTAGGTCAAGCAGGTTAAAAGCGATGCAATGGATGAGAAACCCTCCACGAAGGGACGCTAATATCCGGCCAAGCCAAGAAAACTCTGAATCTCAGTAGCTGGAGACGGTCTTGGAAAACTATGAACCGCCTCTATCTTCTTCGAATCCACCTTAATCCTATCACTTGACACCACGTGCTCCAAGAACGCCACTGAACTGAGCCAAACCTCACACTTAGAGAACTTGGCATAAAGCTTCTCCTGCCTCAACCTCTGTAGTACAATCCTTAAATGTTATGCATGCTTTTCCTGGCTACATGAGTACACCAGGATATCATCAATAACTACTATGACAAACGAATCAAGATATGGTTGGAATACATTGTTCATCAGATGCATGAATGTTTTTGGGGCATTAGTCAGCCCAAAAGACAACACAAGGAACTCATAGTGACCATAGCGTGTCCTAAATGCCATATTCAGAATATTCGAGTCCCGAATCTTCAACTGGTGTTACCCAGACCTCAAATCAATCTTAGAGAACATTTTCACTCCCTGAAGTTGGTCAAATAACTCATCAATGTGTGGCAAAGGATACTTGTTCTTAATTGTAACCTTGTTCAATTGCATGTAGTCAATGTACATTCATTTAGTACCATCCTTATTCTATACAAACAGAACTGGTGCACCCAAGGCGACACACTAGGCCTAATGAACCCCTTATCAACAAGCTCTTAAAGGTGCTTTTTCAACTCGTTCAAATTTGTTGGTGCCATAATGTATGAAGGAATAGAAATGGGATGAGTGCCCGGCACCAAGTCAATACCAAAATCAATGTCCCTGTCGGGTGGCATGCCCGACTGCTATGCAGGAAACACATCTGGAAAGTCTTGCACCACCGAAACAATATCAGTACTAGGAGTATCAGCACCAACATCCCTCACAAAAGCCAAATATGACAAGCACCCCTTCCCAACCATCCGTTAGGCCTTCAAATATTAAATCACCATACTAGGAACATAGTCTAGAAAACCTCTCCACTCGATCCTAGGTAACCCTGGAATCGCCAATGCCATGGTCTTAGCGTGACAATCCAGAATAGCATGACATGGAGGCAACCAATCCATACCCAGAATCACGTCTAAATCAACCATACTAAGCAATAAGAGATCAACTCTAGTCTCCAATCCCCCAATAGTCACCACACACGACCGATACACATGGTCCACAATAATAGAATCGCCCATCGGTGTAGATACCTGAGCAGGATAAACTAAGGACTCACGGGGCATATCCAGATAACGAGAAAAATATGATGATACATACGAATAAATAGAACCAATGTCAAATAATATAGAAGCATCCCTGTGGCGTACTGAGACAATACCTGTGATCACTGCGTCGGAAGCAACGACCTATGGCCAGGCCGGGAAAGCATAGCATCGAGCCTGAATGCCACCTGATCGGCCTCCCCCCTTTAGGGTGACCTTTAACTTCCTGAGCCCCACCCCGAGATGGCCTGGAGGATGGTGAATTAACAGGTGCAAAAATCATAACCTGACCTCTTTGCTGAATCGGACCTCCTAAGAGACTGGGACAATACCTCCTCACATGTCTAAACTCCCCACACTGGTAGTAGCTTTGCTCTGTAAATGGTTATGGAGAATGAATCGGGCCTCGAGAACCAGAATAACTACTAGTAGAACCTGGCACAGATGAAACCTGAACTGATGGAGCACGAGATAAACTCTAAGCTGGGAGGGCACTGAGAGATGACTGACCTGGATAGGCACTGTATTAACCATGGCTAGCTGATGCACCGCGATAAATCAGATGAGCCATATGAGCGGGCCAATAAGGACAACCCCTACTGTGTTGGGATTGCCCTCCAGAAGAAACACCACTGAAACCACCCAAACCACGAGGCCTCTTGGCCTCCCTCTCCTCACGCTTGTGACTACAGACCTGCTCTAGCTTCCTAGCAATATCAGTAACCTCGTCTAACCTAGCACCCGAAGCAATCTCTCGAGTCATAGCAAAGCGTAGTCCATAGCTGATTCCATCAATGAACCTCCTAATCTTCTCCCTTTCTATGGGAACCAACCAAATCGCGTGACAAGCCAACTCCAAAAATCTCATCTCGTACTGGGTCACGAACATACCCGCCTGGCGTAGCTGCTCAATCTTCCTATGCAACTCCTCCTTGTGGGTCGGTGGTACAAACTTCTCCAAGAAGAGAACGGAGAACCCATGCCATGCATGTGGTGCAGCACCTGCTGACCTGGTCCACTCATAGGCATCCCACCATCTGAAGGCTGCCCTCGATAGCTAAAAACTAGTAAATGAGACCCCACTAGTCTCCAGAATACCCGTCGTACGAAGAATCTGCTAGCACCAAGCATCCTCAGACTCAGCCCCGCTGAATGATGGAGGATTGAGCCTCCCAAACCTCTCTAGTCTCTTCTGCTCTCCGTCACTCATAAGGGGACCCACCTGGGCCTGTGAAACTACAACTGGCTGGGCTGGTAGTATCCCTGGTGTCTGATGTCCCTAAACCACCTTCTCTGCAGTACGGGTAACAGGAGTCTGTTCACCTCCCCCTGCCTGAGAAGTGGCTGGCGCGGCCGAAACTGAAACTGCCTGAGCAAGGCTAGTGCATAAAGTCAATATCTAGATGAGAGCCTCCTGAAGTCCCGTAATCACAATGGGCACAGCTGGTGCTTGAGCTGGTCCCACCAGCTCAACCACATCTGGGATATGCTCCTAAGCTGGAGCAATTGGTGGGTATATAGGTGTTGTTCTAGTTGTTGTACGAGCTACACCTCGGCCTTTATCGCGGCCCCAACCTCTCGTGGCCCTATTTAGTGGTACTGGTGGTCGTCCACCCGATACGGTAGCGCGTGTCCTCACCATATATGAGAGAATAAAATTACAGAAGTTTAATTTTCAAAATCAACAAATTCACATAAGAAGCATACAAGAAAGTGAAGTTTTTCGAAGGGTTCGATAGCCTCTCGAAGATAAGCACATACGTCTCCTTACCAATCTGCAAGACTCTACTAAACCTGCTCATGATTCGTGAGACCAGCGTAAACTAGGCTCTGATACCAACTTGTCACGACCCAAAATCTCATTTCTCGTTATGGCGCCTATCGAAATACTAGGCAAGCCGACAATTCACATATAACCACGCATCTTTAAATTTAAAACATAAGGAAATAAGCTTGATAGTGAAAATCGCATAAATAACTGATAAGAAAATACCGCGACTCAATACAAAATCCCTCCAAAATCTAGGTGTCACTGAGTACATGAGCATCTATATGACAATACAATCCAACTGCTAAAACAACTATCTAGAAAGATAGAACGGTACAAAACAACTGAAAAGAAGGAGAATCGAGGTATGCGGATGCCAAGGCAGCTACCTCAATAGTCTCGAACAGATAAAGCTCCAAATCTAGCAACCAGCGTGCCCAGAAGAACCTGGATCTGTACACGAAGTGCAGAGTGTAGTATGAGTACAACCGACCCAATGTACTTAATAAGTAACAAGACTAACCTTGTGCTGAATGTAGTGACGAGCTCAGATAATTACAATCCAAATCCAATTTTATAACCGTACATATATGACAGGAAGAATGACAGTAATATCTCAGAGAAAACTCATAAACAGTTTGTACATAGTACGAAAATATAGACATGCTTTCAAGTTTAACAGTTTAAGTTCAACATGGAAGAAATATGCCAAGTATAACTGATATGACGAATGTTACATCTCTATATCTACATGTCAAATGTGCATGTCACATGTAATGCATCATAATGATAACCTCACGTACTCACACTCTTTGAGTACTCAATCCAACTATCTCAATTCTCCTTCATCACACTCCGTCACTCAGCACTATACGGTACTTGCACTCACTGCTGGTATGTCAAACTCCGGAATGTCGAATCCTGCCCAAGCGCTAATATAAAGCCAATATGGCATGTTGCGGCATGCAGTCCGATCTCATAACAATATATAATATATATTGAGATATATAACAATATCCCATAACTATATCCCAATCCATTATATATATATATATATATATATATATATATATATATATATATAAAGGCAATAAGGCCTATTGCAGCGTGCAACTCGATCCACAAATCTCACTCACAACACGGCTCGCAGGCCCCAACTCAGTCATCTATCTCTCTAGTCTCTCGAGCTCATAAATCTCGGGACAATCAGCCCAACAATGATAATATGATGTAGCAATAAATGGTAACGGAGACTGAGATATGATATGCAAATGATATGTATGACTGAGTACATAATTGCAAATTAAACAAATAGTTTAACAGCAAAATTCCCTCTGTGGGTCCCAACAGTACCAGCATATGGCCTAAGAATGATTTTTAACACGAACCATAACTCTATTTCTCTAACACATGGAGAATACATGAATAATAACAAGATTAGATGACTACACAGTTCCACGGAAACAACCGAGTCACAATTACTATGGTGCACAACCGCACGCCCATCACCTAGCATGTGCATCACCTCAACACTGACCACATAACACGTATTTCGGGAATTCATACCATCAGAACCATGTTTAGAAATGTTACTTACATCAAATCGTCCAAATCTCAACTTCAGCAAGCACTTGCCTCACGAATCGGCCTCCGAATGACTCGAATCTAGCCACAAATAACTTAATATAATCAACACAAGCTATAGGTACAAATTCCATATGATACAACTAGGTTCTTTAAGGAAAGTCAAAAAGTCAACCTCGGGTTCACATATCAGAATCCAACAAAACTAACCAAATCTGAATACCATTCAATAACGAGTCCAACCATAACAAAATTACATAATTCCAACATCAAATCGTCACTCAAATCCCCAAATCTTACTCTCCAATCCCTAGTCAACAATCCCCCAAATTCACCTTAAAATCATTTAATCTAGGTGGGAAATTCAATGGTTATTCAATATTAATAAATAAAATTGACAAAAAGTGGCTTACCTCTTGAAATCTCGCGAAACCCCTCTCAAACATCGCCTCAAACTAAGCTTGGAAAGTCCAAAAATGAGAAAATCTCGGAACCCTTCGAATTAATACACTGCCCATGTTAGAATCTCTGAAACCCATAACATCGTTCCTTCATAAATGCCCCAGTCTCTCATTGTTAATCTGCTGAATACTTCATAAACCCATGCGACTCTAGTCATAAAACTCCAAAGACTTTGCCAAGTACACGCTCACCCTGTTGACCATCAAGCCAACTCCCTCAAGCCCTCTAAAGTGGTACTATATGTATTCCACTAAATTGGAGCCTCATACGAATTACACAACCTCAAATCCCACTCGCTAGCCTCAAACTAGAGCTGTCAATATGGGCCGGGCCGGTTAGCCCAGCCCACCCCATGTGGGCTTTAGCAATTGACGGACTGGACTGGGCTGGGCTAGCCCACCATCTTGATGGGCCTTATAATGGTTAGCCACCCCAACCCTATGTGGATCGCGGGTCCCTTACAGGCTGGCCCATTATTTTTTAAAATATAATTTTTTATTTTTTCTTTAAGTACTAACCTAAAAAAAGATAAATATTTAATAGTTAAAATATATATCTTATTGGAAAAATTTCGTAAAAGTTAATAAGTTTTTATATTGTACTAATATACCACAATAAATACTAAAAAGGTAAAATACAAGACTATATTTTATTAACTAAAAGCCAAAACTCAAAACAAACTATTCAAGAGAACGTTTATGATGCCTATGGGATATCCAACACATCATCTTTATCAAATACATTTGAATCCGCTTGTGACAAGTTTGTCTTAACTTCTTCACTTTCATCTACATCTATAATTCATATAAAATATTAATTAGTTAAATATTAAGAACAATTAAATTTCAAAAACTAAAAATATTCAAATTCACATTAAAAAGAAATATTACCAGTTTGAGTTTGGAAAAAGTCGCGCAACCAAATTATGGATGCAACTTTTGTACTTAGTAAGAATACGCCCGCCAAATTAAGAACACGCTAAATGTTAATTCCGATGCTACAATATCATATACTCAATCAAGCCTCACAAGCCACGAGCTTACTCGGGCCGGGCTTAAAAGCCTTGTTTTTAAATGGGTTCCAAAAATTCTAGCCCAACCCTACTATATCACGGGTTGGGCTGGCCCAACGGGCTAAGCCATGTTGACAGATCTACCTCAAATCAGCATCTCCCCATGACCCTACCACGGTTACAACAACTAGGAACCCAATTAATCCTTCTGAGTCTGTAATCATCAACCAGATACAAAAATCCGTTGCATCGCACAAATGATAAACCGAAAGGTCTACTACTAAATCCCCTTCCAATACTATACGACATATCGTAATCATAATCAAGTATCCATATCCCTTTGTAGTCCATCCACAACATCACAAATCGTCGGCGCCTAGCTAATATCGAGTACGTAACATCACATACGAGTGAATAGGAAGAAATCAAAGATATAGGCGCCAAGCTAAAACAAAGTTGCATGATGAGGAGAGATATAAGGAAGTTTCCTAGATGCCATGTAGCCTCTCGAAGATACGTATGGACGTCATCATACCGATCTGCAATACTCTACTACACACTTGTTCATGTCTCATAGAACTTATGAACCTAGTTCTCTGATACCAATTTGTCACGACCCAATATCCACCTAGTCGTGATAGCACCTAACCCAACCCGCTAGGTAAGCCAAATAACGGTCAACACAATTCTAATGAAATTAATAAGAACCAAAAAGTAAAATAACTGAATTTCTATACAATAACCCAAGGATTGGTAGTACAAGTCATGAGCCTCTAAGACTTAGATTTACAAAGCTGGTATGAAAATAATACAATATCTGTTTGAAGTATACATAAATATAATTTAAGTCCTAAACTACCATGAACAAGAGGTAGCTTGAATCTGGAACACTAGAACGTCTTCAATTCCAAGCTTCGTCTTTCATAGCTACGCAACTCCAAGATCTACACGCAAGGTGCAGAAATGTAGTATGAGTACAACTGACCCCATGTACTCAGTATGTATCTTGACTAACCTCGATGAAGTACTTACTAAAGATTTTACTTGTGTAGATGATAAGTAGAAAGATCAACAAAGAGATAAAAATAAACATGTAGTAAATGAAACGAGAATACAAATAACAGAGGGTCCAGAATATCGTCACATCTCAGTCTTACAATGCAATGCGAAAACAAAAAACAATAGGCAAGAATAAACATAATATGTCTTCTCCGTTGCGGTGCGCAACCTGATCCACAAATATATAGATATAACATGTTATCTCTATTGCGGCACGCTACCCAATCAACAAATATATATATATATATACACACACAAATGTCATTGCGGCGTGCAACCCGATACCACACAATAATATCAATATTTGTTACAGCGTGCAACCCGATCCCATACAATAATACCAGTATCTTTTGCGTGTGCAACCCAATCCCACACAATATAATAAGTTCATATGTAACTATTTTACAATAACCAATCATGGAAATTTACAACGTAATATCAATAAAATTAACATACGAAAAGAAACTAGGAATACAAACTCAACAAACTAAGATGAGAAACACGGCACTACGGAACTAGTCTCCCACATATAAAGTCAAGGCTTTCCACAAAGAGTAAACACACAATCAATCCAAAAGTCAACCAATCCGGCTAGGCAAATAAGTATACAACATGAAACGAGGAAAGATGTGCGTCAAGTAAAAGCAGACATCAAGTAGAGGTAGGTAATAAGTGGAATCATGTAATAAGTTGGGGCATGTAGCAAGTAAAGACCTATAGCAAGTGAAGGCATGTGACAGGTCAAGACACCTAATAAGTAAATCACATAACAAATAGAGGCATGATCATGTACGGGCTAGTAACAAACAAGGGTAACTGTAACAGACAAGGTAGAAACATAGATATTGCAGTAACAGGCCAGCGAGGAAGCATGGAGATAACTATATAAAGAGCACAAACAAGAAAGTAACATTCAAAACAACAACATTAATAGGAACCCAAGTAGAGGACATGTAAGTGCTTAACGAATGAGGAATCATAAAAACGGCCAATCTTATCTCGCACAGCACGACAATACTCATCATGCCAACACCGTATCAAGCGCACAGAAATAACCCTCATGCCAAACATATCCCTAAGGCCCCAACCCTCATATCTTATTACGGATAAAGAAGCTCAGGTAGCAAGATAATAACAGGTATAAATGGGTGTTCATGATACTATGATCAATTTAGTATGTAAATAGTCTGAAAATAAAACATTAAATCCTTTTTAAGATGTCATATGTTCTAACGTGGTTTATACCACAGTTAATTGAGTTTAATAGTCATAGAATAAAATAAATCATAAGTCAAAGAATCATCAAGTTAATCAAAAGCACCAAGAAAGCATATAATTTCCCCCTCCCGAGCATGGAAACCCTGACACATGCATATACGCTTGTCACCACGTATATGCATCACCCGCACATGTATCAAACAATATCATTTAGTAGGAAATATTACTTCAACAAAACTAGGCAAGGCACTTACCTCAAACAAGCTAAATCGATACACTAGAAGCGCCAACCCGCACAAATCAACCTCCGAATGGCTCGAAACTAGCCAAAAGTAAAAATCATCAAATAATCCCATAGGAATCAAACCCAAACGATAAAGTTCGAATCTTTAATCAAATACTAAAAGTCAACCAAAAAGTCAACCCGGGCTCGCACCACGAAATCCGACAAAACTCATAAATTCTGACACCCATTCGAATACTAGTCCAACCATACTAATTTCACTCAAATCCGACTCCAAATCGATGTTCAAATATCAAATATTTACTTTAGAAAAGTTTAGACAAAATCCCCAATTTCTCTTCTAGATTCATAAAATTAAATGTCAAAATCGAAGATGGAATCATGTAAAATTACGACGACCTGATAGGTCATTTTGGGTACTAGCCTTCATTTATGTGTTCCGGCACCTCTATTAGCTTTACTTGGTCTTTTTTAATTTGCGTGTGTGATCCGTGTCATTTTCCGAAAAGTTGTTACGTGAAATTTTGAAGAAAACGTGATTTTTGATTTAAAATGAGATTTGGGTTGACCACGGTCAAAATTCTTGGTAAATGACCTCAAATGTGTGTTTTGATTATTATTGTAGGTTCGTATGACGTTTTTAGACTTGTGCGTACTTTTGGTAAGTGTTCGGGGTGACCCGAACGCATTTCGCTGCGTCATGTGAAAAAAATGTGAAAATGAGTTTCAAGTTGAAAATTCTTGAGTTTTGATGATCGATTCACGTTATTTGATATTATTTTGATGATTCTAGGTAATAAGCAAGTTTGTATGATGTTTAGACACTTGTGTTCATGTTCGGTTTGGAGCTCGAGCGGCTCAAGTGAGTTTTGGATGTGTTACGGAAGAGTTTGGGTTATTTTGAACTAATGGTGTGCTTCAGTTCTGGTGCTGTAATAGTACCAGAACTCTGCTTTTGTGAAGTCGAGCTTGCATTTAAGATGAGGGGACGGGCAGGGTAGTCTTCACATTTGCGATGAAATATTCGTATTTGCAGACATCCCAGGCCTCGCTTTTGCGATGGCTTGGTCGCATTTGCGACTAGATACTAGACATAGGCAGGTTTGCAAAAACAAACCTTTGATCGCATTTGCGATGGAATGGGGCATCGCAAATGCGATGTTTTTGGCGCATTTGTGACTTATGTAGGTGGGGGCATAGTTCGCATTTGCAACCTGTGTTTTGCATTTGCGATGGTCGCAATGTTTGCAATTGCACTACCTGCGGGTGGGTAAAAGAGGGAAAAACTTTTTGAAGAACTATTTCTCAACCCCAAACACCCTAGAGGTGATTTTTGAAGAGATTTTTCTTCCCGAATTCATTGGTAAGCAACTCTAATCCAATTTTTTTTTAATTCTCCATTACTTTTCATGAGTTTTTTTTACATTAAATGTAGGAATATCATGGTAGAAATTAGGGATCTGGGTAAAATTTAGGGATTTTGTAAAATTGGGATTTATGACCCCAAATTGAGGTCGGATTTCAAAACAAACCACATAACCTAGGTCGGGGGTGAATGGGTAATCGGATTTTTGTCCGAATCTCTGATTTTGACCAAGCGGGTCCGGGGTTGACTTTTGTTAACCTTTTCAATTTTATCAAAGATTGAACCTTTTTCCTTCGTGGATAGTTTCTAAGGCTTATTATTAATTGTTTGAATGATATTTGGCTATATTTGGTTTGTTTGGAGGCTTGTTCGAAAGAAAATGTCATGGTTGATAGTTGAGTTAGTTGCGCAAACAAGTGTCATATTTAACTTTGACTTGAGGGGATTAGGACTTGTTGGTCTATTTTTTATGTGAATTAAGTGGGGGAAACGACGTATATGCAAGATGACAAGTGTATATGCGCCGTCATGGGATTAAAGCATGTGGGGTTGGGCTATTTACCTTTATGTCATCACTTATTCCATGTCATTTCTCGTTATGTGCATTGATTGCTACATAATTTTACTTGTTATCCATGCTTTACTTGTTACCTGTTATTTACTTGTTACTTATTTTGATTTATTCATATCTCGCTCAATATCTGCTTACTTTCTATATGTTCCTACCTGTATTAATTGTATAACTTCACTACTTCATGTTTAACTTTCTTTCATTGACTTTACATTACTTGTTGCACTTTACTATATTTTTCCAATTTCTATGAGTTCTTAAGCTATTCTTGTATTGGTAATTATTAGAGATTTACAAATACGAGGTATTGGTTATCCTACGTTGTACTGGTAGTTACTTGATGTTCTGTACGCTTTATTCTACTTTCGTGTTGAGATTTTCGTTAATGGTTGTGTTGAGTTATTTATGTTAATGAGTTGATATTTAGATCGGGTTGCACGCCGCAACAATATTGAAATGAATTAATATTGGGATCGTGTTGCACGTCGCAACAGATAATGATATGATATGATATTGGGATCGGATTGCACACTACAATTGTTATTGTGTTAAATGTTGGGATCGGATTGCAAGCCGCAACAGTTATTGTATTACGTGTTGGGATCGGGTTGTGTGCCTCAACAGAGTTTGATGTGTTGTAGTTGTTTATAGTTGCAGAGTTTTAACTCGGTATTATGATATGAGATTGAGGTTATGTTATTCTGGGGCCCTCTGGTAGTTGACCTTCGAGTACGTTTTATCATGACCCCAAATCCACAAGTTGTGATAGCACCTAACCCAACCCGCTAGGTAAGCGAACAATCACACGATATAAATGAAAATGAAATAACATGGTCTAATAACTCAGCAGCGGAAGAATACCATAAAATATCTGAGAACGAAACGAAATTCCACTACAACCAACCCCAAAATCCGGAGTCAACAAGTACACGAGCACTACTGAATAATAATGTACAAGTAATATCCTCTAATATAACTGTCTGAATATAAGAACAATAAAGATGAAGATAACTGGAAGAGAGCTTTAAAGACTGCGGACGATATGGAAGCTACCTCGTAGTCTCCCAAACACTGGTGCAACTCAAGCCTGGAAATCACCTCGACCGGATGTAGCAAGATATATACACGAAGTGCAAAGTGTAGTATGAGTACAACCGACCCAATGTACTCAATAAGTAACAATACTAACCTTGGTTGGAAAGCAGTGACGAGTTCATAACAACAATCCAAATGCCAATACCAATGACCGGTAATAGTTTAGAATATAAGGATAAATCATAGAAACAGTAGCTCAATAGTATCGAGCTCAATTTGGGGTCAATTATCATATAGCATGAGGAATGTATATCTCTATGCCTACATGTCAGGTATACATGTCAATCAACAGTATCACATAGGATCTATCAAGAATATTTACACTTAGCACTGTACGGGTGCCTGGCATAACTTCTCATCGTCAAGCACATATGTGAAATACTATGCATGCGCCCACTGCTAGCATGTCAGACTCCCGAGAGGCGGATCCTGCCCAAGTACTAATTATAATCATTTAGCCCAATAATGAGGCTTGGCGTCGCCCCAAAAATAAATTATACTCAGCCTAATATGGGCCTGGCGTACGCGTCACCTCAAAATCATTTCCAAACCGACTCTAAGGACCAAACTCAGTCATTTACCGTTCAAGTCTCAGATAAACACATCTCAAATACTCAGTTTAACAGTTTTACCCTTAAGTGGTATCAACAACATATGAGAAATCAAATAAGAAATTCTGAGACAGAAATATCATACACGGATATAGTATCATGACTGATAACATGTGTACCAATTAGGTATATAACTCAGAAACAACAAGATTAGCCCTATCAAGTCTCAAATAGTTAGCACATAGCCTAGACATGATGTCTAACATGATTCATGGTTCAAACAATCAAACAAGTCGAGGGAATGCAGAGGGAACATGATATGATAGCAAAACAAGCCCAGTAATAGCCTAAAGGCCTCCCCCGACAATGAACAAACTGGTGCACGCACACACGCCCGTCACCAAGCGCGTACGTCACCCCAATATCTTTCATATAACGTAGTTCTCATGGTTAAATAGCCTCAAATCCAAGTTTGGATGTGTTATGTGACTCAAAACACGCAAATCATAACTTTAACAAGCCCTTCCCACGCGTTCTTCCTCCAAACGACTCGAATATAGTCACAAATAACTCAATATCAACAAATAATGTCGTAGGAAATAACTTCAAATAAAGTTTCGATCTTTATCAAAATGAAATAATCAACACAATACGTAAACCCCGGACGGGCCCGCACCTCAGAACCCGACAAAATCCACAAAATCCGAACAATCATTCAATTACGAGTCCAACAATACCAAAATCATCCAACTCTGACCCCAAATCCACCTTCAAACCTCCATTTTTTATTTTTGAAAAGTTTCCACAAAATCCCCCATTTCTTTACTTTAATTCACTAAATAAATGACAAAAACAAGGATGGAATCATGATAAATGAAAAAAACCCAGTCAAAAACACTTACCCCGATCTAAGACGTGAAAATCCCCTCCAAAGTCGCCAAAAACCGAGTTCTACAACTCAAAATATGGAAATAATACTCTAACCCCCGATTTGGGTTTTTAAATCTGCTCAGGTGGTCCTCCTTCGCGAACGCGGAAAATGCCTCGCATTCGCGAAGCACAAAAATTTCCAGCTGACAAATTATCTTATGCGAACGCGACAGCCTAGTCGCGAACGCGACAACTAAACGCCATAAAGCTTTACGATCGCGTTCCAGGCCTCACGATCATGATAAATAAATGCATGCGACCCCTGGGCCTTTCCTCCCTTCTACGCAAACACGACATACATCATGCGTTCGCGATGAACAACCTACCAGAACCTTCGCGAATGAGTCCCAAGTCTCGTGAACACAATTATCAAATTCCACCAGTCACCCAAAAAATCTTTGCGATCGCGAGCCTACCCTCGCGAATGCGTATAAGGAAAACATATACTAGAAAATCAGCAGTCCAACAAGTCCAAAATGAAGTCGAACTTGAAACGAATCACACCCGAGGCCCCCGAGACCCCATCCAAACATACCAACAGATCCTAAAACACAATATGAACTTTTTCGAAGCCTCAAATCACATCGAAATCACGAATCACACCCCAATTCAAGCTTAATGAACTAATGAATTTCCAACTTCTAAAACTAATGTCGATTCATACCAAATTAATTCCGATTGACCTCAAATTTTGCACACACAGTCATAAATGGCACAAAGGACCTACCCCAACTCCAGAAACCAAAATCTGAACCCGGTATCAACAAAGTCAACTCTCGATCAAACTTCCCAACCTTCCAAACCTTCAATTTTCCAATTTTCGCCAATTTAAGCCTAAACGGACTACATACCTCAAAATCAATATCTAGTCATACTCTTAAGTCCAAAATCACCATACAAAGCTATCGAAATTATCAAAACTCCATTTCGGAGTCGTCCACACAAAAGTCAAACACTCTTTCAACTTAAGACTTCAAACTTGAGACTAAGTGTCCCAATTCACTCTGAAACCTCCCCGAAACCAATCCAACCACCCTGGGAAGTCACACAACCATAATTAAGTACAAAAGAAGCGATAAATGGGTAAACGGGGCTACAATACACAAAATAACTGACTGGGTCGTTACATTCTCCCCCTCTTAGACAAATGTTCGTCTTCGAACGGGTCTAGAATCATACTTGCAGTCTCGAATAGGCGTGGACATCTGCTCTGCATCTCCCGCTCAGTCTCTCAAGTAGCCTCCTCGACTGGCTGGCCTCTCCACTTAACTTTCACTAAGGCTATATTTTTTTATCTCAACATTCAAACATGCCGATCCAAAATGGCCATCGGCTCCACATCACAAGTCAAATCCCCATCTAATTGAACTTTGCCGAAGTCCAAAACATGAGACAGAGCACCATAATACTTTCAGAGCATAGAAACATGAAACATTAGGTGAGCACCCGATAGTCTAGGTGGCAATGCAATCTTATAGGCCACCTCTCCAATCCTCTCAAGCACCTCAAAAGGGACAATATACCGAGGGCCCAACTTGCCCTTCTTCCCGTATCTCATCACACTCTTCATGGGCGAAACTCTGAGCCATAGCTTCTCTCCCACCATATAGACAACATCACTAACCTTCTGATCAGCGTAACTCTTCTGTCTAGAATCGTTTGTACGATGTCGATCCTGAACCAAATCAGTACCCATCAACCTAACCTCTCCCGACTTAAACCAACCAACTGTAGAACGACACCGCCTCCCATATAAATCCTCATAAGAATCCATCTGAATACTCGATTGGTAGCCGTTGTTGTAGGAAAACTCTGCAAGCGGTAGAAACCGATCCCTTGAACCCCCGAAATCTATAACACATGCTCATAACATATCCTTTAAGATCTTAATGGTGTGCTTGGACTGTCCGTACATTTGGGGTGGAATTTTGTACTCAACTCAACATGTGTACCCAACTCTCACTGCACTGCTCTCCAAAACTACAATGTGAACTGTGTGCCTTGATCATAAATAATGGACACCGGCACGCCATGAAGACAAACAATCTCACGGATATAGATCTCTTCCAGCCGCTCTAAAGAATATGTAGTCAAGATTGGAATGAACTTTTCAGATTTAGTCAACCGGTCCATAATCACCCAAACTACATCAAATTTCTTCAAAGTCCATAGGAGTCCAACAACGAAGTCCATGGTAACACGCTCCCATTTCCAATCGGGTATCTCAAGTCTCTGAAACAAACCGCCTGGCCTATGATGCTCGTACTTCACCTGCTGACAGTTCAAGCACTGAACCACATACTGCACTATAACATTCTTCATTCTTCTCCGCCAATAGTGCTGTCTCAAGTCCTGATAATTCTTGGCAGCACCCATATGAATGGAATAACACAAACTGTGGGCCTCCCCAAAAATCAACTCGCGCAACCTATCCATATTGGGCACACAAATGTGACCCAACATCTGCAATACCCCATCATCTCCAATAGAAACCTCCTTGGCAGCACTGTGCTGCACCATGTCCTTAAGGACAAGCAAATGGGGGTCGTCATATTGACGCTCTATGATGCACTCATACAAAGAAGACCGAGTAACCACGCAAGCTAGAACCCGACTACGC
Source organism: Nicotiana tomentosiformis (assembly GCF_000390325.3). Lineage (NCBI taxonomy): Eukaryota > Viridiplantae > Streptophyta > Magnoliopsida > Solanales > Solanaceae > Nicotiana > Nicotiana tomentosiformis. The sequence goes on along the minus strand of NC_090820.1, from coordinate 81,722,965 downwards.
TTCAAAAAATCTAACCTCGCGAATTGATTGGCCGAGGCCTGAACATCTGATGCTAGTGGTCTCTCACCAATTGGAATATATGCAAGGTTACCCATACTCACAGCCTTTTTTCTCAAGGCATCAACCACCACATTGGCCTTCCTATGATGATAGAAAATGGTGATATCATAGTACTTTAACAGCTCCAACCACCTCCACTGCCTCAAGATTGGATCCTTTTGCTTAAACAAGTGTTGTAGACTCTGATGATCTGTAAATACCTCACAAGACACGCCATAGAGATAATGCCTCCAAATCATCAATGCATGAACAATGGCTGCCAACTCTAAATCATGAATGACGTAGTTCTTCTGATGGGGATTCAACTGGCGTGAAGCATAAGCAATCACCCTACCCTCCTACATCAAGACACACCCAATACCAATCCAAGAAGCATCATAATAAAATTGTATATGAACCAGATGCTGAAGGCAAAACTAGAACAGGAGTTGTGGTTAAAGCAGTCTTAAGCTTCTAAAAAATCTCCTTACACTCATCAGACCACCTTAATGGGTCACCCTTCTAGGTCAATCTTGTCAAAGGTGCAACAATGGATAAGAAACCCTCCATAAAATGGCGATAATATCTGGCCAAGACAAGAATACTCTGAATATCTGTAGTTGAAGATGATCTGGGCCAACTCTGAACTACCTCAATCTTGTTCGGATCCACCTTGATCCCCTCACTAGACACCACGTGCCCTAAGAATGCCACAAAATCAAGCCAAAACTCACACTTGGATAATTTAGCATAAAGTTTCTTCTCCCTCAAGGTCTGGAGTACAATCCTAAGATTTTTCTCATGATCCTCCTGGCTGTGTGAATACACCAGTATATCATCAATGAATACTATGACAAGAGAATCAGGATATGGCTAGAATACATTATTCATCAGATAGATAAATGTTGTTGGGGCATTGGTCAGCCCAAAAGACATCACAAGAAACTCGAAGTGACCATAGAAGGTCCCGAATGCCGTCTTTAGAATATCAAAATCTCAAATCTTCAACTAGTGATACCCAGACCTCAAATTAATCTAATAGAACACTCTAGCACCCTGAAGCTAGTCAAATAAGTCATCAACACATTATAGTGGGTACTTGTTCTTAATTGTAACTATGTTCAACTGCTTGTAATCAATGCACATCCACATACCATCCTTCTTCTTCACAAACAGAACCGGCGCACCTGGTCAAACCTAGCATCCATCTCGGTATCTCGGACAAAATTGTAATGTAGGCCATAGTTGAGGTCATCAATAAACCTCTTGATCCTCTCTGTCTCTCTCTCTCTCTGTGGAATCCAACCATATAGCATGACGGGCCAAATATGTGAATCTCATCTCATACTGGGTCACAGTCATATCTCCCTGGCGTAGCTGCTCAAAATCTCTATGCAGCTCCTCCCCGCGAGTCTGTGGGACAAACTTCTCTAAAAGAAGAATGAAGGATTCATGCCATAAAAGTGGTGTTACGCCAACTGGCCTGCTCAATTCATAGGTCTGCCCCCATCTGTAGGCTGCCCCTATCAACGGAAAAGTGGTAATGCAACTCCACTAGTCTCCAATATACCCGTTGAGCGAAGAATCCACTGACACTGGTCTAGGAAATCCTTAGCATTCTCTGACTCCCCCCCCCCTCCCGCTTAACTCTGGAGGCTTAAGCCTCCCGAACAGCTCCAATCTCTTCTGCTCCTCTTCACTCATAGGTGGGCCAACCTCGGCCTGAGCAGCAGCAACAACCAGATGAGCTGGTAGTACCTGAGCTACCTGCTCTAGAGTACAGGCGGCGGGAGTCTGAGCACCTCCCCCGGCTTGAGAAGTTACTGGTGCAACTGGAATTGAGATTTCCTGAGTCAGGCCCGTGCATATGGTCAAAGTCTATGCTAAGGCCTCTTGAAGGATTGGGATCACAATGGGCACATGTGGTGCCTAAACTTGTTCCATAGGCTTAACAACATCTGGTATCTGCTCCATAGCTGGAGCAACTAGCGGCTCCACATGTGTTGCTCTAGATGTAGTACGAGTCGAACCTTATCCTCTACTGTGTCCCCGTCCTATCACAGCCCTAGCTGGTGGTACCGGTGGTCGTCCCCCTAATCCAATCGTATGTGTCCTCACCATCTGTGAGAGAATAGAAACATAGAAATTCAGATTTCGAAATCAACAAATTTGCATGACAAGAGTACTAGAAAGTAAAGTATCTTAATAGTTCTGTAGCCTCTGGAAGACAAGTACAGATTACTCCGTACTGATCGGTAAGTCTGTACTAAACTTGCTCGTAACTCGTGCGACCTAATTAACTTAGTGCTATGATACCAACTTGTCACGACCCCACATCTACAAGTCGTGATGGCACCTAACCCAACCCGCTAGGTTATCCAAAAATCACATGATATAAATGAAAATGAAATAACATGGTATAATAACTCAACAAAGAAGAATACCATAAAATATCAGAGAATGAAATCAAAATGCCACTACATTACCCCAAAATCTGGTGTCAACAAGTACACGATCACTACTGAATAACAAGGTACAAGCCAAATCATCTAATACAACTGTCTGAATATAAGAACAGTAAAGATAAAGATAACAGGAAGAGAATTTCAAGGATTGCGGATGATATCATAGCTACCTCGTAGTCTCCCAAAAGCTAGTACAACTCAAGCCTGGAAATCACCTCGACCGGATGTACCTAGATCTGTACATGAAGTGCAAAGTGTAGTATGAGTACAACCGACCTAATATACTCAATAAGTAACAACATTAACCTTGGATTGAAAGCAGTGATGAGCTCTGAACAACAATCCAAATACCAATATCAATAACTAGTAATAATTTAGAATAGAAGGATAAACCGTAGAAATAGTAGCTCAATAATATCAAGTTCAGCTTGTTCTCATTTACGTAATTTAGACATGCTTTTAAGTATAACAGTTAAAGTCCAACACAGAAAAACATATCAAGTATCATATTACATGAGGAATGTACATCTCTATGCCTACATGTCAGTTATACATGTCAATCAATAGTATCACAGATGATCCATCAAGAATATTTACACTTAGCATTGTACATATGCCTAGCATAACTACTCATCATCAAGCACATATGTGAAATAATGTGCCTGCACCCATTGTTGGCATGTCAGACTACGGAGTGGCGGATCCTGTCCAAGCACTAATTATAATCATTTAGCCCAATAATAAGGCCCAGTGCATGCGTCTTCCCAAAAACAATAACACTCAGTCCAATATGGGCATGTACGCCTCACCTCAGAATCAGTACCACACTAGCTCTAAGGCCCAAACTCAGTCATTTACCATTCAACTCTCAGATAAACACATCTTAAATACTCAGTTTAACTGTTTTACCGTTAAGCGGTATCAACAACATATGAGGAATCAAATAAGAAATACTGAGACAGAGATAGCATCCACAGATATAGTATCATGACTTAAAACATGTGTGCAAATAAGGTATATAACTCAGAAACAACAGGAATAGCTCTATCAAGTCTCAAACAGTTAACACATAGCTTAGACAGGATGTCTAACATGATTCACAATTCAAATAAACAAACAAGTAGAGGGAACGCTGGGGGGGGGGCATGATATGATAGCAAAACAAGCCTGGTAATAGCCTAAAGGCCTCTCCCAACCATAAACAAACCAGTGCACGCACACATGCTTGTCACCAAGCACGTACGTCACCCCAATATCTTTCACATAACGTAGTTCTCAAGCCCTTCAGATGCGTATCAGCCTCTAAACGACTCGAATCTAGTCACAATCAACTCAATATCAACAAATAATGCCGTAGGAAGCAACTTCAAAAAGTAAAGTTTCGATCTTTATAAAATCAAAAAGTTAGCCCAAAATCTCAACCTTGGGCCCGCACCTCAAAACCCAAAAAAATTCACAAAATCCGAATAATCATTCAATTATGAATCCAACCATACCAAAACCATCCAATTCCGACCTCAAATCGACCTTCAAACCTCCATTTTTCATTTTTGAAACGTTTCCTCAAAATCCCCCATTTATTCACTTTAATTCGCCAAATAAACGACAACAACAAGGATGGAATCATGATAAATGAACAAACCCGAGTCAAAAACCCTTACCCTGATCCAAGACGTGAAAATCTCCTCCAAAATCGCCCAAAACCGAGCTCTACAACTCAAAATATGAGAATAATACTCTAACCCTCGATTTGGGTTTTTAAATCTGCTATGGTGCTCCTCCTTAGCGAAGACGGAAGAAGCCTCACGTTCGCAAAGCTGAAACATTTCCAGCTGACAAATCCTCCTATGCGAACGTGACAGCCCAGTTGTGAACGGGATGACCAAACACCATAAATCTTCGCGATCGCGTTCCAGGCCTCGCGATCGCGATGAATAAATTCCTGCCACCCTTGGGCCTTACCTCCCTTCTACGCGAATGCGACATACATCACGCGTTCATGATGAACAACCTACCATAACCTTCGCGAATGCATCCCAAGTGTTGCAAATACAATTCACAAATTCCACCAGTCACCCAAAGACTCTTCACGATCGGGACCCGTCCCTCACGAACGCGTATAAGGAGACCAGATAGCAGACAATCGCCAGTCCAACAAGTCTAAAATGAAGCTGAACATGATCCGAATCACACACAAGGCCCCCGGGAACACATCCAAACATACCACAGGTCCTAAAATATAATACGAACATAGTCGAAGCCTCAAATCACATCGAAGAACATCGAAATCACGAATCACACCCCAATTCAAGCTTAATGAACTAATAAATTTTGAACTTCTAAAACTAATTCTCATTCATACCAAAGCAACTCCGATTGACCTCAAATTTTGCACACAATTCATAAATGATACAACGGCCCTATTCTAACTCCCAAAACTAAAATTTGAATCCGATATCAACAATGTCAACTCTCGATCAACTTCCCAACCTTCCAAACCTTCAAATTTTCAACTTTCACTAATCCAAGCCTAAATGATGTACGCACCCCCAAATAAATATATGGATATACCCCTAAGTCTTACCATACAAAACTATCGGAACAATCAAAATACCATTCCGGAGTTGTCCACACAAATGTCAAACTTCTATCAACTCTTTCAACTTAAGCCTTCAACCTTGGGACTAAGTGTCCCAATTCACTCTGAAACCTTCCCATATACAACTACCCCGGTAAGTCACATACCCATAATTAAGCATAGAAGAAGTGATAAATGGGGAAACTGGGCTATAATACATAAAATGATCGGCGAGTCATTACACATTTATATGAGTTTTCTACTTTATCTATTTTTTTGTATTCTAATGTAATTATTCGTACAGGTTTTTTGTGAGGGTCTTGTCATAGCCTCATCACTACTTCATCGAGGTTAGGCTCGTCACTTACAAAGTACATGGGGTCGGTTGTACTCATGCTACACTTCTGTAATTATTGTGCAGATCCCGATGTTAGTCCCTGCGGTGCGTTGAGGAGTTTTGCTCTGATTGACTTGCTGAGGAGACTTGAGGTGGAGCTGTTGGATCTCACAGTCCCTGAAGCACCCTTTTGTTCTGTCTTTATTGTTTATTTAGTTTCAAACAGTTGTATTTCTTTCAGACCATACTTTGTAGTATTCTAGTTGCTCATATATTGGTGGCGTTGGATTTCTATGATTAGTCTAGATCGTATTATGTTATGGATTTATCTTATGTATTTTAGTTTTGCCAAATGTTAATTATCATTACTCTGTTAAAAAAAATGTTAAAAATGGTTAATTAATTAGCTAATGTTGGATTGCCTAGCAAGTGGATGTTAGGCACTATCATAGCCCCACAATTGAGATTTTAGGTCGTGACAAGTTGGTATCAGAGAACTAGATTGCTTAGGTCTCACGAGTCATGAGCAAGCTTAGTAGCGTTTAGAGGATCGCTACGGGGACACCTGTACTTTTCTTCTAAAGGCTATAGAGCTTTAGGAAATATCACTTCTTTCTTTCTCTATCGTGCGACTTTATTCTATCATTGAAGTTTGAACCATTCTATTCTTGTTCCCTCATAAGCGGTGAGGACACGCACAACATCGACATTTAGGCAAGAGCCGGAGCCCCTGGCTACAGCCACTACCAGGGGTAGGGGTAGGGGCTAAGGTAGGGGCTGAGGAAATGCTCATCCTAGAGTACGCACATCAGCACCTATTGTAGATCCTCAGATCGAGTAGGAGGAGGAGATCCTTATCAGACTGTATCAGCTGGACCAGCTCAGGTCCCGGAGGGGTTCAATGCCACTCCCATACTTCAGGACGCCCTAGTCCGCTTAGTGGGCCTTATGGAGAGTGTGGCCCAAGTCGGGGTATTTCCTATGGCACCAGCTCTCTCTCAGGCTGGGGGAGGAGCTCAGACTCCCGCCACTCACACTCCTAAGCAAATAGATCCAATATATCAAACTATGGCGGTTCCACCAATTCGAGTAGTGTAACATGCTATTGCTACACAGCCCGGGGAGAGACCCGCTATGTTGTTAGAGGGGTTGAAGAGGTTGGACAAGTTCACCGAGATTTTTCCTATTCATTTTGGTAGTATACCTTCTGAGGTCCCACAAGATTACTTGGATCATTCCCACGAGGTGATGCGCAACATGGGTATTGTGGAGTCCAATGGAGTCAACTTCACAGTGTTTCAGATGACCAGTGCTGCTAAGAGATGGTGGTAGTACTATGTTTGAAGAAGAACAACAGGTTTGCCTCCACTCACTTGGGATCATATTTCACAGCTATTCTTGTAGAATTTCATCCCTTTTACTCCGAGAGAGGACTACTGCATCCAGTTTGAGTGTCTACAGTAGGGTAGCATGACTGTTACCCAGTACGAGACAAGATTTGTGGACCTATCTCCCCATGTAGTTATCTTAATCCCTACTGATAGAGAGAGGATGAGGAGATTCATAGATGGCCTTACTTATGATATCATATTATAGATGACTAGAGAGACTAAGGGTGATATTTCTTTCAAACGAGTTGTAAAGATTGGTAGACGGATCGAGAGGGTTTGTGGTTAGGGCGGAGAGGCGACATCTAGGAAGAGACCTCGTCATTTTGGTGGTTTCAGTGCTGCCTCTTCTGAAGGCAGTGATTCATTTTGTAAAGGCCATCCATACAGGTCAATTCAGTCAGCGATTCAGGTAGCACACAGAGCTTTGGGTAGTCGTGGTTCTTATGAGTCTCATCCCAAGCAGTCAGTATTCAGCACAATGTCAACTCGTATCAGTGCACCGCCACTACAGAGTTACTACAATGGTCATTAGGGTCATCATGGATCGTCTTAGGCTCAGTAGTTAGGCCAGCTGCGGGGTTGCTTTGAGTGCGGTGATGCATGTCATATCAGTAGGTATTGTACTAGATTGAGGAGCAACAAGGCACTTGGGCCATGATTCTGCCACTGGTTTCTCCACCGCTTGCTCAATCAGCTAGAGACAGGGTCCAGGCAGCTAGAGGTATTGGTCAAGCCGTTAAAGGTGGAGGCCAGCCAGTTAGAGGTCGTCCGAGAGGCGGAGGTCAGAGTGATGAGGCTCAGTCCTATTTTTATGCATTCCTATCAAGGTCTGAGGCAAAGTCATTGGATGCCATCATCACAGGTATTATTCCAGTTGCCATAGAGATGCATCATTTCTATTTGATCCGGGTGCGACTTATTCATATGTTTCATCCTATTTTGCTTCATATTTGGATATGTATCGTGATTCTTTGAGTGCTCCTTTTTATATGTCTACACCTTTTGGGATTCTTTTGTATTAGACCGGGTATATCATGCTTTTTTGGTGACTATCGGGAGCTATAATACTAGGGTAGACCTTCTATTTCTCGATATGGTAGATTTTGACATGATCTTAGGCATGGATTGGTTGTCACCTTATCACGTTATTTTGGACTGTCACGCTAAGACTATGACATTAGCCATGCCTGGGTTGCCTCGATTGGAGTGGATATGGACTCCTGTCTTTCTGCTAGCATGTTCAGTTCATATGTGAAGGCTCGGCGTATGGTTGAGAAGGAGTGTTTGGCATATTTAGCCTATATCCGTGATCCAAATGCAGAGGTTCCTTCCATGGATTTGGTACTAGTTGTGCGTGAGTTACCAGAGGTGTTTCCTACTGATTTGTCAAGGATGACACCCGAAAGAGATATCAACTTCTGCATTGACTTAGTTCCGGACACTCAACCCAATTTTACCGTACCATATCATATGGCCCTAGTTGAGCTGAATAAATTGAAGGAGCAGTTGCAGGATTTGCTTGATAAGGGATTCTTTAGACCGAGTGTCTTGCTTTGGGGTGCACCGGTGTTATTTGTGAAGAAGAAGGATGGAACGATGAGGATGTGTATAGATTATCAGTAATTAAACAAAGTCAATATCAAGAACAACTATTCGTTGCCGATGCTTGATGACTTATTTGACCAGCTTTAGGGTACCAAGGTGTTTTCAAAGATTGACTTGAGATTAGGCTGCCATCAGTTGAAGATTAGGACATCGGATGTCCGTAAGATAGCTTTTTGGAATCGGTATGGTCACTACGAGTTCTTAGTGATGTCATTTGGCTTAACTAATGCCTAAGCAGCCTTTATGGATTTCATAAACCGGGTGTTCAAGCCCTATCTGGATTCTTTTGTGATCATCTTTATTTCTGATATTTTGGTTTAACCCCACATTCGAGAGGAGCATGAGCAACATTTGTGGATCGTATTTCAGACTCTGAGGGATCGTCAGTTGTATGCCAAGTTTTCGAAGTGTGAGGTCTAGTTGGACTCGGTGGCCTTTTGGGCCATGTTGTATCTTTCGAGGGAATTAAAGAGGATCCTAAGAAGATTGAGGCAGTTGAGAACTAGCCTAGACCTAATTCAACTACAGAGATTCGGAGCTTCTTGGGTTTGGCGGGTTATTATCGCCGGTTCGTAGGCGGATTTTTATCTATCTTAGCCCCATTGACCAAGTTGACCCAGAAGGGTACTCTTTTCAGATGGTCCGACGAGTGTGAATTGAGCTTTCAGAAGCTCAAAACTGCATTGATTATAGATCCAGTGTTGGTATTGCCTATTGTTTTGGGATCTTACACAGTGTATTATGATGCATCGCATATTGGGCTTGTCGCGGTATGGATGTAGGACGATAGGGTGATTTTCTACGCGTCTCGACAGTTAAAGGTTCATGAGTTAGCAGCCATTGTTCACGCGCTGAAGATTTTGAGGCACTATCTGTTATACATTCCATTGAGGTCTATACCGACCATCAGAGTCTCCAGCACCTATTCAAGAAAAAAGATCTTAATTTGCAGCAGCGGAGATTGTTAGAGTTGTTGAAAGACTATGATATCACCATATTATATCATCTGATTAAGGCCAATATAGTGGCCGATAGATTGAGTAGGAAAGTGGAGAACATGGGTAATTTTGCATATTTACCGGTAGTAGAGAGGCTGTTAGTGATGGATGTTCAGGCCTTGGCCAATCGATTTGTGAGATTGGATGTTTCAGACCTGTTATTTACTTGTTACTTATTTTGATTTATACATTTCTCCTCAATATATGCTTACCTGCTATATGTTCCTAACTGTATTAATTGTATAACTTCACTGCTTCATGTTTAACTTACTTTCATTGACTTTACATTATTTGTTGCACTTTACTATATTATGCCGATTTAATTTAGTTCTTTAGCTATTGTTGTATTGCTGATTTTTAGAGAATTAGAAAATATGAGGTATTGGTTATCTTCCATTGTACTTGTAGTTCCTTGATGTTTTGTATGCTTTATTCTCCTTTAGTGTTGAGATTTCCATTACTGGTTGTGTTAAGTTATTTATGTTAATGTAATCACCCGACCGGTAATTTTCTATACTATAGCCTCGTCCCCCTATTTATTACCTCTTCTATGTTCATTTGTGGTTATGTTACTTGTCGGGGTAGTTGGATTGGTCTCGGAAACGTTTCGGAATGAATTAGGGCACTTAGTCCCAAGATTGAAAGCTTAAGTTGGAATAGTTGATTGGAGTTTGACTTTTTTGTAGGCGACTCCAGAATGGTGTTTTGATGATTCCAATAGCTCTATACGATGATTTTTTACTTATGCATATGTCCGGATGTTGATTTGGAGATATGTAGGTTGATATGATGTGTTTTGGCAAAAGTTGGAAAGTTGAAGGTTTGGAAGGTTGAGAGGTTTAAACAATAGTTGACTTTATTGATATCAGGTTCAGATTTTGGTTCCGGGAGTTGGAATAGGTTTGTTGTGTCATTTGGGACTTGTGCACAAAAGTTGAGATCTTCGGAGTTGATTTGATATGGTTCGGCATGCGTTTTAGAAGTTGGAAGTTCGTTAGTTTTATTAGGCTTGAATTAGGGTGCGATTCGTGGTTTTAATGTTGTTTGATATGATTTGAAGTTTTGAGTAAGTCTGTATTGTGTTTTAGAACTTGTTGGTATGTTTGGATGGGGTCCTGGGGGACTCTACTATGATTCGGATGAGTTGCGGATCTTGTTTGGACTTAGAGGAATTGCTGAATGAAATCTGTCTTCTGGTGTTTTCGCACTTGCAGTGGACCTACGGCCTCTTGTGCGTATATGCGAGGTTGGCTTGGCTAGGGGAAAGGTCGCAGAGGCACAATGTTTTCCGTAGAAGCCGATGCGCTTTAACGAGTGAGGGTCCGCATGAGCGAAGTTTGGCTGGAGCTGGGAAGAGCGTAGGTGAGAGGTATTTCCCGCATCTGCGAGCCCGCAGATGCAGGCAAGTGAGAGCAGAAGTGAGATAGGGCGGAGGCATAGGAATTCGCAAATGTGGAGTATGGATCACAGAAGCGGTACCGTAGGTGCGGAAAGGGGATCGCAGGTGCGCAAGGTCGGGAGTTAAGTGAGTCCCACAAAAGAAAAATTTGGACCGTAAAAGCGGCATCGAAGGTGCGACCAATTGAGCCGCATGTGCGAGAATCACTTGGCAGATCATATAAACGAGGGTTTTGGGCATTTTTCCCATTTTGGATTTGTGGAGATAGGCTAAACGCAATTTTTGGGAGACTTTTTGCTGCAATTGAAGAAGTAAATGAAGTTTAATCACTTTTGATGTTAGATATTGATTACCCACTGATTATTACGCCTAGTTTATGTGAATTTGAATTGAAATTTGGGGATTTTAGGCTATGTTATTGGAGAGTGAGATTTGGTGATTTGAGGGTCGATTTGTGGATAGAATTGGATGAAATTAGTATGGTTGGATGCGTAACTGCATGGGTGTTCGGAATTTGTGAATTTTGTCGGGTCCGGGGTGCGGACCCGGGATTGACTTTACATATTTGATTCAAAACATTAGCTTTATCATTTGGACTTGTTTCTGATGGTTTTATTATGATATTAAGTTTTTTTGGCTAGATTCGAGTTGCTCAGAGGCCGATTCGTGAGACAAGGGCTTTTTGGAGTATTGACTTGAGCATTTTGAGGTAAGTAACATTTCTAAACATAGAATTTAGGGTACTTATTCTTGGGGACTATGTTATTTGTGATGTGTTGGGGTGACGCACATGCTAGGTGACGGACGTGTGGGCGTGCACCGAAGTAGTCATGATCCGGGTTGACTTTTAGAATATGTAGTTTACATACCTTATTTTATCCGTATTTTTCCCTACTTGTTTGATAATCTGAGATATGATTCATGTTAGAAATCATGTTTAGGCCATGTGGTTATTTGGTTGAGACTTAATGTTGTTATTTCTATTGTTTTGGGCTATCTGTCTTAGTTTTAATTGTACACTCAGTCATAATTCTTCATTTTCATATCATATCTCAATCTTTGTTCATCATTCATTGTTACATCGAACGTTGTTGTTGTTGGGCTGAGTAATATGAGATTGTGAGCCCTTGATACTTGAGAGGTTGATGATTGAGGTGGGCCTTAGAGCCATGTTGAGAGTGTTATTTGGCTCGGTTTGCACGCCGCAGTAGGCCTTATTGGCTTTATTATTATTTGGATCGAGCTGCATGCCGCAACGGCATATATTGGCTTTTGATTAGCGCTTAGGCAGGATCCATCCCTTCGGAGTCTGACATACCAGCAGTTAGTGCAAACACATGTGCTTTGGTGAGGGGAATTGATGTTAGGCACCCGTACAGTGATGAGTGATTGTGTGTGCATGATGACATGGGCATTTGAGACAGACACGGAGTATGCTAAGAGTGAGAACACTTGGGGATACCACCGTGAAGTCATTCACTTGACATGTATATTTGACATGTAGGCATAAAGGTGTATCATTCTTCATGCTAGCTCATAAATGAAATGTTCTTATTAGTGTTGGGATTAAAGTGTTATACTTGAAAGCATGCCTAAAATGTAAGGTAAACGAACTATTTATGATAATTCCTTTGAGTTACTTATTGTTATTGTCATCATTATATCTGTGTTGTCATTAATATCGGTTTTTGACCGTCTTCTTTTGAGCTTGTCATTGCTTTCAGCCCATGGTTAGTTTTGTTACTTATTGAGTACATGTGGTCGGTTGTACTCATACTACACTCTTCAATTCGTGTGCAGATCCAGGTAACTCTGGACGTGGTGATTGCTAGAGCCATGTTAGTACCAGTATTTGGGAGACTTTGAGGTAGTTGTTATGTCATCCGCAGACCTTAACTCTCTTTCCTTTATTTCTCTTATTACTGTTCTATTGTCCATATAGTTATATTGAGGATTTGCTTGTATTTTGATATTCAATAGTGCTCATATACTCGTTGACACCAGATTGTTGGGATTGTGGTAGCAATATTGTTATGGTTTTCACTAGATAATTATTATATTTCCGTTGTTAAGTTTATTAAACCATGTTTATTCAAATTCATAGTTATTATGCGACTGTTGGCTTGCCTGGAAAGTAGTATTAGGCACCGTAACGGCTCCAGTAAGAGTTGGGTCGTGACAAGTTGATATTAGAGCACTAGGTTGCTTAGGTCTCACGGGTCATGAGCAAGTTTAGTAGAGTCTTGCGGATCGGTATGGAGACGTCTGTACTTATCTTTGAGAGGCTGCCAAACTTTTAGGAAACTTCACTTTCTTGCATTCTTGTCGTGCTGTTATTTCCAAAGTTTGAAACTTGACTCTTATATTCTCTCACAGATGGTGAGGACACATGCGACCGGATTAGGCGAACGGCCACCAATACCTCCTGTTAAGGCCGCGAGAGGCCGGGGCCGCGGTAGAGGTCGAGGTAGGGCTCGTACTACATCCAGAGCAGCACCTCTAGAACAACCAGTTGCTCCATTTGAGGAGTAGATTCCAGCCACCTTGAGCCGGTGGGACCTACCCAGGCACCAATAGTGCCTATTGTTATTCCTAGCCTTCGAGAGGCCTTGGCCCAAATTTTGACTGTATGCACGAGCCTAGTTCAAGCGGTTTCGGTTCCAGTTGCACCAGCTACCTCTCAAGTTGAGGGATGTGCCCAGACTCATGTCTCCCGTACTCTAGAGCAGCTATCTTGGGTCATCAGAAACCGGGGGTGTTATTGGTTTATTCTGTTGCTGCTGCTCGGTCCAAGGTTGGCCCACCTATGAGTGATGAGGAGCAAAAGAGGTTGGAGAGGTTTGGGAGGCATAAGCCTCCACATTTCAGTGAAACAGAGTCAGAGGATGCTCAGGAGTTTCTAGATAGTTGTCAACGGATTCTTCACACAACGGGTATTTTGAACACCAGTGGGGTTGCATTTACTACATTTCAGTTGATAGGGGCATCCTACAGATGATGGTAGGCTTATAAGTTGAGTAGGCCAGCCGGTGTAGCACCACTTATGTGGCATGAGTTCTCAGTTCTCTTCTTAGAGAAGTTTGTTCCACAGACTCGCAAAGAGGAGTTGCTAGAGATTTTGAGCAGCTGCGCCAGGAAAATATGATTGTGAATTAGTATGAGATGACATTCGCGGATCTGGCTCATCATACAGTATAGTTGGTTCCTACCAAGAGAGAGAGAGAGAGAGAGAGAGAGAGAGGATCAGGGGGTTCATTGATGGCCTCAACTATGGCCTATACTACAGTTTGGCTCGAGAGGCCGAGATAGATGTCAAGTTTGACCAGGTGGTCAAGATTCCTCGGCGTTTGGAGCAGGAGGGCAAGAGTGCTTGTGATTCAGGTGGTTTTAGCGATACCATATATGGAGGTCATTCACATCACAGCTAGCCATAGTTTATACAACACTCGTCCGATTTAGTAATCTTTTAGTGCACTCCAGCTCAGAGTTCTTACCATGCTCCATCAGTTCAGGTTTTGTCAGTATTGGTTTCTTCCAGTGGGTATTCTAGTTATCGGGGTCCAGTTTAGACCCTTAGCCATCCCTACGTCGGGGGTGCTATAAGTATGGGGAGTTGGGGCATGTGAGAAGGTTTTTCCCCCGTTTTATTGGAGGTCCCGTATAGGAGAGAGGCCATACTATGGCTCCCGCACCCGTTACTACACAAAAAGCTCAGCCAGTTCGGGGTGGAGGTCGCCCTAGAAGGGGAGGTTCATTAGGTAGTGGTCAGGCTAGACGATATGCTTTTCCCGCCAAGACAGAGGCAGCTGCTTCTGATTCTATGATCACAGGTATTGTTTTAGTGTGTCACAGGGATGCTTTAGTATTATTTGAACCTGGTTCCACTTATTCATATGTGTCATCGTACTTTGTTTATTATTTGGATATGTCACATGATTCTTTAGTTATGCTTGTTCATGTATCTACGCCAGTGGGTGATACTATTGTTGTGGACTTTGTTTATCGATCGTGTGTGGTGACTATTTGGGGCTATAAGACCAGAGTTGATCTTTTACCACTTAGCATGGTTGATTTTGACATGCTTTTGGGCATGGATTGGTTGTCGCCATGGCATACTATTCTTAATTGTCATGCTCAGACCGTGATATTGGCAATGTCGGGGGTGCTGGGGTTGGAGCGGAGAGGCTTCCTGAATTATGTTCCTAGTAGAGTGATTTCTCATTTGAAGGCTCAACGGATGGTTGAGAAGGGATGTTTGGCATATTTGGCCTTCGTGAGGGATGTTAGTGCTGATACTACTTCCATTGAGTCAGCTCCAGTAGTGAGAGACTTCTCAGATGTATTTTCAACAGACCTGTCGGGCATGCCACCTGACAGGGACAATGATTTTGGTATTGACTTGGTGCCAGGCACTCAGTCCATCTATATTTCTACGTATCGCATGGCACCTATTGCGTTGAAGGAGTTGAAGCAGGAGTTGTAGGAGATACTTGATAAGGGCTTCATCAGGTCTAGTGTGTCTAATTGGGGTGCAACAGTTCTATTTGTGAGGATAAAGGATGGCACAATGAGGATGTGTATTGACTATAGGCAGCTGAACTAGGTTATTATTAAGAACAAGTACCCACTACCACGCATTGATGACTTATTTGATCAGCTTCAGGTTTCTAGAGTGTTCTCAAAGATTGATTTGAGGTTAGGGTATCATCAGTTGAAGATCCCGAATTCAGACATTCTGAAAACAGATTTCAGGAGCCGCTATTGTCACTAGAAGTTTTAGGTGATGTCTTTTGGGCTAACCAATGCCCCAACAGTCTTTATGCACTTGATGAACAACGTGTTCCATCTATATCTTGATTCCTTCGTCATAGTATTAATTGATGATATATTGGTGTACTCACGCAGCCAGGAAGATCATGAGCAGCATCTGAGGATCGTACTCCGTACTTTGAGGGAGAAGAAGTTATTTGCTAAATTCCTTAAGTGTGAGCTTTTGCTTGAATTCGTGGTGTTTTGGGGCTCATGGTGTCCAGTGAGAAGATTGAGGCAGTTCAGAGTTGGCCCAAATTGTCTTAATCTACAAAGATTCGGGTCTTCTTGGGTTTGGTAGATTATTATCGCCGTTCTGTGGAGGGTATTTCATCCATTGTTGCACCATTGACTAGACTAACCCGGAAGGGTGCTCCTTTTAGATGGTGCGATGAGTGTGAGGTGATCTTTCAGATGATCAAGACTGCGGTGACTATAGCCTCAGTGTTGGTGTTACCTACGGGTTCAGGATCTTACACTGTGTATTGTGATTCATCGCATATTGGGCTTGGCCCGGTGCTAATGCAGGACGGTAGGGTGATTGCCTACGCGTCTCGGCAGTTGAAGGTTCATGAGAAGAATTATCTTGTGTATGATGAAGAGTTGGCAGCCATTGTCCACGCGTTGAAGATTTGGAGGCACTATATGTACGGCATTCCATGTGAGGTCTATACCAACCATCGGAGTCTCCAACACCTGTTAGAGCAGAAGGACCTTCATTTGCGGTAGCGGATATGGTTAGATTTGCGGAAAGACTATGATATCACCATGTTATATCATCAGAGGAAGGCCAATGTGGTGGCCGATGCATTGAGTAGGAAGACTGAGAGTATGGGAAGTTTGGAATATTTACCCTATAAGGCCCCGTTAAAATTTTACCTAGAACCCGAGGTTTTGTGGCGCCGAGGTAGAGTAATGTAATTGAGGGTAGTAGAAATTCATTGCGGCGAGCTTGCTTGCCACAATACAAACTTTTTGGGTTGAATAGTATGTCGGGGAGTTGAAGGAATCATTTTGCAGACCATGGCATTTCTACGGTCCACTATGCGACCGCAGAACCAGTTTGTGGGCCGCAGATCGGCCGCAGAGTGAAGAAAAACTTGAGTTAATTTTGAGGACCATTATGCGGTCCATTATGCGACCGCATAACCATTTCGCGGGCCGCACAATCCATCGCAGACCCAGCATGAGAAAACTTCGGAAGGAGGTTCTATGGTCCATTATGCAACCGCAGAACAGATATGCGGACCGCAGATCCGTCGCAGACCTGTCCAGCCCTGCCCAGTTTTTGGGACCCTTTCTGCGGTCCTCTTTGCGGGCCACATACTTGTTTTGCTGTCCGGTCTGCGACTGCAGACCTGGCTTCGTAGAGTTTAAGTTTTGGAAAATTTCACCCCATCCCATTTTTATAAAAAAAACTTGGGGTTTTATTTGGCTGGTCCTAAATGATATTTTAGATAGAGTAAATTGGTATAGAGTGAGAGGGGGATTCCTAAGCTAATTGTTCATCAATCCTTGCTCAAGACTTGAAGAATTCAAAAGAAACAGTCATAAGGTCTTCATCCAAGAGGTAAGGTTGCATGCTCTAGTCTTTCATTTGGAGTTTGGGGTAGAAGATGGGTAATAGGGAGTGTGATTCTTAGGTATGGGGATGTTATCTATGCATGCATGTACCAACAAAGTCGTGGGAAGGTTGTTGAGCTTAAAAGGGTAGACATTGGGTTGTGGGATGAAGAAATCCACCATTTGATGACCTTGAAATCATAATGCACACCTAGTGCTTGACAAAATGCTTAAGTGAGCTGAACCTATGATTATTTTCCTAATTGTGGTTCAAATTTATCATGTCTCTAAATAGATCAAATTTGCTAGGATTTCGGGAACTGTGTAGTAATTTAAGGAGAGCTCAAAGCAATGTATGTTGGCTAAATTCCTCTTGTAGAATTGAATCCATGACGTCCTCGTAAGTTGTAGTTATGATTGGCTCAAGCTCTTATGTCTCGTGTTCTGAGTTATTCCTTATAAATTTGACTATTCCGAATAAACTCTGTGAAGAAAGATATATTTTCAAAATGTATTCTGAATGCTATTATCATATTGTGTTATCCTTCGAGATTGTATTCAAATGTGACTACGTGTCGAAGTATTATGAATTCAATTATGTCTAAATTGCTAATTATTATGCCAAATTATGGAAGAAAGCTCAATGTGCCTAAGACTCTTATTTACTCATATGTATATTAAAAGTCGTGATTAGAGATGATTTGTTGTTGATAATCCATGATAATATTTGCAAGTGAAAAGGGTGATCATGAAATATGATATACAGCTGACGTGCCAAGAATGATATTACATTTGTGGCCACTAGTGCCAATGAAATGAAAAGATGAGTAAAAGACTATGAAACGAGCGGAAAGTTTTTTATATAATAAATATTTGGGAGTATGGTTAGTCACTGACTAAGGGTGGGTTGAAATGACCTAACCCCGAAACTACACGTGCCGGTGCAGGAGTGGATTGTTATTATTCCCCTTATTTGGGATGGGATTGATGTGATGATATTATTCCCCTTAAATGGGATGAGATGATTGCTAGAAAAGGGTGATGTCGATTCACATGGCACTGTGGTGAGACGGCCTAGCCGGTCGGGTCGAGATCGGACACCATGCCGCACACATGGTGGTAATTGTGCTTGAGATTATGATTGAGAAAATGATTGAGATCTTGATAGTGATTGTGATTGTGGTTGATGTCTTTGGGTGAGACAGCCTAGACGATCGGTTCGTGATCGCACTCCGTGCCAAAATCACGGTGGTATATCGGTGCTAAAGATCTCCCAACCTAAAATATGGAAATATACTTGAAAACTTGTCTTGCTCCTAACTTGATGTCTTGATGTTGTTTGAGGCTCCCATTGAATCTATAATTGTTCTTCCTTACTTTATTACCCGTTCTATTGAGAGGGTGTTTAGTTATTCATACTAGTATATTCTATAAGTACTAATGTCCGTTTTGCCGAGGGCGCTGCATCTTTAATGGATGCATGTGGTTCCACAACAGGCGGCTTTGATCATTGATAGCGGTACACCCTCTTCCCAGCTGACTTGGTGAGCCCCACTTCATTTCGGGATCATGTATCTTTTGTTCTTTGTATATTATGTTTTGAGGTATTGACGGAGCCTTGTTTCCGGCACTATAATAGTACTCTTTTGTATCTATTAGAGGCTCCGTAGATATAGTGTGAGTTGTATGTTGGTGTTGGGAGAGTCAAACTTGTAAGGTTTTATTTGTACCATATGTTCCACTTCAAACTATGAAAATCTAGGTATTTTGAGACTTATAAATGATGTAACTAATGCTAATGAATTGGTGTTGTTTGCATGACCCTCCTCACTGTCTAATTAATGAAATAGATCTTTTCTTTATTCATGAGTGAGTTCGGGTAGAAGGTATTGTACATGCTTGCTCGACCGGGTTATCTCGGTTAAGCATCGGTCGCGCTCCCCGTGATCGGGGCGTGACATACCTATATCAGAGATGCCACTAGCCATGTATGTTCAGGCTTTGGGCAATCAACAATGGTAATCCCTTCCTCCCTCAACCAATTCAACAAGAAACTACCCAAAATAGTTCAACAATCCCACCTACTACCACCTAATGTCACATGCATGGCCTATCTCCAACTCCATATCCTAATTAAACCCATTACAATTGCATGAAGGTTTTAGGACAAGGTCTTACCCGGGCAGATGATGGTCTAGTGAATGATTCCCTTGAATCTTCAAGATTAGGGCAGGGATTGATGATCAATGCACTTGGGGCACCTTTCACTCTCTCTCTAAAGCACTTTCCTCTCTCTAAAATAGGTGTTTAACACGGCCAAAATAACCCTAAAGTCATTTTATAAGTAATAGGGTCGGGTTATAAAAATAGAAAATGGACCCTCCGAACTCAACCCTACAATTGCAGAGTGAACCGCAGAAGAGGTATGAGGCCAGCAAAATGGACCGCAAAAACGATCCCAAAACCTGGGCTGGTCTGGACAGGTCCGCGGTAGGTCTGCAGTCCGCAGACCAGTTATGCGGCCGCAAAATGGACCGCAGAATCACCCTTCTAAATTCTTCATGCTAAATATGCGACGGAAGTGCGGACCGCGAAATGGATATGCGATTGCATAATGGACTGCAAAATGACCTTCAAAATTCGACAAATTTTCTGCTCAACTCCGCGATGGATATGCGGCCCACGGAATGGATCTGCGGTCGCGAAACTGATCGCATAATTGCCTTTTTCTGCCAAAAATTTCCACCAACTCCTCAATGCATTCTTCAACCCAAAAAGTTCATGCCTTAGTCTACCTCGGCACCACAAAACCTTAAATTCCTTGGAAAAATTTTATGGGGCCTTACATCCTCCCCCGTTTGGGATCATTCATCCTCGAATGAAGAGTAGAGTCCACCCCAAATACCTAACATAACTCAACTGTTCTTTCAAACATCTCAAGCCCCAAAATTTGACTAGCTCCCAAATTTTTCAGAAACTTCGGCAGAGTTTCCTCTATATTTGAGCCTATCCACCTGCCAGCAAAACACCAAAACTACTCCTAACAACATATCCACAACTTAACGAAGCATCAGAATATATCAATGACACAAATTTCAACATTACCGGCATTACATTATCAAAAGTGGCATCTGGACATGAACTATACATATTTAAATCATAACAGATAGAAAGTACCTTTTGAATCACAACCATTTGCTATACAAACAAGTGAATATATTTTCTTTCCACAATACCCTCGGCCTTTTAGGTAACCTCCTCGACACATAGACTTCGCCATAGCACTTGACGGGGGAAATATCAACTCCCGGACTTATCTAGGAGGGATGATAATTAGATACCTCCCATCAGCCAATTATCCATTAACTTCACCTTCAATAGATTCCACCGGAACGACAGACAATGGATTTCCAACTGCCTTCTTTGACATAGACACATGAAGCATCGGGTGCATGGAGAACAACGATGGGGAAACATCATACTCATAGTTTGACCTATATCCTTCAAGATTCCATAAGGCCTAATGTGACCACACCTACTTTACCTTTATTAACAATTCACATAATATCTTCATGGAGAAAATCTTGAGAGTAAACCGTTCATTTTCTTCAACTCTAAATCTCTACGCCGAACATAAAAATTAAACCTTTTACGACCTTCAACAATTATGCTATGATGTGCTAGAATGGATATGACCATAGAGTTTCCTACCCGATATGATTGATCATGGAATGATGCTTCTTCTTTGAAATGTTGAATCTACAACTCTCTAGAGATCTATAACAAATAGGAACAACGAGGTTTCGAGTTTGAGTTGGATTTATTCAAGAATCCATCAATTTGTTGAGTAGCGGCATTTCAGGAAGTTATATCCTACGAGATATGGGGGTTACTACCAATAGCGCTGACATGGTTATTCAGTGTGATGACATCAGTGGTTCAACAAATGGGACCTAGAGTTTCCTAGTAGACATTGACAGTGTGAGGACCATGTACATGATTTTAAGATGAAAAGGAAGTGGGTCATTTTAGACATGAGATACATGGGAGGAATGATCGGAAGGATAAAGACGTTAGCATCAGTTATGATGAGTTACGAAAGGGATAGTGGCAATAGTTTTATTCCATATGTACCTTTCTCGGCAAAAAGTAAGCCTTAAGGAGAAATAACCAAGTATGTAACACTCGTTGCCTCCTCGAGTGTAGGGAAAATGAGTTTAACTTAAAAGGAGAATATTCTTTCACCACGAATGTGATGGAGATTTCAAAAATACATGAAGTTGCATTACGCTCCTAACAGTATCTGACACACAGAATCTATGCCATAAGCCCACGGGGTTGAAACAATGTTGTACACTTGTGAGATTATTTTCATTCTAACAGCTTAACCCTTCCCTATAGTTGATCCTCTATGAGAGGACTACAGATACGACAAACTTGTCTTTCAAATAAATATGCTCATAATATGTACCAGAATCTGAAAAACCCACCTGAAGTTGGGAGGGAAAGGTCGCGGTAAGGCTACTAAACTTCAACCACACATGAGTGTAACCATGTAGCTAGGACCTCTCAATATTGGAATTAAATCATGCATTAGCTAGATAGGTTCTAATGGCTAATATGATGCTCCAGGAAGAAAGACAAATAAAATTTCTATCCACCCAGGGACGTGGAATATTAAGGATAGTAAACTTTCCATGCATGATAATGGCATAGTAGATAATTCTAGAAGCTGAGTGTTAAAGATAACGGAACCCAGGGAGACACTATAAAATTTTCATGGAAGATTTGCAAATGTTCATAATGAGGTCGCCATGGATTTTATGACTAGAAAAGTACCCATATGCTACCGGAGGATGGGAAAAACATAAGAAGCATGCATGATGCTGTGATAACCCCAAAAGTGCATTCGGTCTTGACGAAGAGCCTATTAAGGATCCTACGAGAAAGGAAGTGTTACAGCAACATATGGAAAGATGCGATCTCTGATGGTTATCCAACAAGCGTCGGGAAACTAGCACAATGAATTTACTAACTAAGAACACAGTCAGAACATGTGTAGAGGTGTAAAGAGAAAGTGAACACTTGTTATGAACTAGACACGTTTCCGCTATAACAACTCTCAAGCCGTGGTACCCAACCACGGCATGAGCTGCTACAATACTAGGAATGAGATGTGTTACTCATTGAGGTATGATCTAGGTGGATTGAAAGTTATACTTATATGGGCAAACAAAAGATCTTCCTATGATGAATTTATTAAAATCCCAAATTTTCGAGAAACTTTATGCGGACAAGTGACCATTTCAATTGACATGTACACATATGATAGGTGGTGAGATATGCTCTTATGTTACTAGACAGTTAAAATAGTTCATGATAATGTTCACAAAGGGAGTAAAGTGATCGTTCAAACTATATGAGCTACATACACAGGAGAGGGAGATAGAGTGACTCAAGAAGAATCTCAACACTAGGTTGTCTTACATTAGATTCAATACCATGTAGGTAAAGCACAAGTGAGCAAGTGTTATCTATTTGAATCAGAATGTACTCTAAGAAAATCATCAAGTATAGTCCTTTGTTGAGAATTTGAGGAAGCAAGTGGGAAGTATTAACCTAGGGTTATAACTCATTTCAATAGAATCATTATGGAACTCTATTTCTCAAGAGGTTGTAAGTAAGAGAATTGTGATAAAGAGGCTTCACGAATAATGCGTCTCATTCAAAGAGTGGACACATGCAATGTTTTGTGGTTCAGTTTCTTGTTAAGACCATGTTTATGCAGGCTCTTCAATCCAGATGTACATATATAACAAGAAATATAATGTGGTGTTCAGAATGATGTAGCAAGGAGTAACTTACTTAGTGACCTTAGGTTGACAGGGCAGTACCTTAACTAATGCCCCTCGATTGGTACGATAGTAACATACCTCTGAATGACATCTCCTAGACTTCACGTAATGAGGATGAGGTCCACTAAACTGACTCGCCCCACTGACCTGATATTTACCTTTTTTGCGTACATCATAAGCATCCACCTTATCCTTCCTCTAAGCCGATTGCACGGGTTATGGCTTTAGATTGTATTGATGTGGCATGTCACCAGATTGGTTGTGTTGGATGAGATGAGATCATTGGACCTAGAATGGATACTATCGAAATTGATTACAGCATGTTTGGAAGGATAATATCGAAAGTCGTCTTAGAATTGGCTATAGTTCTTGTCGAATGAGAGGGAATTCCATGACTGGTTGATCTGATGAATGGTTATGAGTTTTGCGTGTTTCTTTCATCATCGGCAGTGTACGAAGGTTTTAGAATGAGGTTTTGTTTGATATGAGGTTTATTACCGATATTGGGTTGATTGAGCAGCTACTATGATTAGAAATCATCGCCTCGAGCATTTGATCTATGTGGTATTTGAGTTATGGTTATAGCTTTTGGTATAGCTTGTTGAGACTTATACAGAGTATTGATGCGGGATTCTGACCTTATAGATTTCCGGATGTTGGAAATTGGATTCTAAGGCTTATGGGCTAAGGTTGGAGTAATGATTTTCAGTTATGTAGTGTTGTCGGGCCTATATGGAATAGGGTGACGTGGGATCAACCCTGGGTATATGCATGGCAATGTTATACGGTGGTTTGATGGCTTTGAGAACAACTCTAGACACGTTCGAGGACAAACGTATGTTTAAGTAGGGGAGAATGTAATGACCCAACTGATCGTTTTGAGCCTTTGCACTTTGCTCGGTAGTTTAGGGGCATGAGTTGCTCCATATGATGTATTAAGACTTATGTGAATCGTCAGTTTTGGATTTCAGGTTATTCGGAATCGAATTGGAAGAATGGATTTCATTGTTGAAGCTTTAAATTGGGAGAGGTGACAAAGTTTGACTTTTTAGCATTTGGCCTCGGATTGGAATTTTGATGGTTCTGTTAGCTCCATTGGGTGATTTTGGACTTAGGAGCGCGTCCGGATTGTGATTTGGAGGTCTGTGGTTGAATTTGGATCAAAATGGCGAAAGTTGAAATTTTGGAAAGTTTGACCGAGAGTGGACTTTTTGATATCGGGGTCCGATTCCGATTTCGGAAGTTGGAGCATGTCCATAATGTCGAATGTGACTTGTGTGCAAAATTTGAGGTCAATTGGACGTGATTTGATAGGTTTCAGCATCGGTTGTGAAAGTTTGAAGTTTCAAAGTTCACTGACTTCGAGTTGAGGTGTGATTCATCATTTCGATGTTGTTACGTGTGTTTTGAGGCCTCGAGTAGGTTCGTGTTATGTTATGGTACTTGTATTCCTTCCTCCCTATTTTTTCCTTTCTCTCTCCCTCTTTTTTTCATCACATTTCTCTTCTATTTATAGGAAAAAAATCGGAATTTTCAGATTTTTATTTATTATTATTTATTTATTTATTTATTTTTAATTAAAAAGAATTTTCACTTCCCATTTTTCTTATTTTAAAAAAAAATAATTTCCCACTTTTCTTTACTTTTATTTTTTAATTTCTCACTTTTTTTACTTTTAATATATTTAAAATTCCACTTTTTTACTTTTCTTTTTTTATTTTCCACTTATTTTACTTTTCTTTTTTTATTTCCCACTTACTTTTACTTCTTTTTTAAAAAAAAATCAGATACCCTTACTTTTATTTTTTAATTTCAACTTTATTTTACTTTTTATTTTTTAAATTTCCACATTCTTTTACTTTTATTTTTTTTAATTTTCCACTTTCTTTTACTTTTTTATATTAGGATGGGGTTCCGAGGTGCTCGGGCGTGTTTCGGATCATTTTCCTTCATGTTTTCACTGCTATCTTCTGTTGGTTTCTGGTGTCTCAGTCCTTAGTCGCGTTCGCGTGGCATGTATCGCGAACGCGTAGTGTATTTTGATTGTAGTGGCATTTCTTCATCGCGTTCGGGAATATTGGTCCGCGTTCGTGTAGAGTTGAGGCAAGTCTTCTTCGCGTTCGTGTGTGGGGGATCGCATTCGCGTGGTGTTGAGGTTTTGCAGCTGGGAGTTGGAGAATTCTTCAACGCGATCGCGAAAGGTGAGTCGCATTCGCGAAGCTTTGCATCAGTGTTCATCGTTTTCGCGTGGGGTCTATCGCGAACGCATAGTGCTTTTGGTGGCAGTGTTTATTTGTTCATCGTGAACGCGATAGACTTCCCGTGTTCGCGTAAGAGGATGCCTGGGCAGAAGTATAAATACTCTATTTCAAGGGTTTCAGCCATTTTTACATTTTGGGAGCTATGGAGCTCGGATTGAAGCGATCCTTGGAGCAATTTTCATCACAAGGATTGGGTTTTGATCCGTTAAGAGGTCGCTACGCTCGTGATGGCATCTTTGGAACATCTATTGGCATGCTCGGCATTAGTATTGGCTTGTTCGAGATAAGTAACTCTTCTAATCTTGGAGCTGAGGGTATGAACCCTGAATATACGTGTTATGTGTTTGGTTTTGAGGTGACGCACATGGAAGGTGACGGGCGTGTGGACGTGCACGGTGTGAACTGTGATTTCCGTTATTTCTGTGGTACTGTGTAGTTACCTGAACTTGTCTGAAATCTTGAAATCTCTACGTACTAGAGTTATCGAGCTGTGATTATGTTAGAAGCTATGTCTAGACTACATGCTTATCCTGTTGGGACCCACTGAGGTCATTTCTGTTGTTAAGTAATCTGCTTTCATTGAATTACATACTAGTCATACGTATTAACATGCATATCATATCTTAGTCTCTGTTGTTATTTATTGATGCATCATATCATTGTTTTTGGGCTAGTATCATGACACTGTGAGCCCGTGAGAGAGAGACAGGAGAGATTGATGACTGAGTGAGGCCGAGTGCCTGATTATGAGTGACATTTATGGGATCGGGTTGCACTACACAACGAGGATCTTGTCCGAAGCATTATATACCTAGAGATGGATTTTCTCACTACTCGGTAATGAGTGACTGATGATCAGTTGATATGTATATTCCGGGATGGATCTTCCCTGGGTCGGATTGGCCATATACAATACCGAGTGATTGAGCATGATTAGTGGAATGTGTGAGAAAGTGAGATTTGAGTACTCTGAGAGTGTGAGTACATGAGTTCATCTCTGAGATACATTGCATTGACATGCACACTTGACATACAGGCATAGAGATGTATTTTTCCTCATGTTGTACGGCGTCACGTCACTCACGATTTCTCATACATGTTCACATATGGTCATAGTGATGCATTTGTTTTACACTTGTTATCTGGAGTGAAAAATGAAACACCTTACTTGTTATTGAAAGGGCTTTTGAGAAAAATCACAGTTTTCAAACTTACTCGTATTTTGGATTTTTCGGTAAAAGATTTGTGTTTTCACTGAGATACTTGAAAAGA
The DNA here is from genome assembly GCF_000390325.3 of Nicotiana tomentosiformis. Lineage (NCBI taxonomy): Eukaryota > Viridiplantae > Streptophyta > Magnoliopsida > Solanales > Solanaceae > Nicotiana > Nicotiana tomentosiformis. The sequence continues at coordinate 81,696,393 of NC_090820.1, read as the reverse complement.
AATGCCTATTTTTCTGGAACTGTGAACTATTTGAGCATTTTATTTCTGAGATACCTCTTTTGTTACTTGTACTATGCTTTTATGAACTGTTGTGGAATATTGGTGTTGGACTCGACCTTTGTGTTAGCTCATCACTACTTTCAACCTAAGGTTAGGTTTGTTATTTACTAAGTACATGGGGTCGGTTGTACTCATACTATACTTCTGCACCTTGTGTGCAAATGTTGGTTGCTGATGTTGTTGTGTTCGATGGGACAAAATATAGATATTCCAGTGTGGAATTGGGAGATGATCAATATGGACTTTGTGGTAGGACTACCTCGCACTCCTCGCAAGTTCGACTCGATTTGGGTGATTGTTGAGTGACTCACGAAATCAACACATTTCTTACCTATTAAGGCTACCAACACCGCAGAACATTATGCTCAGTTGTATAACAAGGAAATAGTCAGGTTGCATGGCACTGCAGTTTCTATCATTTCTGATCGGGGGCACGGTTCACAGCTAATTTCTGAAATAAATTTCAGCAAGGTTTAAAGAAATCTCAGCAAGGTTTGGGTACTCAGGTGAATCTTAGTACAACCTTCCATCCACAGACCGACGGCCAAGCAGAGCGGACTATTCAGATGCTTGAGAATATGTTGTGTGCTTGTGTTCTTGACTTCAACTAGCTGGGATGATCATTTGCCGCTCGTAGAATTTGCCTACAACAACAGTTACCATACTAGCATTCAGATGTCACTGTTCGAGGCTTTATATGGTAGGAGATATAGATCTCCCATTGGATGGTTCGATATTGGGGAAGCAGAGTTGATAAGTCCAGACCTAGTGCATCAGGCTATGGAAAAGGTGAAGATCATTAAGGAACAATTAAAAACTGCCTAGAGTCGTCAGAAGTCTTATACGGATGTACGTCGTATGGATTTGGAGTTCAAAGAGGATGATTGGGTATTCTTGAAGGTTTTCCCCATGAAGGGTATAATGCAGTTTGGTAAGAAAGGGAAATTGAGTCAGAGGTATGTCGGACCGTACAGAATCATTCAGAGGATTGGTCAGGTGGCTTACGGGCTTGAGTTACCACCAGAGATGTCACTGGTGCACCCAATGTTTCTTGTATCTATGTTGAAGAAGGTAGTTGGAGACCCGACACTCATTGTTCCGGTTGAGACTATTGAGGTTAGTGAAGAATTGACTTATGAAGAAATTCCAGTTTCCATTCTTGATAGGCAAGTCCGAAAGCTGATAAATAAAGAGATTGCCTCCGTGAAAGTGTTATTCTGAAACCAACGAGTTGAAGAGGCCACCTGGGAGGCTGAGGAAGAGATGAAGAATAAGAAGTACCCTCATTTGTTTGAATTACTATGTATTTATAAAGTTGTGTTCCATGAAAATGTTAAGAGTTTACCTTCTATGAATTATGTTTCACTTGTACAGTTTATGTTAGGGATCTTCCTTTTTGGTAATATAAGGTCTATGACATCATGGTCAATGTTGTTTTCCTATTTTGGTACATCGTTGTGTTGTGGCTATGCTGTTAGGACTGGTTTCTGGGATTCTCTGACAGGTGGATGGGACCAGTTATAGGGGAAATTCTGCCAAAATTTCTGGAAATTTGGGGAGTTAGTCAAATTAGGAACTGCTGGTATGTGAATTAAGAGTTGAGTTGCTTTGGATGCCGATGGTGAATTTTGACCCTCATTCGAGGACGAATGATCCTAAGCGGGGAAGGAACCCCATAAAATTTCACCTAGAACCCGGGGTTTCGTGGTGCCAAGGTAGGCTAGTGTGTTTTAGGTTTATAGAACTCCAAGCTCGCTGCGGTATGGAGTTTTTGGGTTGTACAGCGCATCAGGGAGTTGGAAGAAATATTTTGCATAATAGGGCATTTCTACGGTCCACTATGGGGCCGCAAAATCTCTTGGCAGACCGCAGATCAGCCGCAGAATGCAACAGGGCCCAAGCCAAATTTTGAAGAGAATTTTGCGGTCGATTAGGCGGCCGCATAATCATTTCACGGGCCGTACAATTCGTCGCATATCCAGCAAGAAGAATTTGGGATAGAGACTTCGCGGCGCATTAGGTGACCGCATAACTATTCTGTGGGCCGCATAATGGCCGCAGACTTGACCAGGCCAAGCCTAGTTCTGGGACCAGTTTTGCAGTACCCTTTACGGGCCGCATACTCATTTTGCGGTCCGGTCTGCGACCGCATACCCAGTTTCGTAGGCTTAAGTTTGGGTAAATTTTACCTGACCCAATTTTGATAAATAGACTTATGGACCATTTTTAAAGGGGAATTCTGATATTTTAAGAGAGAGGGAAGGAACTAGAGAGAGATGGAGGAGCTCCAACACCATCCACTTACTTGGTTAATGATGCATGCATGTGCCAATGAAGGTGGTTGGGAGGTTGTGGGGTATATATGGGTGACCTATTGAAGTGGGGATTGCTCGTGGGATGAAGGAAAATCACCATAGGATCCTATAGTCGAATATGCCCTCCTAGTGTTTGATGAAATGCTTAAATGAGTTGAACCCACAAATATCTTCCTAATTATGGTTCAATTTTGTTATGTCTCTAAATAGATTGAAGTTGCTAAGATTTTCGAAATATTGTAGTAATTTAAGAAAATCTCAAAGCGAGGTATATCGTTTAAATTTCTCTCTTAGAATTGAATCCCACGATGTTCTCGTAAGCCTCATGTTTGATGGGCCAAGTTATTATTTCTCATGTTCCGGGTTATTCCTTATAAATTTGACTATTCCGAATAAGCTTTGTGTCGAAAGATATATGTTCAATATGTGTTCCAAATGCTCCTACCACATTATGTTATCCTTCGGAAATGTGTTCAAGTATGGTTTGTGCTAAAATATTATGATTTCAATCATGTTTCAATTGCAAGTTACTATGCCAAGTTGTGGGGGAAATTTCAACGTGCTTAAGAGTATTATTGCTCGTATATGAACTTAAAATCTTGATTATAAATTCCCGTATTGTTGATAATCCATAATGATGTTTGAAAGTGAAAGGAGTGAGTATGAAATATGAAATATGGTCGGCGTGCCACGAACGAAATTACACTTGTGGCCACTAGTGCCAACTAAATGAAAAGATGTGTGAAATATTATGAAATGAGTTTTAATTACTTTATATAATAAATATTTTGGGAGTATCGTTTAGTCACCGAGGAAGGGTAGGCCAAATAAACCTAACCTCGAAACTACATATGTCGGTGTAGGAGTGATTAAGGGGTAAACCCCCGTATTGATGTGATGAGATTATTCCCCTTACTTGGGATGAAATTGATGTGATGAGATTACTCCCCTGAATAGGGATGAGATAATTGCTAGCGGAATATAATGTCCACCCACACAGCATTGTGGTGAGACTGTTTAGCCAATCGGGCTGAGATCGGACGCCATGCCGCATACATAGTGGTATTGTGATTGGATGCCTCTGGGTGAGACGGCTTAGCCGATCGGACCGAGATCGGACTCCGTGCTAAAACCACGGTGGTGTATCGGTACTGAAGATCTCCCAACCTAAAACATTATTATTTACTTGAAATTTACCTTTCTCTTAACTTGACATTATAATATTGTTTGAGGCTCTCATTAATTCTATGTTCTTTCTCATTGTATTGTTACTCGTTCTATTGAGAGGGTGGTTGGTATCACATACTAGTACTATACCATATGTACTAACGTCCTTTTTGTCGGGGCCGCTGCATCTTTAATGGATGCAGGTAGCGCCACAGCAATCGGCATCGATCAGTGACAGTGGTACACCCTTTTCCCACCTGACTTGGTGAGCCCCACTTCATTTCGGGGTATTGTATCTTTGTTCCTTATGTATAATGTTGTGAGGTATAGCCAGGGCCTTGTTGTCGGCACTATCATAGTACACTTTTGTATCCGTTAGAGGCTTCGTAGACATAGTATGGGTTATATATTGGTATTAGGAAACTCAAACAAGAAATGTTGTAATTTGTATAACATGTTTCCACCTCTAAACTATGAATGTGTAATGAAATATTTTGGGAAACCTTGAATGAAGTTCTAATGGTAATGAAATTTATATTGTTCATGTAATCTTCTCATTATCTAATTGATGGAATACATCTTCACTTTATTCATGGGTAAGGTCGGGTAGGAAGCATCTAGTAGGCTTTCTTGACAAGGGTATCTTAGTTGAGCGTCGGTCGCGCTCCTCGAGGATGGGGTGTGACAAACTTGGTATCAGAGTCTAAGGTTTTAAATTGTATTAGGAAGTCTCGAAGCCGTGTCTAGTAGAGTCCTTCTTATCGGTGTGTCGATACATCTATAATTTGGAGGCTACTTGGGTATTTAGGAATAACACCCTTCTTTGATGTTCTAGATCGTGCGATAGAGCTGATTATAAGACTGCTCCTCCTTTAACTCATGCATTGCTCTAATTTTCAGTATATGGCACCTTTGAAGAAGGTAGGAACTGGCCAAGGAGCCAATGTCACCCCAGGAATGGCAGTTGATTCTATACTTGGTGAGGCGGGTGAGCACTCGAGGGTTGAGGATATTCCCCCAACTACTACACCGCCTAATTCTACTACTCCTGCTCAGACTGCACCAATCCCTACTCCTACTCAGGGTGCAGCTATTCCACCCCAGACTGATATTATAGTTCCACCTCTAGCCCCAGCTTCCGGTCCTGGTGTTTCTGATGGGGACCTTAGGGGAGCCATATAGATGTTGTCTCAGATACTGGCTTACCAGGCCCAGATATCAAATGTTGCGCCTGCTTCCTCTAGCCAGCATGGGTATTCTACTAGTTCTAGGGTGAACAGGTTTCTTCAGTCGGATCCTCTAGTGTTCACGGGTACTAATCCTGATGAGGACCCCCTAGACTTCATTGATGAGATGCACAAGACTCTCTGAGTTATGTGTGCTACTGAGACGGAGGTAGTGGAGTTGGCCTCCTACCGCCTGAGAGAGGTCGCATGTTCTTGGTTTGAGATGTGGGAGGAGTCCCGTGAGGAGGGGAGCCCTCCGGCAAGGTAGAGTGAGTTTGTTGACGCCTTTAGTGATCATTTCTTGCCTGCCGAGACTAAGGAATCCTGTGCCGTGAGTTTGAGAGCCTAAAACAAGGTAGCATGAGTGTGTGGGAGTACCATATGAGATTCGCGCGCCTGTCTAAGTATGCCACTTACATGTTGTCCACTATGGAGGCTAGAGTGTGCCGGTTTGTGCAAAGCCTCAGCCCCTTGGTTATTAATGAGGCTGCTACAACTGCCTTGAATTCTTTTATGAACTATGGGAAGAGGGTGGCATTTTCTCAAGCCACAGAGACCCGCAAATTGAAGAATATAATGGAGCAAGAGGGTAGCAATAAGGCACGGTCCGCGAAAAACTTTAATGGTTCTTTTGGTGGTAGTAGGTCAGCATTTAGGGAGGGTCATCACGGTTGTCCCAGTCCTTTGCTCAGTCTTTAGTCAGTGCATAGCCATCGGGGCCCGGTCAGCAGCAGTCGGTCGTTTTAGGCCCGGTAAGGGCAACAAGGGATCCTACCAGTAGGGTCGGTCTGGTGAGAGATTTCAGCAGCAGCGGAGGTCCCTATGCCCTAGGTGTGGGAAGATGCATTTTGAGTCCTGCTTTATGGACTAACCGGTATGCTATGGGTGTAGTATGAGGGGTCATATTTAGAGGAATTGTCATTCGTCCTGCCAGAACGTAGGCAGAGGTATAGAACAACCAGCTAGTTCTGCAGCTGCTACATCCTCAACACCTCCTCCAGCTCAAAGCACTCCAGCACACGCAGGGCGTGGTGCAACTAGGTGTGGTGCATAGAGATCGGGAGCACCCAGCCGTTTCTATGCTATGAGGGGTCGCCAGAGTTCAGAGGCTTCTCAAGATGTTGTCACAGGTATATTGACTATCCAATCTCATGATATATATGCTCTTATTGATCTCGGTTCCACTTTGTCATATGTCACTCCCTATGTTTATATGGAATTTAGGATAGAACCGGAACAACTTCATGAGTCGTTCTCTGTATCTACTCTGGTTGGTGAGTCTATTGTGTTCGCACGGGATTATAAGGATTGTGTTGTCATGGTACATGGTCGAGACACCATGGCCGATCTTATTGAATTGGGGATGATTGATTTGGATGTAATAATAGGGATTGACAGGCTTTATTCATGTTTTGCTAAGGTTGATTGTCTAACCAGAACCGTTAGGTTTGAATTTCCAAATGATCTAGTTATTAAATGGAAGGGGGATGATGTTGTGCCGAAGGGTAGGTTTATTTCCTATCTCAAGGCCATGAAGATAATTAACAAGGGATGTATTTACCATTTGGTCCGGGTTACGAACATCGATAATGAGGCACCTACACTTGAGTCTGTACCAGTTGTGAATGAATTTCCGTAGGTCTTTCCTGATGAGCTCCCTGGGATCCCACCAGATAGGGAGATTGATTTTGGGATTGATGTAATGCCAGGCACGCAGTCTATATCTACTCCACCCTACAGAATGGCACCAGCAGAATTTAAGGAACTAAAGGAACAATTGAAGGATTTGTTAGAGAAGGGTTTTATCCAGCCGAGTGTGTCGCCCTGAGGCGCACTGGTTCTCTTTGTAAGGAAGAAAGATGGGTCACTGAGAATGTGTATTGACTATCGGCAGCTCAACAAGGTCACAATCAAGAATAAGTACCCACTGCCAAGGATAGATGACTTGTTTGACCAATTGTAGGGTGGTAATTACTTCTCCAAAATTGATTTAAGATACGGGTAGCACCAATTGAAGATCAGGGAGGGAGATGTACCGAAAACAGCTTTCAGGACCCGGTATGGGAACTTTGAATTTCTAGTGATGTCTTTTGGGCTAACAAATGCCGCACCAATTTTCATAGATCTTATGAATCGAGTCTTCAAGCCTTTTCTAGACTCTTTTGTGATAGTGTTCATTAATGACATTCTTGTGTATCCACGAAGTCGTGAGGAACATGTTGATCATATCAGGGCAGTTCTACAGACTCTATATCAGCACAAGTTGTATGCAAAGTTTTCGAAGTGGGAATTTTGGCTTGAATCTATCACATTCTTGGGTCATGTCGTCTATAGTGAAGGAATTAAGGTCGATCCTCAGAAGATCGTAGCAGTGAAGAATTGGCCTAGACCCACAACTCCAACAGAGATTCGTAGTTTCTTGGGCTAAGCTGGGTATTATAGAAAATTTGTGGAGGGGTTCCTTACTCTTGCCTCTCCATTGACTAAATTGACGCAAAAGGTAGTTAAGTTCCAATGGTTCAGACGCTTGTGAAAAGGGTTTCCAAGAGTGGAAATCAATATTGACTACGACACCGGTGTTGACCTTACCAGAGGGTACAGATGGGTTTGTGGTGTATGTGATGCTTCAAGGATCGGACTTGGGTGAGTATTAATGCAACATGGCAAGGTGATCGCTTATGCTTCTAGGAAACTCAAGAATCATGAGAAGAACTATCATACATATGACTTAGAGCTTGCGGCGGTGGTATTTGCATTGAAGATTTGACATCATTATTAGTATGGGGTCTATGTGGATATGTTCACGAACCATAAGAGCCTTCAATATATTTTCAAATAGAAGAAATTGAATTTTAGGCAGAGAAGATGGCTTGAGTTACTCAAGGAATATGACATCGATATTCTATATCATCCGGGGAAGGCTAATGTTGTGGCGAATGCTCTTAGCAAGAAATCTATGGGTAGTTTGGCTCACTTGGAGGCATATCAAAGGCCATTGGCCAAGGAAGTTCATCGGTTGGCTAGTTTGGGAGTTCGTCTTGCGAACTCTAGTAAAAGAGGGGTGATTGTGCAAAATAGGGCTGAATCATCACTTGTTGGGGAAGTCAAGGAGAAGCAATACGACGATCTGTTATTAGTACAGTTAAAGGAGGGGATTCATAAACATAAGACCATGGCTTTTTATTTTGGTATGGATGATGGTACACTAAGGTACCAAGGACGATTATGTGTTCCAAATGTAGATGGTCTCCGGGAAAGAATCATGACCGAGGCTCAAACTTCTAGGTATTCCATGCACCCAATCTCTACAAAGATGTACCATGATCTTAAGAAATGATATGAAGAGGAATATAGCGGACTTTATGGCAAGATATCCAAATTATCAATAAGTGAAGGCCGAACACCAAAGGCCCGGTGGGTTGGAAGTGGGAGATTATCAGTATGGACTTTGTGGTAAGATTACCTCGCACTCCTTGCAAGTTTGACTCGATTTGGGTGATTGTGGATCGACTCACAAAATCAGCACACTTCTTACCTGTTAGGGCTACCGACACCACAGAACAGTATGCTTAGTTATATATCAAGGAAATAGTCAGGTTGTATGGCACTCCATTTTCTATCATTTTTTATTGGGGGGCAGAGTTCATGACTAATTTTTGGAAGAAAGTTTAGCAAGGTTTGTGGACTTAGGTGAATCTTAGTACAGCCTTCCATCCACATGCTGACGGGAAAGCACAGCGGACTATTCAGATGCTTGAGGATATGTTGCTCTCTTGTGTTCTTGACTTTAAGGGTAGCTGGGATGATCATTTGCCGCTCGTAGAATTTACCTACAACAACAGTTACCATGCTAGCATTCATATTGCACCGTTCGAGGCTTTATATAGTAGGAGATGTAGATTTCATATTGGATGGTTCGAGATTGGGGAAGCAGAGTTGATAGGGCCAGACCTCGACTATCAGGCTATGGAGAAGGTTAAGATCATTAAGGAACAGTTGAAAATTGTCGAGAGTTGTTAGAAGTGCTATTCGGATGTACGTTGTAGGGATTTGGAGTTCAAAGAGGATGATTGGGTATTCTTGAATGTTAAGGGTATAATGCAGTTTGGTAAGAAAGCGAAATTGAGTCTGAGGTATGTCAGACCGTACAGAATCATTCAGAGGATTGGTAAGGTGGCTTATGGGCTTGAGCTACCACCAGAGATGTCATTGGTGTACCCATAGTTTCATGTATCTATGTTGAAGAAGGTAGTTGGAGACTCGGCACTCATTGTTCCAGCTGCCATTCTTTATCGGCCGCAGACTTAACCAGGCCAAGCCTAGTTCTGGGCCATTTTTGCGGTCCCCTTTGCGGGCCGCGTACTCCTTTTGAGGTCCGGTCTGCGACCGCAGACCCGATTTCGTAGGCTTAAGTTTGGAAATATTTTACCCGACACTATTTTGATACATAGACTTAAGGGGGCCATTTTTGAAGGGGAATTTTGATATTTTAAGAGAGGGGAGGAATAAGAGAGAGAAGGAGGAGCTCCAATACCCATCCACTTCAATTCCTTGCTCAAGCCTTGGAGAATTCACTAAGAAAGCTTACAAAATTATCTACTAAAAAGGTAACATTCTAGCCCTAGCCTTCAATTTTGAAATTTGGGTTCGAAATAGTATTGGGGAAAATGGTTTTGAGAATAAGAGTTGGTTAATAATGCATGAATATGCCAATGAAGGTGGTAACGAGGTTATGGGGTATATATGGGTGACCTATTGAAGTGGGAATTGCTCGTGGGGTGAAGGAACATCTTCATAGGACCCTATAGTCGAATATATGATGGTAGGCTATAATTGCGTATTTTAGTCACTTATTGCACTCTAATTCACTGCACTTTATTTGTTTTTGAGCTTTAATTGGTAGTGTTTTGCACTTATTGTGTGTTTTATGCCATGTAGGAGTGATTCCGAGTGATATAGATGTTATGGAGCTAATTTGAGTTATTCGGTGTTTTGAAGTCTGAGTAAAAGCCCATGAGATTAAGACGGGATCGTTTTCGGGGGTCGAGGACCAAGTCTGGACGTCAAAAATCGAAGTTTGGTCTGTACTCTGAGAATTCCCTACTGCGGTGGTGCGTGGGGCGGCGCGCTTGTGCGTTTCTCTACTGCCTTACGAATTTTGATTCTCTGGATTGCCCCACTAATGCCCCGCATGGCGCATCACCCCATGCGGTACGCCTGTGCAATTTTTATAGAGTTATTTTCCTATTTTGGCAAGGAAAATATGATTTCGTCTGGGCCCGACCCTACTTAGTATAAATACATGGAAACACGTTATTTACTTTTGACACATATTCGGCCTAAGGAGGCTAAGGAGGAATGGGAACAACACAAGCACAAGGATTTCATCATTCCTTCCTCACTCAAGACACGAGTTTGGATCGAATTTATGTTTTCCTATACTTTAATTTTATTTGTGATGAATTTCTCCATATCTATGGAGTAGTTCCCTTTTAAGGTTTGATGGATTTGGTGTATTGATGATTGTTTGTGGATTATAACTCTAGTTATGTACTGAAGCGTTTTTGGATGATTTAACCGTTGCATCTATATTCACTTGTTCATGTAATCGAGAGAGGCATAACTTGTGATATATTTGCATTATATTGTTGGTTGAATTCATTAATTCTTCTTAGTAATCGAAAGAGTCTAGTTGAATCATTGATTAAACCTAGTTAGGAAAATAATCAAGAGAGGTTCTCCTAAAGACCAATCCACTACGCATTCTTGCATATTTTTATGTGTTTAAATTGGTTCATCTTGTGAGGTTAAGACTTAATCGAGAGATGAGTTTTTGCTGAACGTTTGAACTAATAATTGAGTGAATTTGAGAGAATCACTTGAACATTAGAAGTGAATTACCTAGAGTTAGATCCCAAACAATAATCTTGCACCTATCATATCTTCCCTATTTTCTCCTACTGATAACTTCCTTGCTTATCTTTGTTTTGATTGTCATTAGCCAATAGCTCTAGACTCTTAGTAATATTTTTTAGAAATCATATACTTCTTAATTGTTTATCATCTTGGATAGCGATCAACCTAGAAACTACGAGAATGCTGTTAAAATCCAATCTCTGTGGATACGATATTATAAAATACTATATTTGATTAGTGAGCAGAATTTAAGTGTGTGTTTTGCGCTCCTCAAATTTTGGCATCGTTGCCAGGGATTGGCAATCAACCGTGTTTGAAATAGTTTGTAGTGCTAATTGAGGAATTTTTTCGTTTTAGTTAATTTTATTTTTCTCTTTTTATGGTTGGTATTCTATGACTGTGCGTAGGCTACAGGTTTAGATTGGTGCATGACTCGAGATTTTGCTAAAGAAGTGCTACCATACGAGCCAGAAATTGAAAAATAACTGTGACAACTGAGGAGGAAAAGAAATCTCACCGAGATATCAGAAAAGGTTGGGCAATCCTCAACCAAAGAACTTATGGATGGAACGGTGAGGATAATGTAGATTTGGCTGCGAGAGAAGTAGCACAACAAAGAGAACAAGCTGCACAGGATGTTGAGGAAGCAGCTATTAGAGATGCACATATTATCTACGAAGAAGAGAGGGGTAGGAGAATTGCTCAAAATCAACCCTTGGGTGCAGACTAGTTTGCAAATATAGCTTCCATGCCTGGGAGTTTGCATATTATCAAGTGTTAGACCATCTTTAATTACAGCTAACAATTTCGAGTTGAAGCAAGGGTTGCTTCAAACCCTTCAGAACTGATGTGTCTTCAGAGGGAAGCCAAACGAAGATCCAAATACACATCTGATGGACTTCGAGGAGATTATGAAAACCTTTCAATACAATGGTGTGTCAAGAGATGCAGTGTACTTGAGGACATTCCCCTTCATACTCAAAGATGATGCAAAGCAGTGGCTTCAAAGCTTACCCACAGGTTCGATTAGAACATGGGAGGAGATGACCAGAAAATTCCTTGATAAATATTTCTCCTCAACTAAGACAGACAAGTTTAGAAGAGAAATTCATAACTTATGCCAGAAAGAGACTGAAACTGTTTTTGAAGCATGGAAGAGGTTTAAGGAGATTGTTCGAAAGTGTCAACATAGCGGAATTGAACTCTGGATGCAACTCCAGGACTTTTGGGATGGATTGACACCGGTTTCGTGTAGAATATTGAGCAATGCAGCTGGATCCCGTTGATGAAGAAGACTCCAGAGGAGATAGTTACAATTCTTGATGAGTTATCTAAAGATGCAAATCAGTGGCCCTTTGAGAGTGCTGAAAGAAGAAGATCAACTGGTGTTCACAAAGTTGATTCTAATACATCGGTGCAGTAACAGCTTGATGCTATGGATAAAGAAATAAGGAAGTTAACCTTGGCTACAATACAAAGTGAGCCTCACACAGCTTGTGATATATGTGGAAGAGGACACCCTACTCATGAGTGTCAAGCCTCAATGGAGGAAGTGAATGTTATGGGAAACTACAATTTCAATGAAATTGGTCAGAGGCACCCCGATTTTTCATGGAGTTCACCTGGAGGTACTGCGAATGCTTGGCAACAAAATAACTCTAGACCCCAGGGACAAGGAACTCCAGCATAACAAAATCAGCAAAGGCAAAAATTTCATCCCCAACAGCCCATTCACCCTGGTCTAGAGGATCTAATGAAGCCTTCATTATCAAGACAGATAAGAGGTTGGACGCCCATGGAGTAGCTATCAAGGAGTTGGGCACATCTTTTCGGAACCTGGAGAGATAAGTGGGACAGATTGCAACAATATTATCTGCGAGTGCTCCAGGAACTCTCCCCGCTGATACTGAGAGGAATCCCAAAGAAATGGTGAATGTTGTAACTCTAAGAAGTGGGCAAGTGTTGAAAGATCACACCCCGATCCAAAATGATGTGATACTTGAAAATTAAAGTAGGGAGCAACTGAAAAGTGATGTTGATAAAAAGAATAAGGGCCAAATAAAAGATGAGAAAAAGAAGAAGGAAGAAAAATCGAGAAGGGAGTAACATGAGGAGAGCAGGCATATGTTGGCGCTACCTTTCCCCCAAAAGCTATATTGAGAAAAGCTAGACAAGCAATTTGAGAGATTTATGGATATGCTGAAACAAGTTCATGTAAACTTACTATTCACATAAGTGCTCTCACAAATATCGTCTTATGCTAGATTCTTGAAGGAGATCCTAACAAAGAAAAGGAAGATAAAGGAGACCTTAGTGGTCAATCTCACAGAGCATTGCAGCGTAATATTGCAAACTAAACTCCCACAGAAGTGTGGAGATCTAGGGAGTTTTACTATACCTTTCTCTTTAGGCTCTATTAGTTTTGATAAGTCTTTATGTGATTTTGGTGCCTTAATTAATCTAATGCCTCTATCTATTTACAGGAAACTAGAGAAAGAGATCAGAGAGATAAGGTCTGCACAAATATCTTTGCAGCTGGCAGACCAAACGACTCTGATACCCGAGGGGATAGTAGAAGATGTGTTAGTTCGGGTAGATAAGTTCGTATTTCCTGTGGATTTTATAGTGGTGAATATGGAGGAAAACAAGGAGGTCCCCCTCATCTTAGGATGACCATTCTTAGCAGCGGGCAGAGCGATATTAGATATACATGAGAGAAAACTCATGCTTAGAGTGGGTGAGGAGACTGTGACTTTTAAGATGGATATAGAAAAGGGGGCACAAAAAGAAAAACCAGCTGCGAGTATTGAGTGGAAAGTAAAGGGCTCAAAAGAGAAAGTTGCGGTGAGTGAGAAAGATAAGTGTGGGGTGTACTCCAAGAAGGCTGAGAAGAAGTTGTCTGCATGGATGTGCACATTAGTTCGAAGGCGAGGAATGGAGGCCGACCTTAACTCAGACCCCGACTAGATGTTTAGGGAAGTTTCCTTTACCTTATGCTTTTAATTGTGTGTCATGGGGACATGCCACAACTTAAAGTGTGGAGTGGTGGATATGTTGTATGTATGTATATTAGTTTTATTTTTGTTGTTGTAGTAGTTAAAGATAGAGAAAAAATTGAAAGAAACATAAAAAATTTAAATTTTTTGATTTTTCCCGATGATGTATATCAATCGACAGGTTTCTTGAGGGATTAAAGTTGGAAGGAAAAAGAAAACAAGATTTCCTTTTGTTAGGTAGTGTAATAATTCCCCCTTGATTTTTCTTTGTGCCGCGGTTCTTTTTCAAGGGTTTTGTTTGAACCGGGTGTAGTTAGTTTTTAATTTTGTTGGGAGTAGGAAACCTTGTGCTGTAATTTGAATTGAAGGCAATGTCTCTTGACTTTATTATACCTTGAGAATAGTGAGTGCTTTAGTGTGACGCTTAGGCTCAGTTTTTGACTCTTGTATAAGTACCTTAAATTGTATGATCTTAACTTTGCTTAACTGCTTTGACTAGAGTGTCTTGATGAGTCCGATCCTGAGTGAGTTATGTGCCATGTGGGTGTGAGGTTTTGTGTTATTCTGTGCATTGCATTTGATGTCTAGAACTTGCCCCGTGTGTTTGCAAAGCGAAATAGTAGTTTTGTTCAATCTTGGAAGTGATATAGGCATTTCTTTGTTGAGCCAGATATATGTTTACCCACCTAATTGTTATGTATCTTAGTTAACTCCTTTGAGCCTATAATCTTGTTTCTTTGGCAACCACATTACAAGTTTTACTCATTTGTTTGAATTGACCATCTATTTGAACCTTTTTACCTCTCGTGAGCACTTGAAGTTGGTAAAGGTTGAAGTGTGGAGTGGTTGGTTTGGCTTTTGAGTGGAACTATTGAAATAGGAAAAAGGTGAATTGTTTTGAAAAAGTAAGAGCCACGTAAATCGGAAAAAAAAAATAGTTGTATCATTGTGCAAAATATTCCTTGATAGTGGTGACTCTTGATGTATTTGTGCTTAAAGAAGTAGGGAGTTGATGTATATTGATGTGAAGGTGGAGTTTTGGTTTGACATAAGTTTTGGTTTTGAGTTGATGTATATTGATGTATTTGAACAATAAAATGTATGTATTAAAGTGCTTAGGGAGGTGTAGTCACTCTTATATCTAAATGTATCATATCTATCCCGCAGCCTACATTACAATCAATGAAAGTCCTACTTGATCCTTGACTGAATGAGCTCAATTAGTATAGTAGTACACTACGGGCCAGCCTATGGTACGTCTTATATATTGAAGCGATTTTGGATGATTTAACCGTTGCATCTATATTCACTTGTTCATGTAATCGAGAGAGGTATAACTTGTGATATCTTTGCATTATATTGTTGATTGAGTTCATTAATTCTTCTTAGTAATTGAAAGAGGCTAGTTGAATCATTGATTAAACCTAGTTAGGAGAATAATCGAGAGAGGTTCTCCTAAAGACCAATCCACTACGCATTCTTGTATATTTGCATGTGCTTAAATTGGTTCATCTTGTGAGGTTAAGACTTAATCGAGAGAGGAGTTTTTGCTGAACGTTTGAACTAATAATTGAGTGAATTCGAGAGACTCACTTGAATATTAGAAGTGAATTACCTAGAGTTAGATCCCAAATAATTATCTTGCACTTATCCTATCAACCCCTATTTTCTCCCACTGATAACTTCATTGCTTATCTTTATTTCGATTGTCATTAGTCAATAGCTCTAGACTCTTAGTAATTTTACTTAGAAATCATATACTTCTCAATTGTTGATCATCTTGGATAGCGATCAAACTAGAAACTACGAGAATACTGTTAAAATCCAATCCATGTGAATACGATATTATACTATACTATATTTGATTAGCGAGAAGAATTTAAGTGTGTATTTTACGAGCGTCAATATGCCTGCCTACTGTTTGATGAAATGCTTAAATGAGATGAACCCATAAATATATTCCTAATTATGGTTCAATTTTGTTATGTCTCTAAATTATTTGAAGTTGCAAGGATTTCTAGAACATTGTAGTAATTTAAGGAAAGCTCAAAACGAGATATGTTGGCTAAACTTCTCTCTTAGAATTGAATCCCACGATGTTCTCATAAGCCTCAAGTTTGATGGGCCAAGTTCTTATTTCTCATGTTCCGAGTTATTCCTTATAAATTTGACTATTCCGAATAAGTTTTGTGTTGAAAGATATATGTTCAATATGTGCTTCAAATGCTCCTATCACATTATGTTATCCTTCGAAAATGTGTTCAAGTATGGTTTGTGTATTCAAATATTATGATTTCAATTGCAAGTTACTATGACAAGTTTTGGAGGACAATTCAATGTGCTTAAGAGTCTTATTGCTCGTATATTAACTTCAAATCTTTATTATAAATGCCCGTATTGTTGATAATTCATAATGATATTTGAAAGTGAAAGGAGTGAGTATGAAATATGAAAAATGGCCGACGTGCCAAGAACAAAATTACACTTGTGGCCACTAGTGCCAACGAAATGAAAAGATGTATGAAATATTATTAAATGAGTTTTAATTACTTTATATAATGAATGTTATGAGATTATTCCCCTTACTTAGGATGAGATTGATATGATGAGATTATTCGCCTTAATTGGGATGAGATGTTTGCTAGCGGAATGTGATGTCGACCCACACGACATTGTGGTGAGACGGCTTAGCCGATCGGACTCCATGTCGCGCACATAATGGTGTTGTGATTGGATGTCTCTAGGTGAGACGGCTTAGCAGTCGGGCCGAGATCGGACTTCGTGCTAAAAACACAGTGGTGTATCGGTACTAAAGATCTCCCAACCTAAAACATTGTTATTTACTTGAAATTTACCTTTCTCTTAACTTGACATTGTTATATTTTTTGAGGCTCTCATTGATTCCATGCTCTTTCTCATTGTATTGTTACTCGTTCTATTGAGAGGGTGTTTAGTATCACATACTAGTACTATTCCATATGTATTAACGTCCCTTTTGCCAGGGCTGCTGTATTTTTGATGGATGCAGGTAGTTCCACAGCAGGCGGGACCGATCAGTGATAGTGGTACACCCTCTTCCCCACCGACTTGGTGAGCCCCACTTCATTTTGGGGTCTTGTATCTTTTGTTCCTTATGTATAATGTTTTGAGGTATAGCCAGGGCCTTGTTGTCGGCACTATCATAGTACTCTTTTGTATCTGTTATAGGCTCCGTAGACATAGTGTGAGTTGTATATTGGTGTTGGAAAAGTCAAACTAGAAATGTTGTAATTTGTATCACATGTTTCCACCTCTAAGCTAAGAATGTGTAATGAAATATTTTGGAAAACTTTGAATGAAGTTCTAATGGTAATGAAATTGATATTGTTCATGTAATATTCTCATTGTCTAATTGATGGAATACATCTTCACTTTATTCATGGGTAAGGTCGGGTAGAAAGCATCTAGTAGGCTTGCTTGACTGGGGTATCTTGGTTGAGCGTTGGTCGCGCTCCCCCAGGACGGGGCGTGACATGAACCCATTATGTTTTTTAAGTTATGGGTTCATATCTCCTATTTTTATAATTTTAATAAATTTTTGTACATAAATTTTTACTCCACATCAAAAGTTATGAGTTCAACCCATAACTAGCACACTACATCTGCCTAGACTTATATTGAGAGAGAAAAGAGAGCTTCCAGTCTCCATCTATGAGCTTGATGGGATTTTCGAGTCAAATTGTACTCTTTGCCGGGATTTGAAGTTTTAAACTATTAAAGTTAGAATATGTTATTATGCTATTTCCCCCTAAAGATATGGGAGATGAAGGATTATTCTTGGGAGGAAAGAGAAGAAAATGGGATAAGAGAGAGTAACTTGGTTAATAGCAAAATTCTGGTCCATTGGATTATTAAGAGGACAGATGTAAGCAATACACGGTCCAACTTGCGGAAATGGAGAGATCATGGACAGAAAGGAAGCTAAATCCATTCAGATAGACCCTATCTAATATATATATATTCAGAAGACATCTTATCATTTTATCTTAGCCAACATTTAAACTTATCTATAAATGCATACAAATGCAAATCAAATCATTTCCAGCTTGTTGTTTGCCACAGCAAAGCTTTATTGCTTGGATATATAATTGGTTTGGTGCAACTATAGTATTGGATAAAGCTTCGTAATGAGCTTTAATCAGTATTGGTGGCCTGTAATGTATCCTACAAAATCACAGAGCGAACTAAGACTGCTCACTCAATCTCCGTGACAACTCACATTTTGTCAACTCTCCTTATATATACAGTTGGCTTACAATTTGACTCACACTTAAAACAAATCCAATTGAGACCTGAAACAGTCCCCACCTTTCCACCCACCAGTAAATATGTAATCTTTTCCCCCGTAACCTACTTAATATATCTATTTTTGTGTATAATCATCCGGTATTTAATGCCAATTGATCCGACTAATTCGGATTCGCGTCGTACAAGACCAATTAAAATGAAAAACACTTCTTAATAGAAATAATTCAATTCTCGAGACTTGAACCCAAAATTTCTAATTAAGGATAAAGAAATTTCATTCATGACCTTACATCCTTTGAGTTTGGGATAACCTACTTGATATACAACTACCTAAAGAGACAGCGAAAGTCCAAATGAGAATTTCAACAAGAAAAGACAAACAATAAAAGCTTGCATCAAGGTCAAATTGTCAAGAAAATAATTCACCACCTTCATTAAATCAATTAGGAGACCTTTGGCTTTGGGGATCAACAAAGTCAACATTTACATTGTTTCACATCATGAAATTAATATGTTTATATAAGCTTTATAAAGTCAATGCCCATTTTGTACAGAAGTATACCTTATTAATTCACATTAAAGCATACTACCAAAATCCAAAAGAACTACTTTTATAAGACTTCGACCTTCTCTCTCTTGTGTTTTTCTTTTCTTGCTAGTTTGTCTGTATTGTGGAGTTTTCCTTCCATTGTACCTAGAACAGCCTTGAATTATTGAAATGTTAACTTCCTGTCACAATCTCAAGATCATGGTCAGGCGAAAAGTCAATTGGTTGTTCTTGTTTCTTCTTAAAAGTCTAAAACTGGTATTTGGATGAAGAACTGTATTTTTTCAAACCTTCACAACGGCCAAGAGTTTCAAATTCCAGGTTCTAACATCCATCATACAAGACTCGTCACTAAGTCGCAACGTTTGTTTAAATTGAGACATTTCAAATCTCCTGGCGACAATACATACCAAAAGCAGCGACGGATCCAATAATGAGTTAGCGAGTTCAGCAAAATTTACAATATTATACCAAATCAAGAAATGCAAGTATGGGATATGTATGTAGTGTAAACTTTAAGTGTGGATGAGTATGTACTATATTCAAAGTCGAATCCTATGTATATTTGCAAAAAAGAATTATAAAAATATTAAATATATATTTCAGAACTCATTTTCTTGACTCATAATTTTCGATATCTAAATTCTCAATCGGACCAAAGGCCAAAATGAAGAAGATTATCGTGTTAAGTAGGATCATGCAATATAATGCTTTCTCTGTGCTGATTTCATGTATAACAAATAAAATAATTTACGTACATTAACATCCTCTATCCTCACCACCATATATAGACATTTGTGTCGAACTATAAAGGTGAAAATTAAAAGATAAATTAAATCGTATGTACAATTGCTCCGAAAAGAAGCTATAATGAGTACATAAAAGGAGATATTTGTACTTTAATTTTCTTGGTCAACCCAAAACCTAGCTCAGCCTACAGATTTGTCAAATCCTTTCCATCGTGTTCAGACCGTTACTATTGTTTCGTTTGGCTAATTCTTCTGCCTTGCAACAATAAACAACAAACGGACTAAAATTTTGGTGGCTAACTGAGGCAGATTTACAAGGCGTTTTCTTTGTTCGAGTTCAATCGCATCCACTGTATTTAGCTCGAACTATGTACGTATAAAAAATTAAAATGTACACATATAATAAGATCAGATTCATTCCGACTTACATATTCTAGATTCTAAATTGGCTTCCAACTCAGAACGAACTGAATCTGAAGTTGCTGAGCTTGCATGTCCTGTCCTTTTTCTTGTTCGATCGTTGCTATCTTTTTTCATCGGCTAACTCTTCTACATTGCAACGATGAGCCACCAATGGAAATTGGTGCTAATAATTCCGAGCCGGAATTAAACGAGTTTTGTAAGTTCAATTGAATTTGATTTTCGACTCGAACATATGTGAATATAATTAAAATATACACTCATACTACATAATCATATTCGTTTTGAACTCGCTAACTTTACTCGTGAGTCGTGACTCACCTTTGCTAGCTCATAGCCCATGAGATTGGCTTCGAAGTTGCTGCGCTTGCATGGAAGGGGGACATGATGACACTCTCCAAATCTTCACTGATTTATCAAGGCTACCACTATACAGAATAAACTGCCTATCACCACTTGTAATTGGTCCATGATCTTCTTCAACAGCTAAACACTTTACAGGACCAGAATGTCCTTTCAACACTGATAAACACATATGATCACCACCTTCTCTTTTCCACACACAAATATTTGTGTCAGCTGATCCACTAAAAACTAAATTTCCTGCAGTTGCTAAGCAAAGAACTGCCAATTTATGACCTCTGAGAACTCCTCCATGTGACAAAAACTTTGCGTGTTCCCAGAAGTTGACTAGTCCATCAGACGAACCGCAGTATAGGAAACTGGATGTAGGGTCTACAACCAATGATGTTACTGCACATTCTTGGTTTAACAACGTTTGTGAAAAAAAATGTTTTGTTTTATTTCCTTGTAATTCTCTTCTCCAAATTTTTACTGTTCCATCAGCGGAGCCTGAAAACACTAGCCCATCAAACCCTACAACCACTGAATTTACAGCATCTTCATGGGCATTTATGGATTCCAAACACTTAAAATCTGATGCTCTCCAAACCTTTATGGTTTTATCCCAAGATGCTGAATATAAAAGATTTTGGTCTTCACTCATGCTAAGAGATGAAATAGCATCAAAATGTTTGATCCAGACGGCATTTCTATTTCTTCTCACTTCAACGTAATTGTTTGGATTCATTGAACTTTTTATATAAGCCTTCAAAGTTGGTAATGTTCCAATGCGCTTGTAAACGTTTGGATCATTAGAAGATATCTTCCAGACTCGTGCCTGTTTAAGAAAAACTTTAAGTAAATAAAATGCTCTCTCTGTAACAGTTTAAGTTTTTTGATGAATTTAACACATCAAATTCAACATGATATTGCCACCTTATGTCAAAAAGATTTTTTTATGTACTTGGATCATGAAAAAGTATCAGACTCGCATGTGAGAGCGCGTAAAAAAGCAGCCCAGGTCACTAAGCTTTCGCTATGCGCGGGGTTTGGGGACGGGCCGGACCACAAGGGTCTATTGTACACCGTCTTACCCTGCATTTCTACAAGAGGGTGTTTTCACAGCTCGAACCTGTAACGACCTCCTGGTCACGAGGCAGCAACTTTACCAGTTACTCCAAGACTCAACTTCGCACGTGAGTGCGCAAGACATAATTAAGAAAAAGTACCTTTCCATCTTGATGACCCGTGAAGATTCTTTCTCCAGAAATGATTATTGCCTTCACCAATCCACTGTTTGATTTGAATCCAGCAAATTCTTTTTGATTCTTCCATACCCTAATATTTTTGCTATCTGATCCAGTATATAACAAGTCTCCAGAAGCTACTAATGAATATATATGGCCTTCTTCACGAACAAGGGACCCCATAAGACCTGTGTAAGGATAACTTTCGACGTGTGACGACCATGGAGATTTTGATAATGGAGATGTTAGGTCCATAGAAGGCATTGAATATGGAGAAGATAATGAATAATGGTCGTCTGAATTAGGTGAAGGAGAGACCATATTGTAATCAGAGCTCAATGGAGAAGGGCGATTATCGAAATTTGCAGGGCCCGCAGCTTCAGATATATTGCTCGTACGAAAATTAGTATATTCATCTTGATCATGATTTGGATCAGATTGTAACATGCTCCCAAATGTTTGTTTCCTAGGGATATTGATGTTGTCTTCTTTCACCATATTGTGTTGTTTTCTTGAATTATTCCTCATCATGTCTTGTTCCAAAATCAATCAACAAACTCAAGGTTGATGATAATGAAACAAGAACAGAACAAATAGAAAATTAGATTCTATGTAATCCCTATTAATAGGGTGGAATAAAGAAAAGAAAAGTTACGTAAGATGTTTGGAGAAGAATATATATATATATATATATATATATATATATATATATATATATATATATATATATATATATATAAAATATGTGTATATGTTTGTGAATTATTCAAAAGAAGAGAGAATAAGGTACGGTCATGAAGATTTTTTGGTACAAGACTTTTGGCAGGGCAAAATTAAAGACGTAGCTCTCACGGATAGTTGACGTGCAATTTATCAACGAAGATTTCTTTTTGTTTTCCATCCGATGTTCGTTCGTTATCTATACAAGGCTCGATTAAGTTCGGATTCGTGTCAAAAACTCTTATGTTGAAAAGTAAAGCGCTTCTATCAAAAATAACTTTTGACCCAGAGCTTGAATCCGAAATCTCTGATTAATATGAATGTGTACTTGACATTCCACCACACATGTTTACGAAAATTTCCTTTGGCAGTAGGAACGCCCGACTTTTAATTTTGATGCTTTTCTCCTTTGCGCTTTTTTTTTTCAGTGGTTGATCATAATTCACTTGTTATTCAATTAATACGTATATCTTGCGTCAATATTTTCAGAATTGGTTTGTTTTCTGAAAATCATAGCTTGTAAATTTACATTTTCTCCTGCGAGAGTATGGTAGAAGGATAAAAAGATGGACTCCGAGTATTTACACCAAATCACGTACATATTTTATAGTTAAGTATATATTTTGGTAATTATACAAGTCCATAGTCAAATAATAACATATTTGTATATGTATTGATTGATTTTGTGTAAATATTAAATGTGAATACATAAATTTTTATGGTGGATAGTATGCAGTTTTCAAAAAGGAGATTAAGAAGGAAGTTCCATTAAACTATATCCAATAATATAGTTAAAACATAGATTGATTCTGGTAAAACTACGAAGAGAGCAAAATATACGTTTTTTCTTGATGATATAACTGTCACCGCCCATATATCTACTTGGAAAAACTACAGCAACATCTCTTCTTAATTTAAATTCCGTCGCCTAAACTTATTTAAAGAAAAAGATAAACAGGAATATGTTTAAATATGCTACCTATTAGTAGATTGATTCAGCAAGAAAATAAAAGGGATAGGGGATACATTATTACACGAGCTTATAATAAAATAAAATAAAATATACTCAATCAAGCATAGGAAAAAGAAAAAAAGTGTTATTTTTTCTCAAAAAAAGAATGGATATAAGAGGGTGTTTGGTTGGTTCGATTAGGAGATTTAATCTTCTCATAAAATCCAACATATTTTAGTACAATGCTTGGTTATTACTTTTTTATTCTAAATTATGCAGAACTGTATGTATTATTTTATGTAGGATAGAAAGTGGAATAAGAACATGAATATTATTAATATATGCATTAAAACAACTAAAATGATAAAACTCACAGTGGTAATTGGATACAAATTTCTATGTTATTTGAAAGTAAAAACATATGTTTATTGTACATTTATACCTATTTATAACCAAACTAAACATGACACGAAAAATAATCTTTACATTATAATTCCTCTACATCTCTAATTTCTGTATTACTAATCTACCTTTTTTTTTTATTATAAACTTTCTAATACTCGTTTGAGTTCAACTCCACAGCCTATTTATAGGCTTTAACTCCTACCAAACTATATGCATTAAAATTTAAACTATTTCAATCTCTTTATTAGCTAGATAGACTACATTACAATCTCTTCTTTTTTTTTTTTAATTAATCAACTATATAACAATATCTTTGATGTTGAAGCCAATTTATAGGCTTCAACTCCTACCAACATCAAGATGCATGGATAGACAAAAACAAAATTTTAAAATTTAAAATTGTTCCTTTCTTTATTAGCTAGACTAGATATCAACCTTTCTTTTAAAAAAAAAAATTAATCAACTAGATAACAATATCTTTTATGTTCAAATGGTTGGATAAAATATAAAGCAATGTCTATCTTTGTTAGCTAGATAACAATCTCTTTGAAATGATGGTTGGAGACTTGGAGTCTTGTCAATTTCTCCCCCTCTCAGAAGGAAAATTTCGTCCCCGTATATTATTCGATATAACAATCATTCAGACAGGTTACAAGATATTGTATAGAAACAAGTATCCACTCATAATATAACACAATGACTTTGGCAATCTTAGCTGATTATTGCACATTACGACTAACACCATTTGGATCAATCAAGAAAGTGATAGCTTTATCAAGGACGTCGGGGGACCATATGTCCTTTTAGGAATGGCTAACAAATTATAACTCTTCAGGTTACTTTACTGTATTTATTAGTGTCACCATCCAAAATCCCACCACAGGCGTCGTGATGGCACCTAGTCTCCAAGACTAGGTAAGCCGATTTTTAATTACATTTTGAAGCCATTTTTTTTATAAGTAATCAAAACTGACAGCGGAACAAATATAAATATACAACCTTCCCAAGACTGGTAGTACTGAGTCACGAACTCTTACTGAATACATGGAATGATCACGAGGACCGAATATACAATATTATTTGATTAAAATTTAACAGTACAATGAAATGAAAAGACTCCAAGGGACTGCGACGACCAAGCAGCTCTACCTTGAATTCTTACGATTCCGCTTTAACTCCGCTCAAGCCCGATATCTCCAATACCTAGCTCTGCACAAAATTGTGCAGAAGTGTAGTATGAGTACACCGCGGTCAGTACCCAGTAAGTATCAAGACTAACCTCAATGGAGTAGAGACGAGGTACAGTCAAGACACTCACTAGTCTAATAACATGTGCAATATAATATACAAAATAATAAGAAACAAATAATATCAAGGCAACATAAAATAACCAATGATATGTACAGTAAGACAATAAAATCACCATTTAATATCGCTCATCAATTAATAAATACAATTACGCCCAGTTAAATCAAGTGCTTCAATTAAATATCTTTCACATATAATTCTTACGAATAAAACTCTTTTTCAAATATAATTTCGTCGAATAAATATCTTCCAAATACAATTCTTTCATATAATTCTTCTTGAATAAAAATCCTTTAAATTAAATATTTTGAATATAATTCTTTCGATTAAAGAGTTACCATATGACACCTCATTTCAAAATCATAAAAATACGGGTCTCAGCCCATTTTCATATATTTCGTAAATACGGGTCTCAACCCATTTTTTATATTTCCACGGTACCTCGTGCCCATAATTAAATCACCATATTTCTCCGGCACCTCGTTCCCATATTTCATATCACAACTGCACGGACAATTCACGTGCCAAATATCCTCATCATTTACTCACGACACCTCGTGCCCACATTTCATATCACAACTGCATGAATAATTCACGTGCCAAATATCCTCATCATTTACTCACGACACCTCGTGCCTACATTTTATTTTATAATCTGCCTTGCAATAGCCACAGGCTCTCGATTTCAACATAATTCAGATTGTTATCAATTTGCCAACAACAAGACAAATTGCACAAGGTATAAAAATAAATACAAGAAAATCACAATATCACATGAAAATTATCAACACCACATTATCACATATCGTCCCTGACAATAGCCACCCTTATTGCTCCTATTGCTACCCTTATCACTCCTATAGCCACTCTTATCGCTCCTATAGCCACCCTTATCACTCCTATAGCCACCCTTATCGCTCTTATTGCCACCCTTATCACTCCGCCCAGACAATATTCCAACAAACACAACCACAGTGAAATGCCACCCTTATACTCATATAATATCAACGGTGAAATGCCACCCTTATATCCTTACAATAATAATTAACACAACACAACAATTTACATGGAAAATTATCACGGCAACATAACAAAATCAATTCATATCACAATTTGTCCAATGGCCACAACCAAATTCCAAAGTTACAACCAAGTCAATTAATTTCACAACAAATAGCCAAAGGCTCCACACAATATGTACAACACCCAAAAATGATCAACAGAGATAGAAATTTCTCAACATAAAGTAAAGTCTTCATTAACTCTAAATTTTTAATAATTATATAAACATCTCTTCTTAAGCTCATTTAATTAATTATTTGCAAAGAAAAAAAATCCAAAATGAAACTAAATTCCAATAATTAACAAACCAGCAAATTCACGGAATTTCATAAATAATCAAGTAACAATTACATCAAATTGTCATATAACAACAGATTCAATAATAAGGATTTAGGCATGACAAATAGATGATTAAAGATATGTCAACAATTATCCAATTTACTACCCAATATGCTCGAGACTTTAACTCAATAAAATTTGCACATATAAACCAAGTACGCACTCGTCACCTCACGTAAATGGTTTTCAATTACACAAATTGCACATAAGACTTAATGCCTAAGGGGTAATTCACCCACTCGAGGTTAAGCAAGACACTTACCTTTTTGAAGTTATGCCAATATTCTAAAATCGTCTTCTTGCTTGAATTGACCTCCGGACCGCTCAAATCTATCCAAATTAATTGTATAACTTTATTAAAATTTATCGAAAACAATTCCGGATAATAATAGGTCGACTTAAAAATTTATTCCAAAAAGTCAACAAAAGTCAACGCGGGGCCCGCCCCTCGGAACCCGACAAAATTTTCAGGAAATCCGAACACCCATTCCGATACGAGTTCAACCATACCAATTTTATCGAATTCCAATAACAACTCGACCTCCAAATCTTAAATTTGTGGTTTATGAAGTTTCTAAAATTTTTCCCAAATTTCCATCTCAAATTACTAATTAAATGATAAAATCAGTGATATATTCATGTATATTAACCAAATCCGAATTAGAATCACTTACCCCGATGAATTTCTTGAAAAACCCTCGAAAAATCACCACAAACCGAGCTCCCTAGGTCCAAAATGTGAAATAATGCCCTAAACCCTGTTTATATAGTGCACCCTCTGAACTCCCCTACGCGGTCCGCGAAATTCCAATCGTGGCCACACCCCAGGTCCCGCGGTCGCGAAAAACATGGTGCGGCCGCAAAATTCTTGGGGCTGCACTGTCAGGCTTTAGTATTTTGGCCATCACTTTCTCTACAGATGTCCGAATTATGACTTCTTTACCTTTTTGGAAACTAGATACGAAGAGCTACAACTTTCGTTTTTGAATCATCTTAAAATTCCTTATAGATCAAACGATATAGGCTTCCGAAATCGGACTAGCGGATCTGCAGAACTTCCTGGAGCACGGCCGCAGACAGAATTGCGCGGTCCGCGAAATTTTGAGCGCGGCCGCGAAATTCTGCTGCTGTCTGCGCCCCTCCTTCGCCTCAGCACCCCAAAATGCATGGTCCACGTCCCTCCTTCACCTCAGCGTCCAAAAATGCGCGGTCCGCGCCCCCGAAAGTGCCAAAACAATATTAGAGTGCTGAAATATCCGGACTCACTCAAAACTCACCCCAAATCTCATCCGGAACCTCCCAGACAAATATCATATATGAATTTCAATCATAAAATATGATACGGACCTGCTCGCGCACTTACAACACTGAAAAGAGGTCGTCTTGACCCGATATTGACCATGGCCAAACTCCCAAATTTCTTAACTTTATTAATCACTCAACTAATGATCCAAAAATACACCTAAGCCCCTCGGGACCTCAACCAAATATACCAACATGTCCCAAAATATAATACGAACTTAGTGGAGGCTTCAAATCTCGTCAAACAATGTCAAAATTATGAATCGCGCCTCGAATCGAATTATGAGTTTTCGAATCTCCCAACTTCTATGTTTTGCGTCAAAACGTATCAAATCAATCCGGAATGACTTCAAATTTTGCACACAAGTCATAAATGACATAATGTAGGTATTCTAATTTTCAGAATTGGATTCTGACTCCAATATCAAAAAGTCAACTCCCCGGTCAACTCTTCTCTTTTAAGCTTCTTAAATAAGAATTGTTCTTTTAATTAAATTTCGAATCTTCCGAAAATTAACTCGATCACACCCGCGGGTCATAATTCTTATTACGAAGTTGCTCGAGACCTTAAGTCACTGAACGAGGCGTTAATTCTTAAAACGACAAGTCGGGTCGTTACATTCTCTACCTCCTACACAAACGTTCGTCCTCGAACGTTCTAAGAATTATTCTGAGGTTACCAAATTGATGATTTTACTTTTACACATATACTCATAGTTGATTCCACGCTACCGCATTTGAGATAAGCCCGACAACACCATCTCATTTGAGATTATTTCTTTTATTCACACTTGTAAGGCTTTAAGCCAATTCCTTATACTCCAATTAAATTTCAAATTCCCTACATCAAGACACGGTGTTAGTCTCAACCGGCTATAGCAAATCGTGCCTACGCACACATCAACTTTCTTGATAGTGTTGAAGTACTTCAAAAAAAATTCTGGGGTGTTACATTCTCCCCCGCTTATGATCATTCGCCCTCAACCACATAACATAACTTATCTCTTCTTTTGCACGTCTTAATCTCCCAAATTTTTCTAACTCCCAAATTTTTCAAAAATTATGACAGAGTCTCCCCTGTAATTGGGCCTATCCACCTGCCAGAGTAACACAAAAATAACTCCTAACAATACATCCATAATGTATATATCAATAACACCAATCTCAGCATTACAAGCCCTACATTATCACAATGATGTCAGAACATGAAGCACATCATATGTATGCTCATCACCACATCTCTAGTCTTAAAATATGTTCATAATTAGTTCCAGCATCATCAATTAATCTCATATTAACCACCATCTCATTTCGATTTTGCACAACACTGACAACAGAATGTGAGGCATGAAGACCTCATGATCACTTACTCGGATTAATGAGTCACATTTAACGCCACCTGAGAACTCATCTCATAGGCTAAAACTCAATGTTTACAGCACGAAAATGGCTGAATATGCACAGAAAATATACAAGAATTATCAAATAAGCCTAACAGGCATGACTCCCTATTAATATTATTGTACAAATTAAATTTCACAAAGGGAGAATTTAAACTCATAAATATTTTACCACAAGGACCTCGTCCTTTCATAACCTCCACCGCGGCTTGCAGCCCGATTTAAATATTTCATATCATATAAAAATGCAAGGATTTCGTCCTCAACTCCGAATCACAAGTATGTTGCATATTGTGCCAACTGAAATTTTCAATTTCCTTTCTTTCTTCTTTTCTATAAATTTCGTAAACATTTTTCATAACACATAACGAACCTCCATACCGGTAGGACATATAATTCATAAAATTGAAATCAAATATCCCGAAATCACATCAAAACCCACTTTAGTGAGTAATAAAAGTTACTTTTGGACTTATAGTCCTCAATGGAGCCCAAATATAAAAATGACAGACACGGACTCACACCTTCAAATCTCCCAACAGTGATAAACATATAAGTGGGTCACAAATTTACGAAGCTCACCCATAAGTGGAGCATAATAGGAAGACTTACCTCAATATTCAGAACCGAATCAAATTAAGGAAAATATCCTTTTATAATAAAAAAAAATCAGGATCGTACATGTAACGATACCATCTAGTGTATTGGCCTTAGCCAAATCATAGTGATTAAATCAACGGATCGGGCCTCCACCTCTTAGGCGCCCACTACCCGCCTGTCCTCCACCTCTAGCTGACTATGCACGTAGAGTATCAACTGAAATAAAGCTTGTAGCTGGAGTGTTCTGATGAAACCCACCCCTCTCAAGTCTGGGACAATCTCTCATGATATGCCTAGTATCACTACACTCATAACAACCCCTTTGAGGTCGCGGCTGCTCGTACTGAGTCTGTGATGGATAAGTAGAATAACCACTGTAAGAATCTCGTGCCGGTGGTGCATGGTAAAAACTTACTGGAGCACTCCGAGTAATCTGATGTGCGGACTGAGCTGGCTGACTACTCGAGCCTCCGCTATAATGGGTCCTAGCTGAAGAGTAAAATCCACTGAACCCTCCAGATCTTCGAGACCTTTTGGCCTCCTTAGATTCCCTTTCCTCGCTTAAAACACCCTCAATCTTCCTTGCAATCTCCACTACTTGTTGAAATGGAGTATCAGTTTGCAACTCTCGAGCCATGCATATTTAAATATCATAATCGAGCCCCTCAATGAATCTGCGTACCATTCTTTGATTGTAGGAACTAAGATAGGTGCATGACGGGCTAACTCACTGAACCTGATAGCATATTATGACACTATCATAGTGTCCTGACGCAATCATTCAAAATCTGTGCGCCACACATCTCGGAGAGTCTGGGGAACAAACTCTTTCAAGAACATTTCCGAAAATTAAGCCCAAGTTGGTGGTGTTGCATCGGTTGGTCTACCTTCTTCATAGATTTTCCACCACCGATACGTTGCGCCTGACAGTTGAAATGTAGTAAAGGCAACTCCGCTCACTTCCACAATACCCATGGTGCGGAGAATACGGTGATAATTCTCTCGAAATCCTTGGGCATCCTCTGTAGCTGTGCCACTAAAAGTAGGTGGACTATACCTCTTAAACCTTTAAATTCTCTTTTGTTCTTCTACTGATGCCCCTGGCCTGACCTCAGGCTGAACCGGAATAACAGGTTGTACCAGTACTACACCCGCAACCTGACCAATGTGATCCTGCTCCTCTGGAGTCGTGGTAGGAGTCTGAGCTACTCCCCCAATCTGCCAAATATTTGGTGCAACAAAGATCAATCCAGCTTGAGTTAATGTACCAAACATACTCAGAAACTGTGCTAAGGTCTCCTGAAATCTGGAGGTAACAACAGGTGTTTCTGGTACCTGTCCCCCAACTGGAGCTACTAGTAGCTCCTCAACTGTTGGTCTGACAGGTGCTCTAGTCGCAGCACGTGCCCTTCCTCGACCTCTACCTCGACCCGGCCTCTTGTAGCCCTAGCAATATGTGCGGATGCCTGCTCAGCTAACCCGGTAGCACGTGCCCTCACCATTTGTGAGAGAATAGAGATACAAAGGCTCAAATTCAAAAATCAACAAATTCCGCACGACAGAAATAAAAGAAGTGGAAAATTCCTAACAATTCTATAGCCTCTCGAAGATAAGTACAGACGTCTCCGTACCAATCCTCAAGACTCTACTAGACTCGTTCGTGACTCGTAGAACCTATGAACCTAGAGCTCTGATACCAACTTGTCACGGCCCAAAATCCCACTTCAAGCGTCGTGATGGCACCTAGTCTCCAAGACTAGGTAAGCCGATTTTTAATTACATTTTGAAGCTATTTTTTTATAAGTAATCAAAACTAACAGCGGAACAAATATAAATATACAACCTTCCCAAGACTGGTAGTACTGAGTCACGAACTCTTACTGAATACATGGAATGATCACCAGGACCGAATATACAATACTGTTTGATTAAAATTTAACAGTACAATGAAATGAAAAGACTCCAAGGGACTACGACGACCAAGCAGCTCTACCTTGAATTCTTACGATTCCGCTTTAACTCCGCTCAAGCCCGATATCTCTAATACCTGGCTCTGCACAAAATTGTGCAGAAGTGTAGTATGAGTACATCACGGTCGGTACCCAGTAAGGATCAAGACTAACCTCAATGGAGTAGAGACGAGGTACAGTCAAGACACTCACTAGTCTAATAACCTGTGCAATATAATATACAAAATAATAGGAAACAAATAACATCAAGGCAACATAAAACAACCAATGATATGCACAGTAAGACAATAAAATCACCATTTAATATCGCTCATCAATTAATAAATACAATTACGCCCAGTTAAATCAAGTGCTTCAATTAAATATCTTTCACATATAATTCTTACGAATAAAACTCTTTTTCAAATATAATTTCGTCGAATAAATATCTTCCAAATACAATTCTTTCATATAATTCTTCTTGAATAAAAATCCTTTAAATTAAATATTTTGAATATAATTCTTTCGATTAAAGAGTCACCATATGACACCTCATTTCAAAATTATAAAAATACGGGTCTCAGCCCATTTTCATATATTTCGTAAACACGGGTCTCAACCCATTTTTCATATTTTCACGGCACATCGTGCCCATAATTAAATCATCATATTTTCGCGGCACCTCATTCCCATATTTCATATCACAACTGCACGAACAATTCACGTGCCACATATCCTCATCATTTACTCACAACACCTCGTGCCCAGATTTCATTTTATAATCCGCCTAGCAATAGCCACAGGCTCTCGATTTCAACACAATTCAGATTGTTATCAATTTACCAACAACAAGACAAATTGCACAAGGTATAAAAATAAATACAAGAAAATCAAAATATTACATTAAAATCATCAACACCACAACCCCACATCATCACATATCGTCCCTGATAATAGCCACCCTTATCGCTCCTATTGCCACCCTTATCACTCCTATTGCCACCCTTATCGCTCCTATAGCCACCCTTATCGCTCCTATAGCCACCTTTATCACTCCTATAGCCACCCTTATCGCTCCTATAGCCACCCTTATCGCTCATATTGCCACCCTTATCACTCTTATAGCCACCCTTATCGCTCCTATTGCCACCCTTATCGCTCCGCCCAGACAATATTCTAACAAACACAACCACAGTGAAATGTCACCCTTATACCCACATAATATCAACGGTGAAATGTCACCCTTATATCCTCACAATAATAATTAACACAACACGACAATTTACACGGAAAATTATCACGGCAATATAACAAAATCAATTCATATCACAATTTGCCCAATGGCCACAACCAAATTCCAAATCTACAACAAAGTCAATTAATTTCACAACAAATAGCCGAAGGCTCCACGCAATGTGTACAACACCCAAAAACAATCAACAGAGATAGAAATTTCTCAACATAAAGCAAAGTCTTCATTAACTCTAAATTTTTAATAATTATATAAACATCTCTTCTTAAGCTCATTTAATTAATTATTTGCAGAGAGAAAAATTCAAAATGAAATTAAATTCCAATAATTAATAAACCAGCAAATTCACGGAGTTTCATAAATAATCAAGTAACAATTACATCAAATTGTCATATAACAATAGATTCAACAACAAGGATTTAGGCACGACAAATAGATGATTAAATATATGTCAACAATTATCCAATTTACTACCCAATATGCTCGAGACTTTAACTCAATAAAACTTGCACATATAAACCAAGTACGTACTCGTCACCTTACGTAAATGATTTTCAATTATACAAATTGCACATAAAACTCAATGCCTAAGGGGTAATTCCCCCACTCGAGGTTAAGCAAGATACTTACCTTTTTGAAGTTATGCCGATATTCCAAAATCGCCTTCTTGCTTGAATTGACCTCCGGACCGCTCAAATCTATCCAAATTAATTGTATAACTTCATTAAAATTCATCGAAAATAATTTCGGATAATAATAGGTCAACTTAAAAATTTATTCTAAAAAGTAAACAAAATTCAATGCGGGGCCCGCCCCTCGGAACCCGACAAATTTTTTATGAAATCCGAACACTCATTCCGATACGAGTTCAACCATACCAATTTTATCGAATTTCAATAATAACTCGACCTCCAAATCTTAAATTTGTGGTTTATGAAGTTTCTACAATTTTTCCCAAATTTCCATCTCAAAGTACTAATTAAATGATAAAATCAGTGATATATTCATGTATATTAACCAAATCCGAGTTAGAATCACTTACCCCGATGAATTTCTTGAAAAACCCTCGAAATATCGCCACAAACCGAGCTCCCTAGCTCCAAAATGGGTAATAATGCCCTAAACCCCGTTTATATAGTGCACCTTCTGAACTCCCCTACGCGGTCCACAAAATTCCAAGAGCGGCTGCGCCCCAGGTCCCGCGGTTGCAAAAATAATGGTGCAGCCGCAAAATTCTTGGGATTGCACTGCCAGGCTTTAGTATTTTGGCCATAACTTTCTCTACAAATATCCAAATGATGACTGTTTTATCTTTCTGGAAACTAGACATGAAGGGCTACAACTTACATTTTTGAATCATCTTATAATTCCTTGTAGATCGAAAGATATAGGCTTCTGAAGTCGGACCAGCGGATCTGCAGAACTTCCTGGAGCGCGGCCGCGGACAGAAATGCGCGGTCCGTGAAATTTTGAGCGCGGCCGCGAAATTCTGCTGCTGTCTGTGCCCCTCCTTCGCCTCAGTTCACCTAAATGCGCGGTCCGCGTCCCTCCTTCGCCTCAGCGCCCAAAAATGCAAGGTCCGCGCCCCCAAAAGTGCCAGAACAATATTAGAGTGTCGAAATGTCTGGACTCGCTCAAAACTCACCCCGAATCTCATTCGGAACCTCCCGGATACAAATCATATATGAATTTTAATCATAAAACATGCTACGGACCTGATCGTGCACTTAAAACACTGAAAGGAGGTCGTCTTGACCCGATATTGACCATGGCCAAACTCCCAAATTTCTTAACTTTATTAATCTCTCAACCAATGATCCAAAAATACACCCAAGCCCCTCGAGACCTCAACCAAATATACCAACAAGTCCTAAAATACAATACAAACTTAGTGGAGGCTTCAAATCTCGTCAAACAATGTCAAAATTACGAATCGCGCCTCGAATCGAATTATGAGTTTTCGAATCTCCCAACTTCTATGTTTTGTGCTGAAACGTATCAAATCAATCCGGAATGACTTCAAATTTTGCACACAAGTCATAAATGATATAATGTAGGTATTCCAATTTTCAGGATCGGATTCTGTCTTCGATATCAAAAAGTCAACTCCCCGGTCAACTCTTTTCTTTTAAGCTTCTTAAATAAGAATTATTCTTTTAATTAAATTCTGAATCTTCCGAAAATCGACTCGACCACACCCGCGGATCATAATTCTTATTACGAAGTTGCTCGAGACCTTAAGTTATTGAACGGGGCGTTAATTCTTAAAATGACAAGTCGAGTCATTACAATTAGTGTTTTGCAATGCTATATAACATCTATGTAGCGCAGCAAGGAACCTTGGCTTCAGCTCTTGTCACCTCACTCAATCTTATAGCGAAAACGCGAGTCAAGGAACTCCTCTTCGTGGACGAAATGATCAAGGAATACTCGGAAACACACCTCAAAGAGATTAGGATAGGAATCCATAAAGAAACGATCCAATTAACCAAGTGTTATTCCCAAACGCACACGTAAGTATACTTGATTGTACATGTAATATAAAATTGTAAGTCTAGATATCGTATCCACAGGGACTTGTGATTAACTATTTACTAAATTAAACTAAGACAATTAATCT
Source organism: Nicotiana tomentosiformis (assembly GCF_000390325.3). Taxonomy (NCBI): domain Eukaryota; kingdom Viridiplantae; phylum Streptophyta; class Magnoliopsida; order Solanales; family Solanaceae; genus Nicotiana; species Nicotiana tomentosiformis. The sequence continues at coordinate 81,661,212 of NC_090820.1, read as the reverse complement.
ATTCAAACAAATTTCTAAAGGATGAATATTTAACTAAAACTAATCTAGAGTAGCAAACTAAGTGATTACAGAAAACAAGTCGGCAAGCTTAAAGACGAATTTAATGGCAGAAAATATTCCAGTTCTATGGGTTAGCTAACAATCCCGTTGAGTCTTCCACTTAAACTGTATGATTAATTTATCTGGAGTATTGTTTGATATGGTTAATATTACTCGTAGTATTCTCCCGAAGTGCTACTCGTTATTCAAGCTAACCTAACGCCTATATTCTTATGGAATTAGGATTAATAAGAACACATTAATAATTCTCGTGTATAGTAATCAAGCAAGGCGATTAGGTATATCCCTATCCTAACCGCAAATATGTTCCCCGTAATTAAAGTTTAAGATCTTGCTCTACTCAATCCTATATGCAATCTAGAATTTCCTCTCCCAAGTTCAATCTTAGATTCGTAGATAGTATTCAATTGTTGATCAATCAACAAATAATTAAGCGCAAAATTAAATAAATAAACCAGAATATAAAATAATAAGAATAATTCAAGTTTCAAACTACAACGTTCATGTAGCACCCACAACCCTAGAACTAATAAACTATAAGATTAAAGGAAGAGAAGAGAAGAAAAATTAGTTGAAAGCCTTCTCTAAGCGTGGTTTGCATTCACATACGTGAATTCTCCTTCAAAGTATATTAGAACCTCTCCAAATTAGGTTTAGGACCCCTTTTATACGAGTTGGGACCGTGTATGGCCAAAATAACCATATCCCGAAAGAAATAGGAAAAATCACGCAATGCAACAACGCGCTGGCCTAACGCTGGAATTAGTGACGATTTGCAATTTCATTTCCTTGCTTGCTTTGAATTGTATTTCTTTATTTTATTTTTTGTCTTCCACTTGGGGTGGGGGACAAACACCACAGGGTGTCCCCCTTTGTCTCCTTCCTTTTTACTCTTTTATTTTTCTTTCTTTCACGTTTTATTCAATTTTCCTCCAAATATCTTTATCTGCACACCTTTTTATTCTTACACAATTAACATATAATATTACGTATATTGTAATATAAATAATACTCAAAATATAATTAAAAGTACTAGAATGTGAGGCAACAATGGTTAAATATATGCATTTTTTTATCGAACATCACCACTCCAAACTTAAACGCTTGCTCGTCCTCGAGTAAGCATTAAAACTGTCACGACCCAAAATTCATTAAAGGTTGTGATGGCGTCGGACACCGCTATCAGGCAAGCCAAAAATAAATACTTGATTGGGTTCTTATTTTAATATTTTTGAAATCATATTTCCTTTAATTAAATATTAAAAGGTGGAATTTATAGAGTAAATAAGAATATTTTTAATAAATTTCAATACAGGACAACCCAAATCACCCCAAAATCCGGTGTCACAAGTGCATGAGCCTTAACTAGGAATATAAAATAAAATACAACATCTTTCCGGAATACAAATTCGGACAGGAGAAAGATAAATACTCTGAAGGAGACTCTGTTGGCTGCGGACTCGTAACGTGGAATGCAGCTTACCTAATTCCCCGCAATAACTGGCGCCTTTGCACCCACAAGCCACTAGACATATATGCACATGCACAAAAATGTGCAGCAAGTGTAGTATGAGTATGTAAATCAACGCGTACCCAGTAAGTATCCCGCCTAACCTCAAAGAAGTAGTGACGAGGGGTCGACTTCTACATTTACTATGGGCTATAAATAAAATACTAATGATATAATTAGGCATGGATTACATAGAACGGGTGTAAGCTCGATTATCATGAAATAAGTAAACAATTCTTTTGTTCATAAGAAATTTCCAAATTATTTTCGTCATTTAACCTTTTTTTGGACCTCGGGCCAATGAAAACAATATCAATTATTATCAATTCCAAAGATATATCAAGTGCAAATCATGCCGAGGTCGTACGACTTGCTCCAACATAAATATTTAAATCATGCATTGCCGAGGATCAAACGACGTGAACCATAGATGTATCTATTTAACCTGCCGAGGCATTCGACCCGCTCCACAAAAGAGGAAATACACGCTAAACAACCAATTCAAGATTTATTAAGGGGAAAATATTCTAAAATTTCAAATTCTCATTTAACGGTCAAGTAAATGAAGTTTAACCTTTTTAAAGTTCCTTTACTAAGTTTCGATATGATTTAAGCAATTTATATTAACAAGTAGGATGCAAGCATCGCAATTATAACATGATCTGGGTTCTAGACTACCCGGACATAAACATATTAGTAGCTACGCAGGGACTCTCGTCACCTCGTGCGTACATAGCCCCCACAAATAGAAGCGCATATTGAATTATTTCACCTATGAGGTTAATTCCCTCTTACAAGGTTAGAAAGAAGACTTACCTCACTCCGATGTTCCAAAACCGGCTCCAATGCCGCCCTAACACCTCAAACCGGTGACCGTCGATCCAAAACTAGTCAAATAAGATACAACCCAATCAAAATATACTCTAATACTCATAATTAATCAATTTATAACAATTTCCAACTCCGCTCAAAAAATTGATAAAGCAACCCTCGGGCCCACGTGCCCGGATTCTGAAAATTTTCGAAGATAAACTTTACCCATAACACCACGAACTCAAATATATAATTTATTCCAAATTCCATGTCCAATTTCGTGGTCAAAATCCAAAAATACCAATTTCTAAGTTTTTCTTCAAAATCCCAAATTTCCACAAATTTTCAAGTCTAAACTCTTATATAATCCAAGTATTTAACTTGCAATAGGTGGGAAGCACTGACCTTGACATAGATGACGAAAATCTCCCTTCCGAGAGCTCCAAAAATCGCCCAACCAAATGAAAATGGGTTAAATGAACCCAAGCCCCGCTTTAAAAACATTCTGCCCAGTCCGACCTTCGCACATGCGGTCAAATAGCCGCTTTTGCGACTCCGTACCTGCGAAAACTCCATCGCAGGTGCGGCTCCAGCTCGGCCCAACAATCCCCACATTTGTGCCCCTTGTAGCGCATATGCGCGTCTGCTTCTGCGGCTCTTCATACGCAGGTTCGGTCCCGCTTCTACGGAACTTGACCGCATCTGCGGTCCCAGCCTTTCCTAGCCATAACTGCTTTTACGGCCCTCTTGGCCGCTTCTGCGGCTCCGCACCTGCGGCCAAAACCTCGCAGGTGCGGTTACACCAGATACCGGCTGCCTTAGCATTTCTTCCAAGTCCAAACTCGATCCGTTAACCATTCGGAATCCACCTGAGGCCCTCGGGACCACAACCAAATATACCAACATGTCCCAAAATACATTATGAACTTAGTCGAGCCTTTAAATCACATCAAACAACGCTAAAAACATGAATAACCATCCAATTCAAACTTAAATGAACTTTGAAACTTCAAACTTCTACAATTGATGCCGAAACCTATCAAATCACGTCCGATTGACCTCAAATTTTGCACACAAGTCATGATCGACATTATGGACCTACTCCAACTTCCAGAATCAGAGTCCGACCCCGATATCAAAAATTCTACTCCCGGTCGTACTTCTCAAAAACCTTCAAATTTCCAACTTTCGCCAAACGATCCCGAAATGACCTACGGACCTCCAAATCCACATTCGGACGCGCTCCCAATACCAGAATCACCATACGGAGCTATTCCCAGACTTAGATCCCAAACGGACATCGATAGCATTGAAATGCACTCCAGCCCAAATTTATGAAATCCTTCCAAAATGCCAACTTCCACAATAGGCGCTGAAACGTTCCCGGGTCATCCAAAACACAATCCGGACATACGCCCCAGTCCAAAATTATCATACAAACCTGTTGAAACCTTCAAATCTCAATTTCGAGGTCGTTTACTCAAAAATCACCCTTTAGTCAATTCCTTCCACTTAAAGCTTCCGAAATTAGAATCTTCTTTCCAAATCAACTTCGAACTCCTCGAAATTAAATTCCGACCATGCGTACAAGTCATAATACCTGAAGTGAAGCTGCTCAGGGTCTCAAACTACTAAATGACGTGCTAAAGCTCAAAACGACCGGTCGGGTCGTTACATTCTCTCCCACTTAAACATACGTTCGTCCTCGAACGTGCTAAGAACTGCTCCGGAATTTGCCGAAATCATTAGTCAACACCTCGTGCACCTACCTGTGCTACCACAACCCAGTTGAGCACATTAGTTCGAGCCAATCTGAAGATCTTCCTCTTTATTTAGTCAAGTAAGTCTTAGAGCCAAATTCCAACATCCGGAATTCTCCACCAGGCTTGTTTCCAACATACGAACACCGTATCAATCACTACACACTGCACCAAACACGATTGTGTACCCTTACTAAATTCTTACCATGCACCGCATAATTCACATGACCATAATAACATCCTCTAATAACAATAGCCAAAATTCCACGAATCTGATGCCTACAATACACCTCATGACACGTATAAGTCATGTTCCAACTCTTGAAATGTTGCCACGACGGAAGAGATGTGCAGAAATTTATAACCAACTGCCGAGTCAGCAAATCATTGGGTTCCTTCTCTTGACAAGGACCATTACCCCATTATGAACCAAATAATGATATTTGCTTTTTAATATGCCTCATATAATCCGATCGCACTGATCCCAGGTCCAATAATATTGTCTCACCCAATATAAGTTGTTCATCCAATAAGCCACCACAAACACTACCAAAGGTCTCATATGATGCCAACATGTGCCAAAAATCCACAAACTCGCATGTGATACATAAGGAAAAATGAACTCCGGAAAGAACTGCTCAACCCGCGTGACTAATTAAACAACCGAAAAGATGTTATGAACCATCCTCAGAAAATGAGAAGCAAAACACACAAGAATAGGTATAGGGAACTGTACTAAACATCACATTGTTGTTGCGTGCAACCCGATTCACACATGACACCGTTGCGGTGAGCAACCCGATCCAATCATGATACTCGTTGCGGCATGCAACCCGATCCAAAAAACATCTCCGTGGCAGCATGCCACCCGATCCGCATATAGAAATAAATATGGAAATACCCATCAAGCCAGAAATGTTTATACCTTACGAAATGCCCGAATATCAACCATAAGCACATCAAGTGCATAATACAAATCTTGAGGAGACGGGTAGCACCATATGCTATAAAATTCAAGTACAACTAAGGTGTGATATATGATTTGCATGTCGAGAGCCATCCCGCTCACATAACACCAACGCTACGCGGGACCTCATCACATTGTACAAATAATCAAGCCATCTCACAACCCACTAGGCACAATAGCTTATTACATGAAGTAGCTAATGACGAAATTAACATCCAACACCCGAATACTCCTCCATAAGGAATGCTATGCTGAATGAACACACCCAGGCTGGTGTAGAGTACACATCCACATTTGGACCCATACACGGACCCCAAATTGATTCTGATCGTACCACACTGGGCTAATAACCTTTCAAGGATCCACAACACCCCTTTTTCCATGACACACAAGAACATCCGTCAAATCCAGAACAAACTTCCACAATTCACAACCAACTGAATAGAGCATCTTTCAGGCCTAAACTCTCACATTAGCGATAGTACCAAATCTCCATACTTGGTTTGAAATCTTTAATCAATGGAGTGACTACATGTCACACTTATACAATCTTCCCGTGGGATATGCTCCCACGACCTTCCGCACCAGGTAACAAGTCCGCATATCCATATCACCGGCCACACTAATGCTGTAACGCAAATCAAGAAGCTGCAAATCAGTACACAAAGCCTCTTACACAGGACATCAATATCAGGTGATGCTAAAGACAATACCACCTTACTCTAAACATCTGAATTCTTCCCTGATCATTTGAGCTCGTGACATTCTTGTCAACACCGAACCGCAACCTTGATCCTCAGCTTCCAATTTCCCATGCCGCTCACTGCACCTAATATGCCAATACGTGTGAGTACCGGAATTCCATAATAACCCCTGATCCACTAATAGGATAAACACTTCATCATATAGAAACCTTTTACTTAGCTCATTTCAGAAGAACCAATACAACACGCAACTAAATTCCCAAACCGCAAAAAATACAACCTCATGTCGTAATCTAAACTACCATAACTCTTCCGAAAATCCCTTTACACAACAAAGCCATAAGAATTGAATACCTCCCAAATCAACCAAGTTGTGGTGGTGCTCAAGCCCAAGTGTACAACCACAAACCACATGTATAACTTCACGCTAGAGAAACTGGTCACTGCCATAACCGTGCTGATTCAACCATTACCAACCGAGCCACTTCTTCTAATTTACTTGGGACTTGCCCTAGAAATAATAATAGCTCCATTCAAAACATCATGAACCCAAATCTGCACTCATCCTGAGTGACCTTATTTCACGAGACCACATTGTCTCCAAAACACACGAACCATCTCATACCCTCCTTATGCGCATATTCGCATCTTCAACTAGTACACCCATTCTGAAAATCCCTCTATGAATCCGAAGTTATTTTCTCCCATTCCTCCAATGCTACACCGCAGACCGATGATAATATAGAACACTCTAAGCCCCTTTCATAATCCACTGCAAAAGCTCGATACTTAACCATACTACTGGCTCGAAATCCTTAGTCACCGCATTGTTGAGAGTCACCCACTCTGACTTGTTCTCGAATATAATCAAACTCCAAGGCCCTGTTGGCACATGAACACCCTCTCAAAGAAGCAACCGGCTGAATTCCTTTCCTTGTACATCACATCTACACGAAGCATAAACTCTAAGTCTTCCCAAAACCTGAACATAAATCGATAAGGCCAATTGTAGCACACATTCCTTAAGTCCTTGGCTCAAATCACCACTGATGTTCACTTTCCTTAGTCATAGCAACCCACCAATATGCCGATAACCAGAAACCTCATAAGTAGACAATCATGCAATCCAATCGTAGGCGGTGGGGCTCTCCCACTTAAGCTTGAAGCTACCATTACACGACCCTGGAACCTACCAAGATTCCTTACTGACATGACCTTGCGCAATCGACTCGCCAAATTCCTCGAAATCTTCTTGTTAATCATTTCATGAACGCTTTGAATCACTAACCACATTTACATATTCGACCTCTTACTGGATAGCCAGTAAAATTCTTCGTAGAAGCTTTATCAACACTACGCAACAGTTAACCTGCTCATCAGATTTAACCCACATGTGGAAATTCCATGCTGACATCTTCCAACAATGTTGTACCGAGCACAATTACCACGAAACCAATAAACCACCCTGAGCCCATGCTCATTCACCAGATGTACAAGCCCGTTCACTCCCCATTGACATCAACTAAATGTGCGATGATACATTCCAATCCAAAGTCATGTTGTATCCTTCTTCATATCATGCAACTCTTTTTCATTGTATCCAACCCTTCTCCGTATAGCAGCCAATATTCCAAATTAAGTTCATAGACTTAGTCACTGTCCACCATGAGTTCCAAATCACTTTAAACTTTCCTCAACGCGTGTAGCTATCCTACCACAGAACCCATCTGCTAATCTACCACTTTCCCACTTTGGTCAAACTATCTCCTTTAAGCAACTACCCGACTTCTGTTTCTCACACTTGGCCTTCAAGAAATTTAACCACCGCAAGACACCTCCCACATGTTCTTCCTCATCCTTCGCTGCCCAGTTGTTGCCTTAAATCAAAATCTACCTCTGTAGCACTTGAACCAATCGATCGCTACCAACTTTAAACCTTTCTGAAGATCTTCTTCCTTGAGCCCTCAACACCCGAACCACCAATTAAGTCCTGAACCACTGCACACTGCGATCTCTGACAGCCGTTTCCCCGCCACTATTTCACACTACCCTGCCCCGAAGGCAAATTGATGAAGACCATAACATCGGCGAACATAAAACATTCAACCCAGGGTGACGACACCACATCACAGATGAAAATTCCACCATGCTCGAAATACCAAGTCTCGTTACTCCATCAACCCAAACCTGAACATTCATAGTCCGATTGCCTTTCCTTCGCCGGAAATAAAATACTGAATCTCTGAATCATGTACTGAGTAAACCTCCTTCCAAGTCATTCACTGCTTCGATGCATAGACAAGCATCCTACCATTACGCAAACACGGTGCGATAGCAATGTACGAATCCTCATAACAATTAATGCCAAACCTCAAAACCTTAGGTAATACTAATACCGAGCTGAAATGACAGAACGGCCATCCGTAAGGTGACGACAATAGCCCAATCAAATATGCAAGGAGAAACATCATGCACCACATCTGCAGTACTATTAAAATTTCTCGATTCCCAATTTATAACAAGCGCTTCATATCGCATAAGACTGAAGAGGAAGGGAATGAAGGCATAAGCCTCAAAGGAATCGAATCGCACGATGAGGAATCAAGAAGGGAGGTGCTCCTAACAGTCTTGTAGCCTCTCGAAGATAAGTACAGACGTCTCCGTACCGATCCGCAAGACTCTACTAGACTTGCTCATGACTCGTGAGACCTAAGTGAACCTAGTACTCTGATACCATGTTTTCACGACCCAAAATCCATTAAAGGTCGTGATGGCGCCGGACACCGCTATCAGGCAAGCCAAAAATAAATACTTGTTTGGGTTCGCATTTTAATATTTTTGAAATCATATTTCTTTCAATTAAATAGTAAAAGGTGGAATTTACACGTGGAATGCAGCTCACATAATTCTCCGCAATATCTGGCGCCTTTGCACCCACACGCCACTAGACATATATGCACCTGCACAAAAATGTGCAGCAACTGTAGTATGAGTACGTAAATCAATGCATACCCAGTAAGTATCCCGCCTAACCTCGAAGAAGTAGTGACGAGGGGTCGACTTCGATACTTACTATGTGCTATAAATAAAATACCAATGATATAATTAGGCATGGATTACGTAGAACGAGTGTAAGCTCGATTATCATAAAATAAGTAAACAATTCTTTTGTTCATAAGAAATTTCCAAATTTATTTTCGTCATTTAACATTTTTTTGGACCTCGGGCCAATAAAAATAATATCAATTATTATCAATTCCAAAGATATATCAAGCGCAAATCAAGCCGAGGTTGTACGGCCTGCTCCAACATAAGTATTTAAACTGTGCATTGTGGAGGGTCGAACGACGCGGACCATAGATGCATCTATTAAACCTGCCGAGGCGTTCGGCCCGCTCCACAAAAGAGAAAATACACATTAAACAACCAATTCAAGATTTATTAAGGGGCAAATATTCCAAAATTTCAAAATCTCATTTAACGGTCAAGTAAATGAAGTTTAACCTTTTTAAAGTTCCTTTACCAAGATCCAATATGATTTAGGCAATTTAATTAACAAGTAGGATGCAAGCATCGCAATTATAACATGATCTGGGTCCTAGACTACCCGAACATAAACATATTAGTAGCTACGCACGGACTCTCGTCACCTCGTGCGTATGTAGCCCCCATAAATAGAAGCACATATTGAATTATTTCACCTATGGGGTTAATTCCCTCTTACAAGGTTAGAAATGAGACTTACCTCACTCTGACGTTCCAAAACCAGCTCCAACGCCGCCCTAACACCTCAAACCGGTGACCGCCGATCCAAAAATAGTCAAATAAGATGCAATCCAATCAAAATATACTCTAATACTCATAATTAATCAATTTATAATAATTTTCAACTCCGCTAGAAAAATCGATACAGCAACCCTCGGGGCCACGTGCTCGGATTCCAAAAATTTTCGAAGATAAACTTTACCCATAACACCAAGAACTCAAATATATAATTTATTCCAAATTCCATGTCCAATTTCATGGTCAAAATCCAAAAATACCAATTTCTAGTTTTTTCTCCAAAATCCCAAATTTCCACAAATTTTCAAGTCTAAACACTCATATAATCCAAGTATTTAACTTGCAATAGGTGGAAATCACTTACCTTGACATAGATGACGAAAATCTCCCTTCCAAGAGCTCCAAATATTGCCCAACCAAATGAAAAATGGGTGAAATAAACCCAAACCCCGCTTTAAAAACATTCTGCCCATCCCGACCTTCGCACCTGCGGAAACTCCATCGCAGGTGCGGCTCCAGCTCGGCCCAACAATCCCCTCATTTGTGCCCCTTGTAGCGCATATACGCGTCCGCTTCTGCAGCTCTTCATGCGCAGTTGCGGTTCCGCTTTTGCGAAACTTGACCGCATCTGCGGTCTCAGCTTTCCCCAGCCAGAACCTCTTTTGCGACCCTCTAGGCCGCTTCTGCGGCTCCGCTCCTACGGCCGAAACTTCGCAGGTGCGGTTACACCACATACCAGCTGCCTTAGCATTTCTTCCAAGTCCAAACTCGATCTGTTAACCATCCGGAATCCACCCGAGGCCCTCGAGACCTCAACCAAATATACCAACACATTCCAAAACACATTACGAACTTAGTCAAGCCTTTAAATCACATCAAACAATGCTAAAAACATGAATCATCCTTCAATTCAAACTTAAATGAACTTTGGAACTTTTAACTTCTACAATCGATGCCGAAACCTATCAAATCACGTCCGATTGACCTCAAATTTTGCACACAAGTATGTTCGACATTACGGACCTACTCCAACTTCCAGAATCGGAGTCCGACCCCGATATAAAAAAGTCCACTCCCGGTCAAATTTCTTAAAAATCTTCAAATTTCCAAGTTTTGCCAAATGACGTCGTAATGACCTATGGGCCTGCAAATCCACATCCGGATGCGCTCCTAATACCAGAATTACCATACGAAGCTATTCCCAGACTCAAATCCCAAACGGGCATCGATAGCATTGAAATGCACTCCAACCCAAATTTATGAAATCATTCCAAAATGCCAACTTTCACAATAAGCATCGAAACGTTCCCGGGTTATCCGAAATCCGATCCGGACATGCGCCGAAGTCCAAAATTATCATACGAACCTGTTGGAACCTTTAAATCCCGATTCCAAGGTCGTTTACTCAAAAATTACCCTTTAGTCAATTCCTCCCACTTAAAGCTTCCAAAATTAGAATCTTCTTTCCAAATCAACTCCAAACTCCCCGAAATTAAATTCCGACGATGCGTACAAGTCGTAATATCTGAAGTGAAGCTGCTCAGGGTCTCAAACTGCTGAATGACACGCTAGATCTCAAAACAACTGGTCGGGTTGTTACAAAAAACCACTCTCAATAAATCAAGCCTTGAAATACCACTACTTTGGTTGATACTAACAATTAGTCCCTATAGAAACTCAAACCATTAGATATACACTTCCTGATCATCGTGCAAGATATACAAGTCACAAATAAACAACAAACTTCTAACCCCCTAACCTCAGAGAGGGACTCTAACTCGCCAAATTTAAGCTCTCTCACCTACTTTGTCAAATAAAGCTAATAACATCACCTATCTATCATGAAACTAGTGCCCTCACAGAATAAATAGTCCATACACTCAAATCAAATAATGAATATAAACTAACGACTTAGCATCAAAGAACAACTCTCACACTCGCAAACGAATTCACATGTATGCACAAAGAACCATAGGCTTGCCCACTATGTACATCTCTACTAATTAATTATGCTCGAATAGAATCAAATAGGACTTTAGCGGGTTGTAATATTTTCTAGGGGAAGGGTAGGAGAACTATATAATAGTGACTTATACTTCCCTAAGCACTTTGAACTTATAGACTTCATCTCCCATTATTTTCATTTCTTAATTTTATTTTTCAGCCCTCTCTTCATCAATTGTTTCACAGGTATTTCTCTCATATAAATAACGTTTCATTTTCTTTTTCAAAGTAATTTTTTTCATTCTCTTTCTTTTCATGTCACATTCTTTTCAAGAGGGACTTTTTATAACTTTTCATCTATCGTTGGTCATCATTTTTTACTTAATCATCTCTTTCTTCAAATTTATCAATTAATATCACAGTCTAAGCAATATTGCTCAAGGAAGCAGGGTGCAAAATTTAGGGATTCAACAAAAGAATCAAGGCAGAAATATGGCTTCCAAACAAAAGGCTACAAGCTCAAAGGGCTAACTAGTGATACAATATCTGAAAATGCTAAAATTCACAAGACATATTAAAGAAAGCCTATTATCATCTTCCAAACAAAGCAACGCTTTTATTTCGCTTCAATAACATGCATGGCAAGTTCTAGACTAAGATGTAAAATATGAAATATATGTAAGAAATCCTCACCATACATGGCACAAGTATCAATCAAGATGGATCAATTCTACTCTAAGACAGACAGGATCATAGCGAACTACAAAATAAGAATAATCTATATACAGAGTCACAATCCTGAGCCTAGGTGTCAGAAAGTCTGTTGTTTTATTCATTACTCAAGCAATCAGAGGAAAGTAATACTCAAGCTCAGGCCTCAATATGTTAGTATAAAACAAGTCACAAAAGGTCTTTCTTTCCTTCTTTTACTACTCCTAAAACAAAGAAAAAATAATCTAATCCTAAAAATAAAAAAAATTATCCAGTTCAAGTTACATCCCTTGGAGAAGAACCGACGCACAAAGAAAAATCAAGGGGGATTATTACCTAACTAAAACTAACTAGAACAAAAATAAAATATTTTGAATTTTATTTTATTGGACCTTAATCCCTCAAGAAAGTTGTCCACAAAATCCATCGTCGGGAAAAAGTCCAAATTTTCTGGGGTTTTTTTTATTTTTGTTTTTTAAATTTTTTTATTTATTTTCTTTAAAAAAAACAAATATCCCACTAAGGAAGAGTACTATAACTAAGTTAGGATATCACAAAAAACATCATCCAGCCAGTCTCACAAGTGCACGAGCAATCTAGTAGAATATACAAAAATCCCTACAACTACTGTCTGAAGCAAAATAGATAGAAATAATAAATACAACAAGAGGAAGCTCCGGGTACTGCAGAACGGAGCATGGAAAGCAGCTCACCACTAGCCCTCCGGATAATGGATGAATGCCTGGACGGACACCAAGAATAGAGGAACTCTACAAACTATAGTCAACAACTAAAACATAGGAATAATATTCAAAGAAGGCACAATTTCCACCATCAATCAAGTATTCCGACAAAACTCAAGATAATGAAGCTCGGTCACATAAAATTCCATATATGATTTTAATTATAAATTCAAGTAGTTAAACTAACAAGTTGGGTTCAAATATACAAGTATTGCTTGGTAAGGTCCTAAGCCTACCCAGGCTTAAGCGTGGTTTTTAGCTACGTATGGACTCTCATCACTTCGTACGTACGTAGAACTCACAATTATTAGCAAATAGAAATTTAAAATACCTACGAGGATAATTTTCTCTTACAAGGTTAGGCAACAGACTTATCTCGTTTTCAAGCACTCTTCTTGATCTACAAATCATACTAAAAGCCTCAAATCGGTGCCAAGCAATCCGAAACTAGCCAAAGGTCGTACAAACTAATCAATATAAGCTAAAAAGTTCACAATTTAACTATTAGAGTAATTATCCAACCCAATTGAAAAATTCCTAATAGTCACCCCCGGGGCCATGTGCCCGGATTTTGAAATTTTTCTTAAATAATTATTACCCATAACCTTGCGAACTCAAATATAGAATTTCTACTCAATTCCATAATCATTTTCATGGTCTAATCTCATTTTTACCAAAACCTAGGTTTTTCAACATAATCCTAATACTTCCACAATTTACATATTAAAATCTATCCATAAATTATACTCCCTCCATTCCAATTTATGTGAACCTGTTTGACTGGGCATGAAATTTAAGAAAAAATAAAGACTTTTGATATTTGTGGTCCTAAACAAGTCAAAAATGGGCCCAGAGTATTTGTGTGGTTATAAAAGCTTCTCATTAAGGGTACAATTGTAAGTTTAAGCTAAATTATTATTAAATTTAGAAAGGGGTCATTCTTTTTAGAATGGACCAAAAAGAAAATAGGTTCACATAAACTGGAACAGAGGTAGTATGTATTAAACTCACATTGGGTAGGAATTACTTACCTTAAAGTTCTAGATGAAAAATCCCCCTCCAGGAGCTCTAAAATCGGCCAAGCAAAGTGAAAATGAGAGAAAATGGTCGAAGTCCCGTTTTTAAAACAAGACACTGCCCAAGCCTTTCTTCTTCGCGATCGCGAATATGCCCTCGCAATTATGAAGGAAAAATTGCCAAGGCCCTGAAAAGCTTCCTCGCGATTGTGAGAAGACCCACGTGAACACGAAGACCAGGCCCCGCCGAACTTCGTGAACATGACCCGCCCTTCGCGAACGTGAAGGGAATATGACTTGCCCAGGCCTTCTATGCGAACGTGACCAGGGGATCGCAAATACGGAGTCCAGTGTTCCAAAGCTTTGCGATCGCAACCCTGCTATTGCGAACACATAGAACAAAAGTACCCAGCCTCATTTCCATCATCGCGAACATGAGGCTCTCTCTGTATTCGCGAAGAAGGAAACTAGAACAGCAAATTTCAGAAATTGAAGTTAGCTAGAGGTGGTCTGAAACTCACCCAAGCCAGCCGGGACCCCATCCAAATGCACCCAAGCCATCCGGGACACCAACAAGTTCAAAATTAAGAATTTATAATGACCCGACCGGTCGTTTTGAGCTCTAGTATGTCATTTGGTCATTTGAGACCTTGAGCAGCTTCACTTCATGTATTATCACTTGCACGTATAGTCGGATAAGATTTTCGGAAAGATCAAAGTTGGTTTGGAAGAATAATTCTCAATTCTGAAGCTTTAAGTTGGAAGAGTTGACCAAGCATTGAATTTTGAGTAAACGACCTTGGATCGGAGTTTTGATGGTTCCATTAGGTCTGGATGATGATTTTGGATTTAGGCATATGTCCGTATTTGGATTTGGAATTCCGTAGGTTGATTTGATGCTTTTGGCAAAAGTTTGAAGATTGAAGGTTTAAAAAGTTGATAGATTTGACCGAGAGTTGACTTTGTTGATATCAGATTCATATTATAGTTTCGGGAGTTGGTATAGGTTCGTTGTGTCATTTGGGACTTGCATGCAAAATTTGTGGTAATTCTGGATTGATTTGATATGGTTCGGCATGAGTTTAGAAGTTTAAAAGTTCATTACTTCATTAGTCTTGAATTGATGTGTGATTCATGATTTTGTTGTTGTTTGGTGTGATTAGAGGCATCGGCATCGAGTAGGTTTGTGTTATGTTTTTGGACCGGTTTGTGTGATTGGACGAGGTCCCAGGGGCCTCGGGTGTGTTTTAGATGTGTTTGGGTTGTGTCGCGCTCTTATTTGATGTATTAGCGTCGTTTCATTGGGAATAAAGGGTAATGTATTTATCAAACGACCTTTGATTTGTGATTAGGTTGAACCATTAGATCTGTATCATAATTACGGAACCATAGCAACAAGAATCATCGAATTTTGAGGTCGTATGAGAGAGTAATGCCCATTTCCGTGTTGGGAACGATTGCTGGTTTCTGGTGCAAACTTTTGTTCTTCGTGAACGTAAGAGAGGTTCCACGAACACGAAGAAGGATTTCTGGGTTGACCGGTCAACTCGAAAAATTTCTCTTCGCAAACGTGAAGGTCTCCCGCGAAGGCGATGAACAAAAATCATCTGGGCAGTGTTTTAAACCGAGTATTTTAATATTTTGAGCATATCTTGAGTTCCAGAGCTCCGTATGAGGTAATATTTGTGGCGTTGTTCTCATATCAAGAAGGGGTTAAATCTATGACCTTTAGTTTGATGTTTTCCCATGATTATTTTCATTGATTATTATTTTTATCCATGTTTGGATTGTAGAAATTGGGGTTTTGAGCCCCAAAGTTGAGAAATGGTAAATCCTTAATTTGGGGGTCAATTAGTGGATGCAATTGGATGATTTTATGGATATATACTATATAAGTTAAGGGTAATATTTATTTTCGATAATATTTAGAATCCAAGCATGTGGGCCTGGGCGTTGACCTTGTTGATTTTTCGAGTAGGGTTGGGAATTATTACAAATTGTTAAATTATGAGTATTGGAGTATATTTTGATTGGTTTGCACGTTATTTGATTAGTTTCGGATCGTTTGGCATCGGTTTGAAGAGTTAGAAAGGTGTTGGAGCCGATTATCGGATTTCGGAGCTAGGTAAGTCTCATGTCTAACCTTGTGAGGAGGAATTTACCCTGTAACTGTTATATTTATTATGTGATACATGTTGTGGGAGATACGCACGTATGAGGTGACGAGTATCCGTGTATATGCTTAAATTCCTGATTAGGTCCGGGTAGACTTAGACTCACGCCATGCTTTTATTGTACTACTTGAGTTATTCTTGCCTGTTTAAATGCTTTAATTTACATTTATCCTGAGACTAGACTCGTGTAGAGTATGGGAATTGCTATATTAGATACTTGATGAGCTACTTGATTCGCCGTGGAAATTGTACTTTCCTTTATGGATTTCTTCCGCGTAGTGTGTATTCGTCCGATAGTTTTTCTTACATTTTATAACTCACATGTATATTCATGAGTGGGGTCAGTGACCAATCAAAGTTTCATATTCTAATAGGATCAGGCTGAATACCTCAGCAATAATCTTATGGGATCGGGTCATTCACCCCGGCGGTATCATGTAACACACTCTTATCGGATCGGGCCGTTCGCCTCGGCAGAGTTACATATTCTTATGGGATAGACTCATTCGCCTCGGCAGTATCAAGTATCATATTCTTATGGGATCAGGATGTTTGCCTTGGCAAGATTATGTATCACTCTTATGGGATCGGGTCGTTCGCCTCTATAGTTCTATGAAACACTCTTATGGGATCAGGTTGTTCGCCTCGGCAGTTGTATGAAACACACTTATGGGATCAGGACGCTCGCCTCGGCAGAATCGTGCAAAATACTTGATAAGGAGTTCGCTTACTCATGAGTTTCCTGACTTGAGATGTGACCGTTGATTTGGTATTGACCATTATATATTCTATTTGAGGAGGTATCCCATAATTAAGGACTTCGTGTTCATTGTTCAGTTGTAGACCCTATTATTTGCCTATATTTGTTCTCACTATTTACTTACCATGTTTCATACTTGTCTACCTTATTATATTTGATTTATTGGACCACTAGTAAGTGTCAATGTCGACCCCTCGTCACTACCTCTTCGGGGTTAGGCTAGATACTTACTGGGTATGCGTTGATTTACGTACTCAAGCTACACTTCTGCACTAAATGTACAGGTACTGAGTCATGTACATTAGGTGGTCATCTTGGCATATTGGCGCAGCTGCTAGGGGGACTTTATGGTGAGCTGCATTCTACGCTACGATTCACAACACACGGAGTCTCCAACTTATTCAGTTATTATATCTTGTCTATTTTATACTCTAGACAGATGTTGTGGTAGTGTTGTAATATTCCAGTAGATGCTCATGCTCATGTAACATCAAGTTTTTAGTGTTCCTAGTGGATGTTCATTATTTTATTTCACGTTATTATTATCACTTCACTTTATAATTTATTTATATTCGGAAATTTGGGTGCTAGATTTTATTCTATTTATTTAATGAAATTCCTGATTTGAAAAAAAGTTAAAATGGATAGTTAAGTGGAGGTTCACGCATTGACTTGCCTAGCAGCATAGTTGGGCGCCATCACAGCTTATTTTGGGATTTGGGTCGTGACAGCTTGGTATCAAAGTGCTAGGTTCACTTAGGTCTCACGAGTCATGAGCAAGTCGAGTAGAGTCTTGCAAATCAATACAGAGACGTTTGTACTTATCTTTGAGAGGCTACGAGGCTATTAGGAGAACTTCCCTTCTTTACTTCTCGTCGTGTGGTTTGATCTCATTGAATCTTATATCTTCATTACCTTTCTACTCATTCTTATATGATGTTGAGCATCAGTTACCAATTGGGCATCAAGGGGTTGTAGTGGTGTTGCAGATGTGGTGCGGGATATTTTTCCCTACATATTCAGGCAGACTATTATCGTCGCCTTATGGAGGGGTGTTATGTCATTTCAGCCCAGTGTTAGAGTTGTGTATGGTTTTGAGGCTATGCACAGTATATTGTGATGTTCATGCATTGTTATCGCGCAGTGCTAAAGTGAATGGTAGGGTGCATATTTATGTGTCGCAGTAGTGGATGTCCCAAGAGGAGGATTTCTCGGTTCATGGTTTTGAGATTCGGCATTTAATTACAGTAGAGGAGAGGCAATCAGACTATGGATGTTCAGGCTTTGGTTGATGGAGTAGCGAGATTGGATATTTTTGAACTTGGTGTAATTCTTATTTGTGATGTGTTGCCGTCGTCTTTGTTTGAACGCATTTAGGAACGTCGGTGTGATGGTCTTCATTGGTTTACCTTCGGGTTGCGGTGTTGTGAAATAGTACCTAAGAAGTGGGTATTAGAGATGGCGGTGTGCGGTAGCTTCAGGATCGAATCGGTGTTTCTAGTGTGGATGGGTCAAGAAAGATTATCCTTATGGAGGCTTAGAGTTGGTGGCAATTCATTAGTTCAGATGCCACAGAGATGGATTATGATTTGAGGTAGTATTTTAGTAACGAAGGATGAGGAAGGGCTTGGAGGGTTATGTCTCGCGGTATATGAGTTGTTAGCAGGTCAAGTACGAGCAGTAGAGATCGAGTAGTTTGCTTAGGAAGTTTGAATGTGACGGGAAGAGTTTTCTTGGAATGTAGAGGGATGTGTAAGCTTGATTATCGTTTTGGGATGCAACATGACTTCGAGTTTTAGAACGTATTGTTGGACCTTCAATTGATGCTAATGGGTCGAACGGAATATTGCAGCTGGAGGATGAGTATGGACCTAGGAGAATCATCTGATTTCATAATGGGTGTGGTTATGGCTATGTAAATGGAGGATGTCGGTATGAGGTTACACAGGTGGGCTATCTCCTATGAGAAGGTTAGGGGCTGCATGACTCCTAATGAAGTTCTTTAAAGAGTTCTGCCTTCTATCCAATGGGATACATGTACTACGATGTGAGCTTGGATCGCTTGAATAAGATGGTACGACTGTCAGGAGGTCGAGTGTGCGATTATGGCTGATAATGTGAGATGTGTTATGATTAGTGCAACAAGAACTTATGAGAAATTTGGTTGAGCAACGGTGCGAGATAGTGGTAACTGAGGAGGAGGAGTCATTATGGGTTCTAAATTTATGTGATTGTGGCTGAAAGCTAAGTGGGAGAGCCTACCGTCTATGATTGGGTCACGTGGTTATGTGCCTTTGCAATTTTGGGTTACCGGTACATTGGTGGATTAGTTATTATTAAGGAAAGAAAACATCAGGGGTAATTTGAGCAGGGGATTTGATTGATATGATGTACAAGGGAAGGTATTCATCCGGTTGCTTCATTAGAGTGCTTATAGGCTAATGGAGCACTAGTGGTTTGGTTAAATAATCATGACTGGACTAGAGTGGGCGTCTCTCAATAATTGTTCTAGTGGTTTCAAGATTTTAGGTGTGATGCTTAAGGATTTTCAGGTTCGTTATGTGGTTGAGGATTAGGTTCTGCAGTAGAGTGAGAAGGGTACTTAGAGCATTTCTATGTTATCAACGGGTCTGCGGTGCAGTGTTAGAAAAATTGGAGAAATAACTACGGATTCGCAGAAGATCTAATTAGCGCAGGTGTATCAGTTGGAGTTACTATAAACTGCATGAGGAGGGTATGAAATGGCTTATGGGTATTGAAATGATGTGGTCTCATGATTTAGGTCACTCGAGATGAGTGTTGATTGGGATCCGTTATGTGATTGAATATAGGTATTGATTCTGAAGGCAAATCAAGAAGAAATCAGAAGAAGCTGAGTCAGCCTAGTAGTGGTTTGCATCGGCATGTTTAAGGAAATGATCGATTCCTTCGGTGCAGTAAGGCAATACAGGTATTTTGTGGTTGTACGTGCGAACTTGAAAGCCTCCGTAATTTGATTTTGGAGATATTTGATTCTGATGATTTTGATTATGTGTAAATGGGTCTCGGAAGAGTTATGGCGGTTTAGAACACGACTTGAGTTCTATGTCTTTTGCGGCTACGGGAAGTTGGTTGGGTGTCGCGATTCTTCTTCTAAAATGAGTAAGTGAAAGGTTCTATCTGATGAAATGTTTATTCTACTGATGGTTCAGGAGTTATGATGAAATTCTTGTACTCTCGTGTAGCACCATGATAGGTGCTGTGAGCGGTATGAAATTGAAATTTGAGGATCAAGTTTGCGATCCAATTTTGACAGGAATGTCACAAGCTTGGAAGAGCTGGGGAGAGATTTTAGAGGTTCAGAGTATGTAGGCGTTATTTTTGTGTCACCTGAGAATGGTGTTCTGTGGAAGAGGCACTGTGTATTGATTTATGGATTCTTGATTTGCATTACAGTAATAGTATGGTTGGTAGTCATGGATGTGCAGATTTTGCTACCTGATGCAGAAAGTCGTGGGAGTATCTCCAGCATGATGATTGTATTAGTGTGATGTGTTAGCGATTTCTATGGTAGAGATTGAAATCAGGTATGGAGATTCTAGTATTGTCGATGATGGGAGAGTTTATGTCTGAGAGGCACTCTATTTCTTTGGTTGCGAACCGTGGAAGTTTGTTCTTGATTTGACGGTTGATTGTATGTGTCATGGATATGGTCATTGTGGATCTTTGGGAGGTTATAGATCCATTTGGGGATGATCGGAATCGGCTTGAGGTCCGTTGGTAGGCCTAATGTGAATGTATACTTTATACTAGATCAAATATGCTTATTCATGCGTGGATGGGTCTTCGGGCGTGGTGGATGATATTCCTGCCTTTGCCTATTTCAAGTGCTACTCTTTATGCTATGTGGGTTGTGAGCCGACTTGATTACTCACACGTGTGTTGAGATCCTATGTAGCTTGTGGTGTTATGTGAGCGAGATGGCTCTCGAGATGCAGGTCGTTTATTGCACCTTAGTCAAGCTTCGCATTTTGTAGTGCATGGTGCTATCTGTCTCCCCAGGGTTGTGTTTATGCATTTGGCGTGTTTTTGGTCGATATTCGGGCATTTTGTAGGTATGAGCATTTTGGCTCGAGGGTATTTCCTTATTGATTGTTATGTGCGGATCGGGTGGCACGCCGCCACGGTTATGGTGTGTAGATTGGGTTGCACGCTGCAACGGTGAGATATTGAGTACAGATCTTTATACTTGTTTTTTGTGTTTTTTTTTATCTCTGAGATAGGTCCATAGCATTGGTTTGGTTGTTTTGGTTCGTTATGCATGCTAGATAGTCTTTTATTCGGGTTTGTTATTCCTTATTGGTCATATTCGAGTAATGTCTTGTTGGCGCATTGATGGTGTCGTATGAGATTTTAGATGGTATTTGAGGTGGCTTATTGCTCGAGCAGCTTGTACTGGGTAAGACAAGATTGTTGGACTTGGGATTAGTGCAATCAGATTTATATAATGTATATTAGAGGGAAAATGTCACTAATCAGATCAGAATGAGGCAATACTTCTCTCCAAGCAAAGAGACTCCATAAGTTATTGATTTTGCAGGTGGTTATGAATTTCTACACATCTCTTTCATTGTTGTAGTATTGCGAGGGGTGGAACAGGCCTTATATGTGTTATGAGGTATATTACAAGCATCGGGTTCGTGAATTTGCAGCTATTGTGGTTTGAGGATGTTATTTTGAGCATATGAATTATGTGATACATTGCTTGAATTCAGCATGGGTGCATGATCATGTTTTGGTAGAGCATGTTGAGATTGATACGGCATGAATATGTTAGAATAAGACCTGGTAGAGAATTCCGTATGTTGGAATTTGGTTCTAAGGCTTGTGGGCTAAGGTAGCTGGAAGGATCTTCAGTATGGCTTGAGCTAATGTTCTCATATGGGTTGTGGTGGCATGGGTAGGTGCACGAGGTGTTAAACAATGATTTTGGACAACTCTGGAACAATTCTTTGCATGTTTGAGGACGAACGTATGTTTAAGTGGGGGAGAATGTAACGACCCGACCAATTGTTTTGAGCTCTAGCATATCGTTCGGTCATTTGAGACTTTGAGTAGCTTCACTTCATGTATTATGACTTGCACGTGTAGTCAGATTAGATTTTCGGGAAGATCAGAGTTGGTTTGGAAGAATAATTCTTAATTTGGAAGTTGTAAGTTGGAAGAGTTGACCAATGTTTGAATTTTGAGTAAACGGCCTCGGATCGGAGTTTTGACGGTTCTGTTAGGTCCCGATGATAATTTTGGACTTAGGCGTATGTCCGGATTTGGATTTGGAAGCTCGTCGGTTGATTTGATGCTTTTTGGCAAAAGTTGGAAGATTGAAGGTTTTAGAAGGTTGATAGGTTTATCGAGAGTTGACTTTTTGATATCGGATCCAAATAATAGTTTCAAGAGTTGGTATAGGTTTGTTGTGTCATTTGGGACTTGCATGCAAAATTTGAGGTCATTCCGAGTTGATTTGGTATGGTTCGGCATGCATTTTAGAATTTTAAAAGTTTATTAGTTCATTAGGCTTGAATTGATGTGTGATTCATGGTTTTGATGTTGTTTGGTGTGACTTGAGGCATCGAGTAGGTTCGTGTTATGTGTTTGGACTGGTTTTGTGTGATTGGACGGGGTCCCAGGGGCTTGGGGTATGTTTCGAATGTGTTTGGGTTGTGTCGCACTCTTATTTGATGTTTTGGCATCATTTCATTGGGCATAAAGGGTACTATATTGAGAAAATGACATTTGATTTGTAATTAGATTGAACCATTAGATCTGTATCGTAATTACGGAACCATAGCAACAAGAATCATCAAATTTCGAGGTTGTATGGGAGAGTTATGTCCATTTCCTTGTTGGGGAAGATTGCTGGTTTCTGGTGCGAACTTTTATTTTTCGCGAACGCGAGAGAGGTTCCGCGGATGCGAAGAAGGATTTCTGGGTAGACCGGTCAACGCGAAAAATTTCTCTTCGCGAACACGAAGGTCTCCCGCGAAGAGATGAACAAAAATCATCTCGGCAGTGTTTTAAGCCGAGTATTTTAGTAATTTGAGCATATCTAGAGTTCTAAAGCTCCGTTGGAGGTGATTTTCACGGCGTTGTTCTCATATCAACAAGGGGGTAAATATATGACCTTTATTTTAATGTTTTTCCATGATTATTTTCGTTGATTATTATTTTTATCCGTATTTGGATTGTAGAATTGGGGTTTTGAGCCCCAAAATTGAGAAATGGAAAATCCTTGATTTGAGGGTCAATTCGTGGATGCAATTTGATGATTTTATGGATTTATACTATATAAGTAAGGGTAATATTTATTTTCGATAAATTTTAGAATCTGGGCATGTGGGCTCGGGCGTCAACCTTGTTGACTTTTCGAGCGGAGTTGGAAATTATTACAAATTGTTAATTTATGACTATTAGAGTATATTTTGATTGGTTTGCACGTTGTTTGATTAGTTTCGGATCGTTTGGCATCAGTTTGAGGCGTTGGAGCCGATTATCGGATTTCGAAGCGAGGTAAGTCTCTTGTCTAACCTTGTGAGGGGGAATTTACCCCGTAGTTGTTATATTTATTATGTGCTACATGTTGTGGGAGCTACGCACGAATGAGGTGACGAGTGTCCATGCATATGCTAGAATTCCTGATTATGTCCGAGTAGACTTAGACTCACGCCATGCTTTAATTATACTATTTGAGTTATTTTTTCATGTTTAAATGCTTTAATTTACATTTAGCCTGAGACTAGACTCGTATAGAGAATAAGACTTGCTATTTTAGATACTTGAAGAGCTACTTGATTAGCCGTGAAAATTGTACTTTCCTTTACGGATTTCTTCCGCGTAGTGCGTATTCGTCCGATAGATTTTCTTAAATTTTATAACTCACACATATATTCGTCAATTGGGTCAGTGACATGTCAAAGTTTCATATTCTAATGGGATTTTGAATGCCTCAACAATACTCTTATGGGATCGGGTCGTTCGTGTCGGCGGTATCATGTAACACACTCTTATTGGATCAGGTCGTTTGCCTCGGCAGAGTAATATATTATTATAGGGTAGGGCCGTTCACCTCGGCAGTATCATGTATCGTATTCTTATAGGATCGGGTCGTTCGCCTCAGTAGGATTATGTATCATACTCTTATGGGATCGGGCCGTTTGCCTCGGCAGTTCTATGAAACACTCTTATGGGATCGGGCCGCTCGTCTCGACAGAATTGTGTGAAATACTTTATAAGGAGTCCGCGTACTCATGAGTTTTCTGACTTGAGATGTGACCGTTGATTTGGTATTGACCACTATTTATTCCATTTGAAGAGGTATCTGATAATTGAGAACTTTGTGTTAACTTTTCAGTTGTAGACCATATTATTTGCCTATATCTGTTCTCACTGTTTACTTACCATGTTTCATACTTGTCTACCTTATTATATTTGATTTATTGGACCACTAGTAAGTGTCAATGTCGACCCCTCGTCACTACCTCTTCGAGGTTAGGCTAGATACTTACTGGGTACGCATTGATTTACGTACTCATGCTACATTTCTGCACTAAATGTGCAGGTATTGAGGCATGTACAATAGGTGGTCATCTTGGCGCATTGGCGCGGCTAATGAGGGGACTTTATGGTGAGCTGCATTCTACGCTACAATTTACACCACATGGAGTTTCCATCTTATTCAGTTATTATATCTTGTCTATTTTATACTCCGGACAGAGGTTGTGGTAGCGTTGTAATATTCTAGTAGATGCCTATACTCTTGTGACACCGGGTTTTGGGAGTTACTAGTGGATGTTTATTATTTTATTTCACGTTATTATTATCACTTCACTTTATAATTTATTTATATTCAAAAATTTGGGTGCTAGATTTTATTCTATTTATTTAATGAAATTCCTGATTTAAAAAAAGATAAAATGGATAGTTAAGTGGAGGTTCACGCGTTGGCTTGCCTAGTAGCATAGTTGGGCGCCATCACGACTTATTATGGGATTTGGGTCATGACCAAATAGCACCCTAAAACCGAATTAATCAATTTATGAACGTCAAACTTCTTCAACTAGCTCCAAATACGACGAATCACACATAGACAACTCGGAATGACGTCAAATTTTGTGAGCAAGTCATAAATTACCATACAAACCTATTCTCAAGCTCAGAATCCTAAATGGTCATTGATAACACCGAAGTCTATTTCAAACCAAATTTAAAGAACTTGAAAACCTTCAAGGTGCCAACTTTCAACATTAAGCGCTGAAACGCTCTAGGATCACCCGAAACTCGATCCTAACACACGCCCAAGTCTAAAGTCATCATACGAACCTATTGGAACCATCAAATTCCGGTTCCGAGGTCGTTTACACAAAATGTTGACTCAAGTCAAACTTTGACACCTTAGACCACTATTAAGGAACTAAGTGTTCCGATTTCAACCCGAACCCTTCGAAAACCAAACCAATCATCCCCGCAAGTCATAAAATAGTAAAAGCACATACATGGAGTCTTAATTAGGGGAATGAGGATCTAGAAAGCAAAACGACCTATCAGTTCATAATGTTCTCCACCTCATAAACAAACATTCATCCTCGAACGGGTCTAGTATCATACCTGGACTGGTTGGACCCTCCACTAGACCTTTACCATAGAAATCTTCTTAGACCTCAACTGGCAAACCTGCCAATCAGTAATGGCAATTGGCTCCTCCTCATAACCCAAGCTCTCATCTAGCTGAACTGTGATGTAATCTAACACATGCAACATGTCTGCATGGTACTTTTGGAGTATAGACACATGAAAAATTGTATGAACTCCCGATAGACTGGGAGGCAAAGCAAGCTCATAAGCAGCCTCCCCAACTTGTCTCAACACCTCAAATGGGCCGATAAACCTCAGACTCAGTTTGCCTTTCTTTCTGAACCTCATGATACCCTTCATTGGCGAGACATTCAAGAGAACTTTCTCGCCCACCATAAATGATAAATTACGCACTTTATGATAGGCAAAATTCTTCTGTCTAGACTGTGCTGTGCGAAGCCGCTCCTAAATCAAATTTACCTTATCCAAGGCATCCTATACCAAAGCAGTACCATATAATCTAACCTCGTCGGGCTCGAATCAACCGATGAGGGAACGACACCGTCGACCATATAAAGTCTCAAATGGAGCCATCTCAATACTAGACTGATAATTGTTGTTATAAGCAAACTCGACCAACGGCAAGAATCGATCCCACTGCCCTCGAAAGTCTATCACACATGCTCTGAGGATGTCCTCCAGAATCTAAACTATCCACTCCGACTACCCGTCAGTCTGCGGATGAAAGTTATGCTGAGCTCTACCCTGGTACCCAACTTGCTCTGTACTGCTCTCCAGAAATGCAAAGTGAACTGAGGGCCTCTATATGAAATAGTGGAAATAGGAACACCATGCAACCAGATAATCTCCTGAATATAAATCTAGGCCAACCTCTCTGAAGAGTACGCAGTCACAACCAGAATAAAGTGCACCGACTTGGTCAGCCCGTCGACAATGACCCAAATGTCATCAAATTTCCTCAACGTCCATGGCAACCCAACTACGAAGTCCATAGTGATGCACTCCCATTTCTACTCAAATAAAACCATCTGCTGAAGTAAGCCACCTGGCCTTTGATGCTCATACTTAACCTTCTGGTAATTTAGACATCTCGTCACATACTCAACTATGTCCTTCTTCATCACCACCACCAGTAATGTTGCCTCGGGTCACGATACATCTTTATAGCACCTAGATGATTAGAATACCGTGAACTGTGTGTCTCCTCTAGAATTGTCTCCCTCAGGTCATCAACATTAGGAACACATAAACGACCCTGGAGTTGCAGAACACCATCATCACCGATAGTAACCTCCTTGGCACCACCATGTAGCACTGTCTCTCTAATAACCAGCAAATACGGATCATTGTACTGACGAGCCTTGATCTGCTCAAATAATGAAGACTCAGCCACAACACATGCAATAACTCGACTGGGCTCTGAAATATCAAACCTCAAAAGTCTGTTGGCTAAAGGTTGAATGTCCAAAGGCAATGGCCTCTTCTCTCCTAAAATGAATGTCAAACTACCCATACTCTCAGCCTTTTTGCTCAAGTCATCCACAACCACATTCGCCTTGCCCGGATGATAAATGATAGTAATATCATAATCCTTCAGTAACTCAAGCCACCTGCGGTGCCTCAAATTAAGTTCCCTCTGCTAAAACAAATACTACAAACTGTTAAGATCTGTGTAAACCTCGCAAGACACCCTATAAACATAATGCCTCCAGATCTTGAGAGAATGAACTATTGCGGCCAACTCCAAATTATGTACGGGATAATTCTTCTCGTGGGAATTCAACGGACGTGAAGCATATGCAATAACTCACCCCTCCTACATCAATAAAAAACTCAATCCAACACGTGAAGTATCGCAATACACAATATACATTCCTGAACCGGAGGGCAATACTAACACTGGTGATATAGTCAATACGGTCTTGAGCTTCTGAAAGCTCGTCTCACAATCATCGAATCATCTGAACGGAGCACCCTTATGGGTCAGTCTAGTCAAAGGTGTTGCAATAGACGAGATGCCCTCCACAAACCGACGATAATAACCTGCTAACCCCAAGACATCCTTGATCTCGGTCGTTGTGGTAGGACGAGGCTAACTCTGAACTACCTTGATATTCTTGGAATCTACCTTAATACCCTCACCTGACACAACATGTCCCAAGGACGCCACAGAATCTAACCAGAACTCGCACTTGGAGAACTTAGCATATAGTTTATGTTCCCGAAAGGTCTGAAGCACAACTCTCAAATGCTGCTCGTGTTCCTCTATACCACGTGAGTAGATCAATATGTCATCAATGAACACAATGACAAATGAGTCAAGATATGGACTTAACACCCAATTCATCAAATCCATAAATGCCGTCAGGGCATTGGACAAGCCAAAGGACATCATTAGAAACTCATAGTGCCCATACCTAGTCCGGAACGCTATTTTCAAAACATCTGAAGCACGAATCTTCAGCTGATGATACGTAAACCTCAAGTCCATCTTAGAGAACACCCTGACACCTTGTGACTGGTCAAACAAATCATCAATGCGCATAAATGGGTACTTGTTCTTAATGGTAACTTTATTTAGCCGGCAGTAATTAATGCACATCCGTATACTCCTATCCTTATTCTTCACAAATATTACCGGTGCACCCCAAGGCGACACACTCGGCCTAATGAATCTATTCGTGAGACAATCCTCAAGTTATTCCTTCAACTCCTTTGGACCCATGTGGTACGGTGGAATAGAGATAAGTTGGGTGCCTGCCGCCAAATCAATACTAAAATCGATATCACGATCAGGTGGCATGCCTGGTAGATCAAAAGGAAACACATCGGAGAACTCCCGCGCTTCGAGAACTAAATCAATCGTGGGAGTCTCCAAAACAGTATCCCGAACATAAGCCAGATAGGTCAAACACCCTTTCTCTACCATATGTCGAGCCATCAAGAAAGAGATAACCCGACTAGATGTACTGATAGTTGAACCCCTCTACTCCAATCTAATAAACTCTAGCATCGCCAAGGTAACAGTCTTGGCATGGCAATCTAGAACATCATGGTATGGAGACAACCAGTTCATGCTTAGGATGACTCAAAGTTGGTCATATCAAGCAACAGAAGATCCGCTCTAGTCTTATAACCACAAAAAGTCACAACATAGTATTGGTAAACCCGATCCACAACAACATAATCATCCACCAGTGTGGACACACATACAGGAGCACCCAAGGACTCACAAGATACATTCAGATAAGGAGCAAATAGAGAAGACACATATGAATATGTAGACCCTGGATCAAATAGTACTGAAGAATCCTTACCCCAGACAGAAATAATATTTGAGATCACGACGTCTGAGGCTACTGCATCTGGTCTGGCTAGATAGGCATAGAACCTAGCTGGAACACCATTGACTGGCCTCCACCTCTAGGCTGACCCCTACCCACCTGCCTTCAGCCTCTTTCTAGCCGAAAGGACGGTGCGGCAGCTAGTGCGGTGGTTATGGGTTGATGGCCCTGCTGTACTGCCTTGCTCCGAAGCTTGGGGCCAAATCTCCTCATATGATCAAGCTCCCCGCACTCATATAAACCTCGTGGTGCGAAAGATGACTGACCCTGGGTTTGACCCTAGTGACCTGAATACCCATTGAAAGAACCTTGAATAGCCGGTGGATGGTAGGAGGTCTCTGGAATGGTGCTAAAATAGGGCCACGCAGGAGCACCCTAAGAACGCGGCAGTGCTGAATATGTCGGCGTGTTATACTGGCCCCTCATAAACTAACCTCTTCCCCAGACGGAGCACCACTTAATCCTCTCGAATATCGAGGACGCTTGTCCCTCGATGCATGCTCTCGGCCCTGCTAACGGATACCCTCGATCCTCCGAGCATCTCCACAACCTACTCATAAGAAGTCTTCATCTCAAACTATTAGGCTATAGTAGACTGGATACCATAATGCAAGACCGTGATAAACCTCCACACCCTCTCTACATCTGTAGGGAGTATCATAAGTATGTGGTGAGACAACTCAGAGAACCTTGCCTCATAATTAGACACCGACATCTGATCATATTGGAGCCGCTCAAACTAACCCTGCAACTCTTCCCTCTAAGAGGGTGGAATATATCTATCAAAAAAGAGACGTGTGAACTAGTCCCAAGTAAAGAAAGGTGAACCTGCTGACATGCGATAGAGATAAGACTGCCACCATCTACGGGCCTTACCCTCCAGCTGAAATGTGGTGAAGTCCACCCCGTTGGACTCCAATACTCCCATGTTATGTAGCTTGTCTTTACAACGATCAATGAAGTCCTGTGGGTCCTCATGTATCTCACCACCAAAGACAAGGGGATGTAGCATGGTCCACCTATCCAACCGCTTCTACTGATCGATGGTCGCGGCTGGCTGGGCTTTGTTATAGCCCATACAACTGGCTGAGCCCCGCCCGCAGGTAGTGCACGTGGGGTCTGATATACGGAAGAAGTGTGCCCTGGAGCCTAAGCGGTAGGGATCTTTGCTGCCCCTCCCGCCTGAGATGTGGTTGGATCTGCTGGAAATAAACCAGACTGTGACATAAAATCCATGAACCGCAACATACGACCCATGAACTCCTGAAATCCCGATGAAGTCATAAAATCTGTCGGGCCAGCTCAGTTGCAGGCACCTCATCCTGCTCCTCAATAATTGGATCCTCTACTGGATCCACTAGTGGTACAACGGAAGAAACTCTAGGACTCCCTCATCCTCTAATAGAATTTGGACCCTCCCTCGGCCTCAGCCTCAACCTCTAGCAATAGGGGGAGCAGCTCCTCTAATGCCAGGTACATCTGTCATGCGCGTTCTCACCATCACTAAGAGAATAAGAGAAATATACTTAGCACTACATCAAATGCACGATGGGAGATGAAGAAGGAGAAGTTTCCTAGCACCTATTAGCCTCTCGAAGATAAGTACAGAGGTCTCCACATCGATCCACAAGACTCTATTAGGCATGCTTATGACTTGTGAGACCTATGTGAACCTAGTGCTCTGATACCAAACTGTCATAACCTAGTGCTTATGACTTGTGAGACCTATGTGAGACTTATATTTTTGAAAAACAAATATTACACTAAGAAAGAGTACCACAACTAAGCAAGGATAGCACAAAAATATCACCTAGTCAGTCTCACAAGTGCTTGAGCAAGCTAGTAGAATATAGAAAATTTCCTACAACTACTGTCTGAAGCAAAAAAAGAAAGAAATAATAAATACAACAATATGAGGCTCCGGGTACTTCAGAAAAGAGCATGGAAAGCAGCTCACCACTAGCCCTCCGGATAACGTATGCACGCCTGAACGGACACCGGATGTACCGGCCTCAGTACCTGCACAATTTGTGCAGAAGTGTAGCGCGAGTACGTAAATAATGTGTACCTAGTAAGTATCTAGTCTAACCTCGAAGAAGTAGTGACAGGGGGTCGACATCGACACTTACTAGAGGTCAATAAATAAAGTGCAGTAATTATAAATTGGCATGAAATACAACAGTAACAATGAAAGAAGAAACAATGGATAATGATTCTTGAACACAATATTAATTTAAAACATCCAATTATCACATGCCAATTTTAGCACGGAAGAGACACCAAGTAAATATCAAATCTCAAGTCAAGAAGGAATTATCAAGTATACTCAGACTCCTAGCAATATCACACACGATTTATTCAGAGGTCGTACGGCCCGATCCTGAATAGTGTATACAATGCCGAGGGTCGACCAGCGCAAACCATAGATGCATCTAAATATATTGCCGAGGCGTTCAGCCCGATCCAAAGGAATAGAGGAACTCTACAAACGATAGTCAACGACTAAAACACAAGAATAATACTCAAAGAAGGCACAATTTCCACCATCAATCAAGTATTCAGCCAAAACTCAAGATAATGAAACTCGGTATCATGAAATCCCATATCCGATTTCAATTATAAATTAATGTAATTAAACTAACAATTTGGGTTCAATAATACAAGTATTGCTTGGTAAGGTCCTAAGTCTACCTGGACATAAGCATGCTTTTTAGCTACGTGGTGACTCTCGTTACTTTGTACGTATGTAGAACCCATAATTATTAGCAATTAATAATTTAAAATACCTACATGGATAATTCCCTTTTACAAGGTTAGGTAAGAGACTTACCTCGTTTCCACGTCCTCTTCCTGATCTATAAATCACACTCAAAGCCTCAAATCGGTGCCAGGCAACGTTTTAAAAGGCGTGGGCATAAGGAGAGGCATTTTACATATGCCCCAGCGAGGCGTAAGCCCCGAGGCACGGGGCATAAGCCCCATAGGTATTTAAATTTTAATATTTTATAAAATAATATAATTACAGTAAATATTTATAAACATGTAAAATTACATAAAAATTGAAGAAAACTATAAATATGTGAAAAAAGAGTGTGTGTGTGTGTATATATATATATATACACACACACACACACACACACATATATATATATATATATATATATATATATATATATGTGTGTGTGTGTGTGTGTGTACGCGCTCCATCCCCACTAAAAACTAGTCAAAGCAATTTATTATACGCTACTTACAACACAAGTAACTTGAGTCGAAAAGAATAAAGTTTTCTACATAGAGGAACAAAAAGGATGACTAACCTGCAATTTGAACTTTGAACTTGTTGTTATGAAGGAGAATGGAGTTCTCTTTGTATTTGTAAAAAACATTGAATATTTGTTGTTGTTGGGAGATATTAGCAGACTAGCAGACAAGAAAAAGAATTGGGAAAGACCATGAATTAGGGCTTTAATCAATAAAAAAAGGTCTTGACATTTAAATTTAATACATTTCAGTTTCTTTTTAAAACTTTTGAGTAATTACAAGCCGACTTTTGAGAATTTGGGTATTATATGAAAGACTTATTCAACAAATTTATTTTTAATTTGAAAAAGTCTCTAGGGTTTACGTCTCACTATAAAAATGCGCCTCAAATGCCCGGGCTACGCCCCGAATTGTTGGGCAGACGCCTCTTGAGACTTTCTCCCCACATCATCTCCTCGGGGAGCTTTTGGTGTGCCTCGTCCCCAAAACGCCTTTTAAAACACTCAAAGGTCGTACAAACTAATCAATATAAACTCAAAAGTTCAAAAATTAACTATTAGAGTAATTACCCAACCCAATTTGGAAAATTTTTAAAAGTCACCTCGGGCCCACGTGCCCGAATTCCGGAAATTTTCTTAAATAACCTTGCAAACTCAAATATATAATTTCTACTCAATTCCATAATCATTTTTGTGGTCTAATCTCATTTTTACCAAACTCTAGGTTTTTCAATATAATCCTAAAACTTGCACAATTTACAAAAATCTACCCATAATTTATGTATTAAACTCACATTGGGTAGGAATTACTTACCTTAAAGTGCTACATGAAACATCCCCCTCCAAGAGCTCCAAAATCGTCCAAGCAAAGTGAAAATGAGAGAAAATGGCCTAAGTCCCATTTTTTAAACAAGACACTGCCACATGCCTTCCTTCTTCGCGAATATGCCCTCGCGATCGCGAAGATAAAACTGCCAAGGCCCCTAAAAAGCTTCTTCGCGATTGCGAGAAGACCAAAACGAACGCGAAGACCAGCCCCCGCCCAACTTCGTGAATCCGCCCTTTGCGAACGCGAAGGGAATTTGACTTGCGAAGCCCCAGGCCCAGGCCTTCTATATGAACGCGACCAGGGGATCGCGAACACGCAGGCTAGTGTTCTAAAGCTTTGCGATCACGATCTTGATATCGCAAATGCGTAGATAAAAAGTCCCCAGCCTCATTTCCTTCATCGCAAACACGAGGCCCTCTCTGCGTTCCCGAAGAAAGAAACCAGAACAACAAATTTCAGAAATTGAACTTAGCTCCGGGTGGTCCGAAACTCACCCAAGCCAGTCGGGACCTCGTCCAAATGCACCACCAAGTTCGTAAACATAATACGGACTTGCTAGAAGCCTCTAAACACATAAAACTACATTGAAACTAAGAATATCACCCTACAACCGAATTAATCAAGTTATGAACTTCTTAAACTAGCTCCGAATACGACAAATCACAGTTAGACAACTCGGAATGACGCTCATTTTTGTGCATAAGTCATAAATCACCATACGAACCTATTCCCAGGCTCGGAATCCCAAACAGACATCGATAACACCAAAATCTACTTCAAACCAAATTTAAAGAAGTTGAAAATCTTCAAGGCATTAACTTTCAACATTAAGCGTTGAAACGCTCCCGGATCACCCCCAAAACTCGATTCGAATACACGCCCAAGTCCAAAATCATAATACGAACCTATTGGAACAATCAAATCCTAGTTTCAAGGTCGTTTACTCAAAATATTGACTCAAGTCAAACTTGCCACCTTAGGCTACTATTAAGGAACTAAGTGTTCCGATTTCAACCTGAACCCTTCCAAAACCAAACCAACCATCCCCAAAAGTCATAAAATGGTAAAAGCACATACGAGGATTCTTAAATTAGGAAAATGGGGATCTAGAAAGCAAAACGACCAGTCGGGTCACTACATTCTCCACCTCTTAAATAAATATTCGTTCTCGAATGGGTCTAGAATCATACCTGGAGTGTTGAATAAGTGTGGATATTTGTTTTGTATGTCCTCCTCAGTCTCCCAAGTCGCCTCTCGACTAGTTGACCCCTCCACTAGAACCTTTACCGTAAAAATCTTCTAAGACCTCAACTGGCGAACCTGATTGTCAATAACGGCAACTGGCTCCTCCTCATAACCCAAGCTCTCATTTTGCTGAATTGTGTTGTAATCTAACACATGCGACATGTTAGCATGGTACTTTTGGAGCATAGACACATGGAAAGACGGATGAACTCCCGATAGATTGGGAAGCAATGCAAGCTCATAAGCAACCTCCCTAACTCGCCTCAACACCTCAAATGGGCCAATAAACCTCGGACTCATCTTGCCCTTCTTTATGAACCTCATGATACCCTTCATTGGCGAGACTTTCAAGAGAACTTTCTCGTCCACCATAAATGATAAATTACGCGCTTTCTGATCTGTGTAACTCTTATATATGGATTATGTTGTGCAAAGCCGCTCCTGATCAAATTTACATTATCCAAGGCATACTTTACCAAATCAGTACCATATAACCTAGCCTCGCCGGGCTCGAACCAACCAATGGGGGAACGACACTGCCGACCATATAAAGCCTCAAATAAAGCAATCTCAATGTTGGACTGATAATTGTTATTATAAGCAAACTCAAACAATGGTAAGAATCGATCCCACTACACTTCGAACTAAATCACACACGCTCTGAGTGTGTCCTCCAGAATCTGAATTATCCACTCTGACTGGCCATTGGTCTGCAAATGAAAGGTTGTGCTGAGCTCTACCCAGGTACCCAACTCACTTTGTACTGCTCTCTAGAAATGCAAAGTGAACAGAGGGCCTCTATCTAAAATGATTGAAATGGGCACACCATACAACCGAATAATCTCCTGGATGTAAATCTGGGCCAACCTCTCTGAAGAGTACGCAGTCACAACCGAAATAAAGTGTGCCGACTTGGTCAGCCTGTAGAAAATGACCCAAACGGCATCAAATTTCCTCAACGTCCGCGGTAACCCAATTACAAAGTCCATAGTGATGCACTCCCACTTCCACTACGATATAACCATCTGCTGAAGTAGGCCACCTGGCCTTTGGTGCTCATACTTAACCTGCCGGCAATTTAGACATCTCGCCACATACTCAACTATATCCTTTTTCATCAGCCGCCACCAGTAATGCTTTCTCAGGTCGTGATACATCTTCGTAGAACCTAGATAATTAGAATATCGTGAACTGTGTGCCTCTTCTGAAATCATCTCCCTCGGGCCATCAACACTAGGAACACATAGGCGACCCTAGAGTCGCATAACACCATTATCACCAAAAGTAACCTCCTTGGCACCATCATGTAGCACTGTCTCTCTAAGAACCAACAAGTGCGGATCATCATATTGACGAGCTTTGATCCACTCAAATAATGAAGACTGAGCCATAACACATGCAAGAACTCGACTAGGCTCTGTAATATATAACTTCATAAGTTTGTTAGCTAAGAACTCAATGTCCAAAGCCAATGATCTCTCCTCTGCCGAAATGAATGCCAAACTACCCATACTCTCAGCCTTTCTGCTCAAGTCATCTGCAACCACATTCGCCTTGCCCGGATGATAACGGATAGTAATATCATAATCCTTCAGTAACTCAAGCCACCTGCGCTGCCTCATATTAAGATCCCTCTGCTTAAACAAATATTGTAAACTGTGATGATTGGTGTAAACTAATAGGAAACCCCATAAAGATTATTCCTCTAGATCTTGAGAGCATGAACTATCGCGGCCAACTCCAAATTATGCACGGGTAATTTTTCTCGTGGGGCTTCAACTGATGTGAAGAATATGCAATAACTTTTCCCTCCTGCATCAATACACAACCCAAGCCAATGCGTGAAGCATTGCAATACATAGTATACATTCCTGAACCGGAGGGAAACACTAACACTGGTACTGTAGTTAATGCGGTCTTGAGCTTCTGAAAGCTTGCCTCGCAATCATCAAACCATTTGAACGGAGCACCCTTCTGGGTCAATCTAGTCAAAGGTGCTGCAATATGCGAGAAGCCCTCCAAAAAACGATGATAACAACCTGCTAACCCCAAGAAACTCTTGATCTCGATCACTATGGTAGGATGAGGACAACTCTAAACTGCCTCGATGTTCCTAGGATCTACCTTAATACCCTCAACTGACACAACATATCCCAAGAACGCCATAGAATCTAACCATAACTCGCACTTGGAGAACTTAGCATATAGCTTATGTTCCCGCAAGGTCTGAAGCACAACTCTCAAATGCTACTCGTGTTCCTCCATACTATGCGAGTAGATTAATATGTCATCAATGAACACAATGACAAATGAGTCAAGATATGTTTTGAACACCTGATTCATCAAATCCATAAACGCCATTGGGGCATTGGTCAAGCCGAATGACATCATTAGAAACTCATACTGCCCACACCTAGTTTGGAACGCCATTTTCGGAACATCTGAAGCACGAATCTTCAGTTGATGATACCCAGACCTTAAGTTGATCTTAGAAAGAACCTTGGCACCCTGTAACTGGTCAAACAAATCATCGATGCGCGGTAACGGGTACTTGTTCTTAATGGTAACTTTGTTCAACTAGAGGTAATCAATCACATCCGCATACTCCCATCTTTCTTATTCACAAACAATATCGGTGCACCCTAAGGAGACAACTCGGCCTGTAGAACCCCTTCGCGAGCAACTCCTCAAGTTGTTCCTTCAACTTCTTCAACTCATTCATAGCTATGCGGTACGGTAGAATAGAGATAGACTGGGTACCTGGTGCCAAATCAATACTGAAATTGATATCACGATCAGGTGGCATGCCTGTTACATCAGAAGGAAACACATCGGATAACTCTGGCACCATGGGCACTGAATCAATCGTGGGAGTGTCTGCAGCAGTAACTCGAACATAAGATATATAGTCCAAACAACCATTCTTGACCATATGTTGAGCCATCAAGAAAGAGATAACTATATGTACTACTAGATGAACCCCTCCACTCCAATCTAGGAAACTCTAGAATCGCCAAGGTAATAGTCTTGG
The DNA here is from genome assembly GCF_000390325.3 of Nicotiana tomentosiformis. Taxonomy (NCBI): domain Eukaryota; kingdom Viridiplantae; phylum Streptophyta; class Magnoliopsida; order Solanales; family Solanaceae; genus Nicotiana; species Nicotiana tomentosiformis. The sequence goes on along the minus strand of NC_090820.1, from coordinate 81,623,930 downwards.
CATGGAAATATAGAATATCATGGTACAGAGATAACTGGTCCATGCACAGGATGGCCTTAAAGTCAATCATATCAAGCAACATAAAATTTGCTCTGGTCTCATAACCACAAAATATCACAACACAGGATCGGTAAACCCGATCCACAACAACAAAATCACCTAATAGCGTGGAGCCATGGATACATATATAGGAGCACCCAAGGACTCGTGAGATACATCCAGATAAGGAGCAAATAGAGAAGACACATATGAATATGTAAACCCTGGATCAAATAGTACCGAAGCATCCTTACCGCAGACAGAAATAATACTTGTGATGACGGCGTCTGAGGCTACTGCATCTGGTCTGGCTGGATAGGCATAGAACCTAGTTGGTACACCACCTGGCTGGCTTCCACCTCTATGGTAACCCCTACTCATCTTCCTTCCGCCTCTGGCCAGCCGGACGGGCGATGCGGCAGCTGGTGCAGTGTTCATGGGCTGATGGACCTGCTGTACTGCCTTGTTCCGAAGCCTGGGGCAAAATCTCCTCGTATGACAAAGCTCCCCGCACTCATAGCAACCTCTCTATGCAGAAGATGACTAACCTTGGGTTTGATCTTGGTGACCTGAATACCCAATGAAAGAACCCTGAACAGTCGGTGGACGATAGGAGGTCTTTGGATTGGCGCTGAAATAGGTCCGCGCTGGAGCACCTCGAGAAGGCGGTGGTGCTGAATATGTGGGCCTGCTAGACTGGCCCCTCATAAACTGGCCTCTACCCCCAGACGGAGCACCACTAAATCCTCCCGAATATCGAGGTCGCTTGTCCCTCGATGCATGCTCTCGGCCCTGCTGATGGATACCTTCGATCGTCCGAGCATCTCCGCAACCTACTCGTAAGAAGTCTCTATCTCAACCTCTCGGGCCATAGTAATCTGGATGCCGTAATGCAAGCTCGCAAAAAACCTCCGCACCCTCTTTGTATCTGTGGGAAGTATCATAAGTGTGTTGCGAGACAACTCAGAGACATCGCCTCATAATCAGACACTGATATATGACCATGCTGGAGCTGCTCAAACTGACCCCCCAACTCTTCCCTCTGAGAGGGTGGAATATATCTCTCCAAAAATAAACGTGTGAACTAATCCCAAGTAAAGGGAGGTGAACTTGCTGGCCTGCGACAGAGATAAGACTGCCACCATCTACGGGCCTTGCCCTCCAACTGAAATTTGGTGAGGTCCAGCCCGTTGGACTCCAATACTCCCATGTTATGTAGCATGTCCCTACAACAATCAATGAAGTAATGTGGGTCCTCATGTCGTTCACCACCAAAGACAAGGGGATGTAGCCTGGTCCACCTGTTGAACTGCTTCTACTGATTGACGGTCGCGGCTGGTCTGGGCTCTGGTATAGCCTCTGTACTGGCTGAGCCCTGCCCGCAGGTAGTGCACCTGGGATCTGATATACGGAAGCAGCATGCAATGCAGCCTGAGCGGTAGGGGTCTTTGATTCCCCTCCCTCCTGAGATGTGGTTGGGTCTGCGGGAAATAAACCAGCATATGTCATAGAATCCATGAACCGCAGCATACGGCCCATGACCTCCTGAAATGTCGGTGCAGTCATAAAATCTATCGGGGTCAGCTCAGCTGCAGGCACCTCACCTTGCTCCTCAATGACAGGATCCTCCACTGGATCCACTAGTGGTACAACGAGAGAAACTCTAGGACTCCATCGTCCTCTAATAGGAGCCGGAGCCCTCCCTCGGCCTCTGCCTCAGCCTCTACCAACAGGGGGAGCAGCTCCTTTACCGTCGAGTACATTTGTCGTGCACGTACTCACCATCACTATGAGAATAAGAGAAATATACTTAGCACAACATCAACTACACGTTGGGACATGAAGAAGGAGAAGTTTCCTAACACACTATAGCCTCTCGAAGATAAGTACCGAAGTCTCCGCACTGATTCGCAAGACTCTATTAGGCCTGCTTATGACTTGTGAGACCTATGTGAACCTATTGCTCTATTACCAAGCTGTCATAACCTAGAACTTATGACTTGTGAGACCTATGTGAGACCTATATTTTTTAAAAACAAATATTACACAAAGAAAGAGTACTACGACTAACTTAGATAGCACAAAAAAATCACCCAGTCAATCTCACAAGTGCACGAGCAATCTAGTAGAATATACAAAAACCCCTACAACTATTGTCTGAAGAAAAATAGATAGAAATAATAAATTCAACATGAGGAGGCTCTGGGTACTGCAGAATAGAGCATGGAAAGTAGCTCACCACTAGCCCTCCAGATAACGGATGCGCGCCTGGATGGACACCAGATGTACCTGCCTCAGTACCTGCACAATTTATGTAGAAGTGTAGCGTGAATACGTAATCATCATGTACCCAGTAAGTATCTAGTCTAACCTTGAAGAAGTAGTGACGAAGGGTAGACATCGACACTTACTAGAGGTCAATAAATAACATGCAATAATTATAAATAGGCATGAAATACAACAGTAACAATGGAAGAAGAAACAATAAATAATGATTCTTGAACATAATATCAATTTAAAACTTCCAATTATCACATGCCAATTTTTGCACGGAAGAGCCACCAAGTAATTATCAAATCTCATGTCAAGAAGGAATTATCAAGTATTCTCAGACTCCTAGCAATATCACGCACAATTTATGCAGAGGTCGTACGGCCCGATCTTGAATAGTGTGCACATTGTCGATGGTCAACCGGTACGAACCATAGATACATCTAAATATACTGCCGAGGTGTTCAGACCAATACACATGAATAGGGGAACTATACAAACTACATTCAATGACTAAAACACAGGAATAATACTCAAAGAAGGCACAATTTCCACCATCAATCAAGTATTCCACCAAAACTCAAGATAATAAAGCTCGATCTCATAAAATTCCATATCTGATTTTAATTATAAATTTAAGTAATTAAACTAACAAGTTGGGTTCAAATAATACAAGTATTGCATGGTAAGGTCCTAAGTCTACCTAGATATAAGCATGATTTTTAGCTACGTACGGTCTTTCGTACCCAGATTCCGGAAACTTTCGTAAATAACTGTTACCCATAACCTTGCGAACTCAAATATATAATTTTTACAAAATTCCATAATTATTTTCGGGATTTAATCTCATTTTTACCAAAACCTATGTTTTTCAACATATTCCTAAAACTTTCACAATTTACATATTAAAATCTACCCATAATATATGTATTAAACTCATATTGGGTAGAAATTACTTACATTAAAGTGTTAGATGAAACATCCCCCTTCAAGAGTTCCAAAATAGGCCAAGCAAAGTGAAAATGGGAGAAAATGGCCTAAGTCCTGTTTTTTAAAACTTGACACTGCCCAGGCCTTCCTTCTTCGCGATCGCGAATATGCCCCTCGCGATCACGAAGGCAAATCTACCAAGGCCCCTGAAAAGCTTCTTCGCGATCGCGAGAGACCCACGTAAACGTGAAGACCATACCCCGCCCAACTTCACGAACGTGACCCGCCCTTCACAAATGCGAAGGGCATTTGACTTGACCAGCCCAAGGCCCAGGCCTTTTACGTGAACGCGAATGTGCCCAGGGGATTGCGAACGTGGAGGCCAGTGTTCCAAAGCTTTGCGATCGCAACCCTGCTATCGCGAACGCGTAGAATAAAAGTCCCCATCCCTATTTCTTTCTTCACGAATGTGAGGCCCTCTCCGCGTTTGCGAAGAAGGAAACTAGAACAACAAATTTCTGAAATTGAACTTAGCTTAAGTGGTCCAAAACTCACCAGGGCTACCTGGGACCCCGTCCAAATGCATCAACAAGTTTGTAAAACTAATACGAACCTGCTCGAAGCCTCGAAACTCATAAAATAACATCGAAACTAAGAATCTCACCCTAAAACCGAATTAATCAATGTATGAACTTCAAACTTCTTCAACTAGCTCTGAATGCGATGAATCATACTTAGACAACTCGGAATGACGCCAAATTTTGCATACAAGTCATAAATCACCATACGAACCTATTCGCAGGCTTGGAATCTCAAACGGACATCGATAATACCAAAGTCTTCTTCAAACCAAATTTAAAAAACTTGAAAACCTTCTAGGTGCCAACATTCAACATTAAGTGCCGAAACGCTCTCGGATCACCTGAAACTTGATCCGATCACATGCCCAAGTCCAAAATTATCATATGAATATATTGGAACCATCAAATCCCGGTTCTCAGGTCATTTAATCATAGTGTTGACTCAAGTCAAACTTGGCCACCTTAGGCCACTATTAAGGAACTAAGTGTTCTGATTTCAACCCTAACCTTTCCAAAATCAAACCAACCATCCCCGCAAGTCATAAAATAGTAAAAGCACATACGGGGAGTCTTAATTTAGCGAACGAGAATCTAGAAATCAAAACAACTGGTCGGGTTGTTAAACACACTATAAATAACAAGAGGGCAAAAGGTCCTCCCTGGTAGGCCAAAGGCCGAAACATTAGCCACTTACGGGATACTTAGACTTCTCCCAAATATGGTCCTTTGTGCGGTCATCCCACACTTATTTCCAACCACCTGCTCTCTTTTTAACATGCCTAATGGCTTTGATTCCATACTCCTACTCCTACAAAAAATATAAAACCAGCAATACAAAGAATTACACGATTAAAAAAAAAACAAAAACAAAAAGAAATAGTAGAGTTGGGTTACCTCCCAAGAAGCGCTTGATTTAACGTCACGGCATGATGCCATCACTTTCACCACTTTTTCTTCCACTTTGAGGATATGAATTGCACCCCCAATTTTGCATCAATTTCTATCACGTTCCCGGGGCGGTGGTGTGAAAATAAAAGAACCAAGCAATAGATATCACATCTTGCACTTCTTGGCCCTTAAGTGAGGTATGTCATTTTGTGTTCTAGGTATCACAAATTTCATAATATAAGCACTTTGTTCCTCATCCATTGACTCCTCCATAGGCTCGGATGGATCAATTTTCGTGTCACCCACCAAACATAATGTTGAAAAGTGTTTAGAATGAGGTCTAATATACTTCAACTCTAAAAACACTTTACTTTTGACATTCTCATATGTACACACTCTAGAGTCTTCAAGTGCAATATTATATACTTCCTCACATGACTCTAGTGTACTTTTTCTCAAAATTGACATCATCAACAAAAGTACGGTCTAATGATTGACTCTTCACTTTTAGCTCCTTAATTTGGCGTATAAGCTCCTTTTCAGCTTCACACAACTCATAACTATTTCGTTGGGTATTAGATGCAACAACCTTTGTACACAATTGAGCCTCCAAGCCGTGAATAGAACTACCAAATTGGTCGATCTCTTGTCTCAATTTAACTCTTCCTTCTATAAAGTGTTGCATCTCATTCATAATATTTTCACGGAAACCTCCATAGTCCTTTGATAATTTCCTGTGCATATCAAGAAATAGAACATCATGTTCCACATCATCCAATTCATTACTCTTGTCAAACTCACAAGAATTATTAGAATCATCATAATAAGGGACTGGAGTAGGATAACAACACTTAGGACAATTATTCCAATAGCCACTACAAATAGTACAAGATTGAGATGGTGCACACAATTCGGTCGTGGAATATTTTTACATTGTTGCCACAATTGGGGTACTTTACAATATGGACAAGGATCACAAAAACAAGAATACTTATCATTCCACCACTTTTTGTTCAAAGATGTCATGTAAAAAAAATATAATACTAACTACACTAAACTACAATTAAAAACTTGAATAGATAAAAAGTAAGAATCTAATCCAGTAAAATAGTTAATTTCTAAGTCCCTGGCAGCGGCGCCAAAAATTTCTTGTTCCCAAACGCACACACAAGTATACGTGATCGTACAAGTAATATAGGATTGTAAGCCCAGATATCGTACCCACAAGGACTTGAGATTAACTATTTACTAAATTAAACTAAGATAATTAATCTATTCAAGCAATTTTCTATAGGATGAATATTTAACTAAAACTAATCTAGAGTAGCAAATTAAGCGATTACAAAAAACAAGCCGGCAAGCTTAAAGACGAATTCAATGGGAAAAAATATTCCAGAGCTATGGGTTACCTAACAATGTTGTTGAGTCTTTCACTTAAACTGTCTAATTAATTTATCTGGTTTATTGATTGATATGGTTAATATTACTCATAGTATTCTCCCGAAGTGCTACTCGCCTATTCAAGCTAACATAATGCCTATATTCCTATAGAATTAGGATTAACAATAACGCATTAATAATTCCCGTATAGTAATCAAGCAAGACGATTAAGTATATCCCTATCCTAACCACAAATTTATTCCCCGTAATTCAGGTTCAAGATCTTACTCTACTCAGTCCAATATGCAATGTAGAATTCCATATCCTGTTCAATCCTAGATTCGTAGGTAGTATTCAATTGGTGATCAAGCAATCAAATAATTAAGCGCAAGATTGAATAAATAAACTAATAAAATAAAATAATAAGAATAATTCAAGCTTCAAACTACAATGTACATGTAGCACCCATAACCCTAGAACTAATAAATAATAATATTAAAGAAAGAGAAAAGAAGAAAAACTAGTTAAAAGCCTCCTCCAAACGTGGTTTGCATTCCCGTACGTAAATTCCTCTTTAAAGTATGTTAGATCCCCTCCAAATTAGGTTTAGGACCTTTTTCATATGAATTGTGACCGTGTAGGACCGAAACAACTTTGTACCGGGAGAAATAGAAAAAATCACCCAACGCAGCGTCCAGGCCAGCCCGTTGCGCTGGCCTAACGCTGGAACCAGAGATGATTTGCAATTTTAATTCCTTGCTTGCTTTGAATTGTATTCCAATGCCACTACAAATAGTACAGGATTGAGATGATGCACACAACTCAGTCTTGGAAATATTTTTACATTATTGTCACAAGCGGGGTCCTCTACAATATGGACAAGGATCACAAAAATAAGAATACTTACAATTCTACCACCTTTTTTTTCCAAAGATGTCATGTAAACACATGCAATACTCACTGCACTAAACTATAATTAAAAACTTGAATAGATAAAATATAAAAATCTAATATAGTAAAATATTTAATTTCTAAATCCCCGGCAACGGCGCCAAAAACGTGTTGCTCCCAAGCGCACACGCAAATATACATGGTCGTACAAGTAATATAGGATTGTAAGTCCAGATATCGTACCCACATGAACTTGTGATTAACTATTTACTAAATTAAACTAAGACAATTAATCTATTCAAGTATTTTTCTAAAGTATAAATATTTAACTAAAACTACTCTAGAGTAGCAAACTAAGTGATTACAGACAACAAGCCGGTAAGCTTAAAGACAAATTCAATGGGAGAAAATATTCGAGAGCTATGGGTTAACTAACAATCCCATTGAGTCTTTTACTTAAACTGTTTAATTAATTTATCTGGTTTATTGATTGATAGGGTTAATATTACTCGTAGTATTCTCCTGAAGTGCTATTCGCCTATTTAAACTAACATAACACCTATATTCCTATGGAATTAGGATTAACAAGAACACGTTAATAATTGCCGTATAGTAACCAAGCAATAGTGATTAAGCATATCTCTATTCTAACCGCAAATATATTCTCCGTAATTAAGGTTCATGATCTTACTCTACTCAATCCTATATGCAATATAGAAATCCCTCTCTCGAGTTCAATCCTAGATTCATAAATAGAATTCAATTGGTGATCAAGCAATCGAATAATTAAGCGCAAGATTGAATAAATAAACTAATAAGATAAAATAATAAGAACAATTCAAGGTTCAAACTACAACGTTCATGTAGCACTCACAACCCTAAAACTGATAAACTATAAGATTAAAGAAAGAGAAGAGAAGAAAAGCTAGTTAAAAGCCTCCTCCAAGCATGATTTGTATTCCCGTACGTGAATTCTTCTTTAAAGTATGTTAGATCCCCTTCAAATTAGATTTATTACTCTTTTTATACGAATTGGGACAGTATAGAGCCGAAATAACCTTGTCCCAAATGAAATAGGAAAAATCACCCAACACAGCATCCAGGCAAGCGCGACGCGCTGGCCTAGCGCCGGAACCAGGGACGATTTGCAATTCCAATTCCTAGCTTACTTTGAATTGTATTTCCTGATTTGTTTTTGTCTTCTACTTGGGGGGGACAAACACGAAAGGGTGTCCCCTTTATCTCCTTACTCTTTATTCTTTTGTTTTTCTTTCGAGTTTTATTCAATTTTGCTCCAAATCTTTTCATCTTCGTACCGTTTTATTCTTATATAGTTAAAATATAATATTAAGTATAAAGTAATATAATTAATACTCAAAAGATGATTAAAATGACTAGAATATGAGGCAACAATAGTTAAATATTTGTATTTTTTTTGTCGAACATCACCAAGATACAAAATAAAAATCATATCCATACAATTTTGCACTTTCCGACAAATATCATTTGTTCTAGTAATTCTAAATATGTCAAAAATAAATAAATAAAAAGGTATTACGTACTGTTTAATTGGAGTTGCATTTAATGAGAAATCGAATCTTCTCAATCCACTACTACTTAACGGATAGTTGATACATTATTTTACCCCACTATTTATAGCAAAAATCAGCTTATTTTGAGAAGTACTTTTTTCTCAAAAGTGTTTTTTTCAAAAGTAATTTTGGTTAGAACCAGTTTGTGTTTGGCTAATTAATTTGAAAAGCACTTCTGAGCAGCAATTATTATTTGACCAAACTTTTAAAAACTGCTTCTAAATCTATTTTTCTCAAATTCGATAAACCTTATCCCTTCCCCCTTGTTTTCTCTTTCTCCTCCTCCTCTCTGTTCGTTCTTTACCCTTCTAAGAACCAAGTTTCTTCACCGCACTAAACAAAGTTTCAAATGGATTTCGTCACCTTTTAAGCCCCAAAACACTAGGCAAATTGAGTTTCAATCGTAAAATAAAATCCAAATCAACAATACAACAAGTCAACAACCTTAATTCCATTTGTTTCCAAACAAATCCGTGGCTATTTCTACCTATCATAATTCGGGTGTACAACTTAAATCTTGTTTAGCTCTACTGTTTGGGTAAAGTACACAAATATTCCTCATAGTTAATGATCTTAAATTTTTATCCCCGCTTATCTTATGGGCATAAATTCAAGTTTAACAAGTATTGTCCCTCCCTTGTCCCATGCACAATACTTTTAGGTTTTAACCTTAAAATTTTGATGCAAAAAGCAAGCAGAGTCAAAAGTTAAGGACCGCTCCAAAAAGTGCCATATTTCTGTAATTTTTTGCTACTGTGTAGCTAAATGGGCCAGATAATTTCGAAAACGAACTGGGCCAGATAAGCCCACATGACCGAGTTTAGCTACCCAATCTTAGCCCACTATGTGTGTGTGTGAGAGAGAGAGAAATCAACTAAGCAGCTCTTTCCGGATAGAAAGCCCAAAAGCTAAACCCTAAAGTAAGTCACGCCTATAAGTAGAAACTAGTTCGTCAGCTTTGCTCAATCTATCTCTTTGCAGAGAGTAATCGATTTTCCTTTTCATATATCATTAGAGCAATCATTTTTCTTCGTATTTTTTTACTCTCTTTCCACTGTGTGTGTGTGTGTGTGTGTTTGTTTTTGATTCCTCTGTGATGAACAAACTAAGATGACGAGTCTGATGAAATCCATTCTTAAAATCGTGAAGACAATTCGAGGCATTTGTCTGAGAGGAATTCATTTCACCCATTTTCTTCATTTTTTTGTTGTTATTTTTCTTTGCCTTTCCCTTTACTTGATTTTGCTTCTGTTGGTTTAGTTCTTAACAAAACAAATTTAGTTTCAAGTGGACTGAATGACATATTTTTTTTTGGCTGTCCTAATAGAATTATATTTTATATTTATTATTAGTTTAATTTTAAATTATTATTTTATTGTAATGAATTAATTTATAATCACGTAAAATCACATTTATTGAATAAAATAGTCACATAAATGTAGACCTTAGGGATGGATGTAGTATATTTTTTTTGTTATTGTTTTTTTCCAAAACTTTTGTATATTTGAAAAATAATCTTTGTTAGATTTTTTTGGGAAGGTTGTATAAACGATATTTTTATGACTAATGTGGCAATGATGAGAAATTGTTTTTCTCAAACGATTGAGGTACCTTTCATTTAACTAATTGAGGGGTAGCTATGATTGTTTTCAAGCACTTTTGAGCCACTGCCTTTTCTTTTTCTAGTACTTTTGAAGTTTGAACTCTGACCGCAATTATTGCTAATTATGTTTATGATTATTCTTCTTTCATAATTTGTGTGCTTGATTTTTCAATTGATTTGTGTCTGGTTTTTTGTTTTACATTGTATAACTAGCAAAATTCTTATGAAAAGTGTATCTCTATTTACATAAAAAAAGAACAATAATTTATGTGCATAGTTTTGGGAGATGATTTTCCGCTTAGTGGGCAGTTTAGTGATTTTTGGACAATTAATCAATCAACTATGTTAAAACGATTCTCAAATTTCATAGAAGCAAAGTTTTCCAATCTAATGTCGTAGCAAAAATAATAAAAAGAAATTAATAAGTTTTTCATCCTTTTATGGTCCTTTGTGTTTCTTGAAGTTTAATTCTTTTTGCAAAAGAGTGTCTTTCTACATCAAATGTATTGTTATAAGTTTTGTGTAATCCCCAGCATATTATATATAATTAGGATAAGATTTGAAAAAACATACTACCTGATTTTGTAGATCTTAAGTCTCTAATCGGTATAACAAACAACTCTTGAACAATTGAAGTTTTCTCTTTTGCAAAAACATAATCAAAAGTTATAATACCTAACTTAGTACAACATGAACTTAGCTCATAATACTCTAGCAATTTAGGATGTTGAGTTTGCACAAGTAAAATATTTTTTCAACTGTACCGGTCCATAGTTATGACTACGGCGGGAAAGGTTTGAAAAGAGAGAGGGTAAACATTACATTACATTGAAATAAATTGTCTCGAAAAAGTTACAAATTCTTGGAATACATATAGACTTGGCTTAAAAAATGTTAGAATTGAAGAGAAAAATTCATATAGGTGATAACTACTTGTTGGGAGTAATATTTAGACTTAGTAGTGAACTTCTATTATTATTATTATTATTATTATTACTATTTTGTCAAAGCGGCCTCGTGATTACTTAAACTTGCACCAATTTATCATCTCAAGTAACATATGTCTTGCTTATAGTGACTGTTCTGAATGATGGTAAGGTAAGGTCCCTCCATAAGAGGAAGATCGATATAGCTTGTCTCCAGGAGACGCAATGGGTGGGAGATAAGACACTGGATATAGACGAGTTTAAATTATGGTACTCTAGTCGCGTGAGGAGCAAGAATAAGGTAGGAATTTTGGTTGATAGGGATATCTGGTAAGAACAAGTTATGGTACTCTAAAATTATGTTTTTTTTTTTTTTTTTTACCTTAAACGTGATTAGTGTGTACGCTCCCCAAGTGGACTTGGACGAGGAGGTTAAAAGGCGCTTCTGGAAAAACTTGGATGAGTTTGTGCGTGGTATCCCGCACACTCAGAAGCTTCTCATAGAAGAAAATTTCAATGGCCATATTGGGGCAGCATCTGGGGGTTACGATGATGTGCATGGAGGCTTTGATTTTTGAGTTAGGAACGGAGGTGGAACTTCGTTGTTGGATTTTGCCAAGGTGTTTGATTTGGTGATAGCTAACTCTAGTTTCCCGAAGAAGGATGAACACCTAGTTACTTTTTAGAGTTCGATAGGCAGGACTCAGATTGACTATCTAGATATCAGGCTAGTTTGAAAGTTATTAAGCTGTTCTTAAGACTTAACAATAGAGATAGGTCATCAAATATTCATTGGAATCATTATAGAATCCTAATTTCAATAACTAAAGGAAATTCATGATCTCAGAACCTACTTAACAACAATATGTCATTAACAAGTATATAAAACATTCAACCACTAATACATTACTAACAATATCATTCAATAACAGAACAATTTATACTTAGTAATTTAAACGGACAATAAGAATAGGGTCGAGGTTTTACTGACCTCCTTTGTGGCAGCGAACCAAATGAGTACTCAAATGAGCCGTTTAGGAAACCAAAAGCTCAGCTTTCAACTAGTAAAAAAACTCAGAACAAGAAATAAAGAGAGAAGCAGAGATCAGTAAAACTCGAACTTCAAACGAAAATTTCTAAGCAATACTCTAATGTATCTTAATTTTCTCAAAATGATAGATGTAGTCGGTGTGTTTCTCTTTAGAGCATTTAAGACTGATATTAAGCCGTTGAGTATTAGGGTTTCAGATTCAAACCACGACAGTGGAGAGTGATAAGGAGTGGTGATGCAAGCAAAATCAGGAAAAATCTAAGGAGACAGAGGGAAAAATGATGAAGAAAGTTTACTTGAGCGGAAATTGGCCGTTTGAAGGCAAGGACCATCGAGTAAGCCCCAATGTCTAGAGGTCATTTCATTTGATCTCTGGACCTCGAATAATCATGATGAGGCTCTGAAGTGTGCTCATGCATGATCTGATTCAACAGCGCACAAAGAAATCTAGAGATTTGAAATTTAACCTTTGAGTCTTAGGGTTCGGATTTGGGGATTTCAAATTTGATCGGTGAAAGAGGAAAGGTTCAGCGGGACTCACGGATGCATGAGACAGTAAGGATGAATCTCTCGGTGATTTGAGACCTTGCATGAATTTGTGCAAGGCTTTCTTGATTGATTAGGGTGATGGGAGTTGAGATAATAGAAAGGAAAGGGAAAGAAGGGGCGGCTGAGTATGGGTAGAAATGATTTAGGGTTAGAGAGAGTTGGGAAGCGGGGGGGGGGGGGGGAGGGGGGGTCGTCTCTAGGTTAATATGGGGAGACGAAATCTGGGCCGTTGGATCAGATTATCAACAGTCCTGGTATTTTGGTGTTAAAATATTTTTTGTTGGAAAATTTTATGGCCGTTGGATCCTTGAGATCCAACGGTCGAGATTAAATCTCAGGGCGTTAAAAGATTAAAGAGAAAATATGGTTAAAATCGTGAGTCATTGATCTAAGAAACGGACGGTCCAGATTTGTTGTGTTTGTTTTGTGAGGATGGGAGATGGGTGACATGGCAGGAGTGGATTGGTCTAATGGGAGTGGTATGAATTGTAAAAGTGGAGAAAAGGTAATTGCACCTAGGTCATTTTTCGGATTGGGCTTATGTATTGGGCTAGAATTAATTTAAATGGTAGCCTTTTGTGTTTTGATTATGAATTACAATTATAGCCTTTAAGCCTTTTAACCCCCTTTTGAAATTAAATTAAATTAATCATTTTTAATAAAATATAGTAAAATTATAATTATGAAATATACTATTAATTAGTGCAATTAATTATTTGTAAAATAATTTTTTTCTAAATTGTAATACTAATTTCGAATTATTAGGATAGTAATCTAATTAATTATAAATTAAGGAGTAATTCGTTAAATTGATTATAAAGCCTATGTGGTGTATATATACGTTATTTTAATAATCTTAAAATAGTAAGTATATTGGTAATTACATAACACTAATACTAAATTATTAATTTCCAACTATTAATACTTAGTTAATTTTGTAAAATAGGTATTTATTGATTGAAAATATTTTCAAAACATTCATTCTAAATTATTAAGTATAAATAAATTAATTTTAAAAAGGAGGGTCAAAATTGGCGGTCAACAACAGCAGATAAGACTGCCGCGTTTGAACGCCTGTATGAAGAAATTAGTGGCAAGGGAGAGGACAAGAAGCTGTACATGCTAGCCAAGGTGCGAGAAAGGAAGGCCCATGACTTGGACCAAGTGAAGTGCGTCAAGCATGAGGAAGGTAGATGTAACGATCCGGCCGGTCATTTTGAGTATTTTAGCCCCATTTTCCCATTTATTGCTTATTCTATGTTCATTTGTTGTTATGTGATTTACCGGGGTAGTTGGTTTGGTTCCGGGCATGTTTTGGAATGAGTTGGGACACTTAGTCCCAAGGTTCGAAGCCTAAATTGAAAGAGTTGACCGGATGTTGATTCATGTGTAAATGGCTTTGAAATGGAGTTTTGATGGTTCCAAGAGCTCCATATGGTGATTTTGGACTTGGGAGTGTGTCCGGATATTGATTTGGAGGTGCGTAGATGATTTTGGCTTGAATTGGCGAAAGTTGGAAAAACTGAAGTTTGCAGAGTTGGGAAGTTTGACAGAGAGTTGACTTTGTGGTCACCAGGCTCAGATTTTTGTTTCGAAAGTTGGAATAGGCCCGTTTTTTCATTTATGACTTATGTGCAAAATTTGAGGTCAATCAGAGTTGTTTTGATAGGTTTCAACATCGGTTGTAGAAGTTGAAAATCCATTTGTTTCATTAGGCTTGAATTGGGGTGCGATTCGTATTTTTGATATTGTTTAATGTGGTTTGAAGCCTCGACTAAGTTCGTATCATATTTTAGGACTTGTTGGTATGTTTGGTTGAGGTCCCGGGGGCCTCGGGTGGATTTCGGATGTTAACGGATTGAAATTTGCACTTAGAAGATTACTGAAGCACCTGATGTCTGGTGTCATCGCACATGCGGAAGGAGTGGCGTAGGTGCGAAGGAGAGATGGGGGCTGCTAGGTCGCAGATGTGAGAGGTGGTCTGCAGAAGCGGAAATTGGTGAGGCTGAGGTGGTCAGATGCTTCTGCCAAAGCGGACGTTTGGGCGCAGAAGCTCTTCCGCAGATGCTGTCTTGAGGGCACAAATGCAGAGTGTAGGAACTCCAAGTAAGTTCTGCAGGTGCGGAGCTTTCACCGCAGATGCGTTTCGCAAAAGCGGATTTTCGGCTCACACGTGCGAGATGCCTGGCAGACTTCATAAAATCAAGGGTTTTGAGGTTTTTCTCATTTTGGACTTTGCCAGCTCGGGTAGTGGCAATTTTTGAGAGGGGTTTCACTAGATTTCAAGAGGAAAGCTACCTTTGACCATTTTGTATTCATTGATATTGATTACCCGTTGAATTTCTCAACTAGATTATGTGTGTTTAAGGTGGAATTTGTGAAATTTTGGACTAGGGCCTGGAGAGCAAGATTTGGGAATTTGAGTGATGATTTGAGGTTGGAATTGAGTAATTTTGTATGGTTGGACTCGTTATTGAATGAGTGTTCGGATTTAGTAAATTTTGTTAGATTCCGAGATACGATCCCGGAGTTGACCTTTTGATTTTGATTAAAGAACCTAGCTTTATCATATGGAATTGATTCCTATAACTCGTATTGATTGTATTAAGTTATATGCAACTAGATTCGAGTCGTTCAGAGGTCGATTCGCGAGGCAAGCACTTGTTGGAGTAGATATTTGTGCGGATTGAGGTAACTAACACTTCTAAACTTGGTACCGAGGATATGAACCCCTGAACTACGTGTTATGTGGTTGGTATTGAGGTGACACACATGCTAGGTGACGAGAGAGTGGGCGTGCACCGTAGTAATTTTGACTCGGTTGATTCCATGGAACTGTGTAGTTACTTAATCTTGTTGTTATTCATTTAATCTCCACGTGTTAGAGGAATTGAGTTGTGATCTATGTTAGATATTATGTTTAGGCTATATGCTGGTACTGTTGGGACCCACATAGGTCGTTTCTGCTATCGAATTATTTGCTTAAATTGCAGTTATGTACTCAGTGGCATCTATCATTTGCATATCATATCCTAGTCTTTGTTGCCATTTATTGTTACATCATATTGTCATTGTTTGGGCTGATTGTCATGATTTGTGAGCCCGAGAGACTGGAGAGATTGATGATCGAGTGAGGCCGAGGGCCTGATTTTGAGTGATATTTATGGGATCAGTCTACACGCTGCAGCAGGCTTTATTGATTCATGATGGGATCGGGCTGTACGCTGCAACATGCCTTGTTCGCTTATATTAGCGCTTGGGCAGGATCCGTCCCTCTGGAGTCTGACATACTAGCAGTGAGCACAGATACTGATAAGTGCTGAGTGCGAGTGCCGAGTGATTGAGAGTACTGAGTGATTGACAATGCTGAGTGATTGAGACTGTCGAGTGATTAGGAGTACCGAGTGATTGAGCGTGCTGGGTGATGATGAATACTCCGAGAGTATGGGTATATGAATTTATCATTGTGTTGCATTACAATTGACATGCATACTTGACATGTAGATATCGAGATGTGACATACCTCATATTAGTCATACTTGGCATATTTTATCCGTGTTGTGCTCAAATTGTTAAAAACTAGAAAACATGTCTACATTTCTGTTCTATCTACAAACTGATTATTGGATTTCTCTTTGAGTTATTACTGTTATTATCTGGATTTGGACTGTACCTATCTGAGCAGGTCACTACTTTTAGCCCAAGGTTAGTCCTGTTACTTATTGAGTACAATGTGTCGGATTTACTCATACTACACTCTGCACTTCGTGTGTAGATCTAGGTACTTTTGGGCATGGTGGTTGCTAGACGTGGAGCATTTCCTGCTTGGAGACTTTCGAGGTAGCTGCTTTGGTGGCCGTAGACCTCAACTCTCCTTCTTTTCCTTTTATTTAACACTATTCTATCTTTCCAGACAGTTGTATTTGATGTTTTTGACTGTATTGTCATTTAGATGCTCATGAACTCAGTGACACCCGAATTTTGGGGGATTTTGTATTGAGTCGCAGTATTTTCTTATCAGTTATTTATGCGATTTTCACTGTTAAGCTTATGTCATCATGTTTTCAATTTAAAAATATATGGTTATTTGTGATTATCGGCTTGCCTAGTTCTGTGATAGGCACCATCATAACATGTTTAGT
Source organism: Nicotiana tomentosiformis (assembly GCF_000390325.3). Taxonomy (NCBI): domain Eukaryota; kingdom Viridiplantae; phylum Streptophyta; class Magnoliopsida; order Solanales; family Solanaceae; genus Nicotiana; species Nicotiana tomentosiformis. Next base: position 81,607,087 of record NC_090820.1, on the reverse strand, counting down.
TCGGGTCGTGACAAGTTGGTATCAGAGCCTAGGTTACATAGGTCTCACGAGTCTTGAGCAGGTTTAGTAGTGTCTTGTGGATCAGTACAAAGACGTCTGTACTTATCTTTGAGAAGCTACTGAACCATTAGGAAAACTTCACTTTCTTGTATTCTTGTCGTGCGGATTTGTTGATTCCGGAAAATAAACTTCTATTATTCTATTCTCTCACAGATGGTGAGGACACGTGCTACCGTATTGGGTGGACAGCCACCAGTACCACCATTTAGGGCCATGAGAGACCCGGGCCGCGGTAGAGGCCGAGGTGCAACACGTACAACTGCTAGAGCAGTACTCATGGAGCCACTATTTGCTCCAGCTCAGGAGCAGATTCCAAGTGTGGTTGAACCGGTGGGGCCAGCTCAGTCACCAGCTATGCTCATTGTGATTCTAGAACTTCAGGAGGCTTTGGCCTAGATATTGACTATATGCACTAGCCTTGCTCAGGCAGTTTTAGTTCATGCCGTACCAGCTACTTCTCAGGCCGGGAGAGGTGCACAAACTCCCATCGCCCAAACTCCAGAGTAGGTGGTTCCGGGACTTCAGACACTGGGGTACTACCAGCCCAGCCGGTTGTCGCTGCTCAGGCCCAGGTGGGTCCCCCAATATGTGACGAGGAGCAAAAGAGGCTAGAGCAGTTTGGGAGGCTTAGGCCTCTATCATTCAGTGGGGCTGAGTCAGAGGATGCTCAGGACTTCTTAGACATGTGCCAGCAGATTCTTCGCATGACGGGTATTCTGGAGACTAGTGGGTCTCATTTACTACTTTTCAGCTGTCATGGGCAACCTTTAGATGGTGGGATACCTATGAGTTGAGCAGGCCAGCGGTGCTGCACCACTTACGTGGAACGAGTTATCTGTTCTCTTCTTGGAGAAGTTTGTTCCACAGACCCACATGGAGGAGTTGTGTAGGCAGTAGGGGCAGCTACACCAAGAGGGTATGTCCGTGACCCTGTATGAGATGAGATTTTCAGAGTTGGCTCGTCACTTGGTCTGGTTGGTCCCTACATAGAGGGAGAGGATTAGGAGGTTCATTGATGGCCTCAACTATGGACTACGCTTTTGTTATGACTTGGGAGATTGCATCAGGTGCTAGGTCCGACGAGGTGGTTGATATTACTAGGCAGCTGCAGCAGGTCCGTAGTTAGGAGCGTGAGGAGAGGGAGGACAAGAGGCCTCGTGGTTTGGCTTGTTTCAGCAGTGTTTCTTTTAGAGGTCAGTCCCACCATAGCAGGGGTCATCCTTATAGGCCCGCTCAGATGGCTCACCGGTTCATCGTGGTGCATCAGCTAGCCATGGTTCATACAATGCTCGTCCGAGCTAGTTATCTCTCAGTGCCCTCCTAGCTTAGAGTTCATCTCGTGCTCCATAAGTTTAGGGTTCATCTGTACTAGGTCCTTCTAGTAGATATTCTAGTTCTCGACGTCCGATTCAGTCACCACCACCATCGGGGAGTTGCTTTGAGTGCAGGGAGTTTGGACATGTGTGGAGGTAGTGGCCCCGTCATATTGGAGGTCCAGTTTAGTAGAGGGGTTAGGCTATGTCTTCCGCACCAGTTACTTTACCACCTGATTAGCCAGCTCGAGGTGGGGCTCGGGCAGCTAGAGGTCGCCCTAGAAGGGGATGCCGATCAGGCGGCGGTCAGGCTCGATGCTATCTTTCCCTGCCAGGACAAAGGCCGTTGCTTCAAACGCAGTGATCACAGGTATAGTCTCAGTATGCCACAATGATGCTTCCATATTATTTGACCCTAGTTCCACTTATTCATATATATCATCATATTTTACTCGTTATTTGGATATGCCCCACGAGTCCTTAGTTTCACCTGTTCATGTATCTGTGCCGGTGAGCGATTCTATTATTGTGGACCATGTGTATCGATCGTTTATGGTGACCATTGGGGGATTAAAGACTAGATTTGATCTCTTATTACTTAGCATGGTTGGCTTTGATGTGATTTCATGCATGGATTGGTTTTCCCCATGTCATGCTATTCTGGATTGTCACGCTAAGACCGTGACGTTGGCCCAACGGATGGTTGGGAAGGGGTGTTTGTCATATTTGGCTTTTGTGTGGGATTTTGGTGCTGATACTCCTACCATTGATTTTGTTCCGGTAGTGCAAGACTTTCCGAATATGTTTCCAATAGACTTGTCGGGCATGCCGCCCAGCAGGGACATTGATTTTGGTATTGATTTGGTGCTGGGCACTCAGCCCATTTCTATCCCTCCGTATCATATGGCACCGGTATATCTGAAGGAATTGAAAGAGCAGCATTAGAAGCTTCTTGATAAGGGGTTCATTAGGCCTAGTGTGTCGCTTTTGGGTGCACCGTTTCTGTTTGTGAAGAAGAAGGATGGTACTATGCCGATGTGCATTGACAATAGACAGTTGAACAAAGTTACATGTAAGAACAAATATCCTTTGTCGCGCATTGATGACTTATTTAACCAGCTTCAGGGAGCGAGAGTATTCTCTAAGATTGATTTGAGGTCGGGATATCATAAGTTGAAGATTTGGGACTCGGATATTCTGAATACGACATTCAGGACCCGCTATGGTCACTATGAGTTCCTTGTGATGTCTTTTGGGCTGACCAATGCCCCAGCAACATTCATGCATCTGATGAATAATGTGTTCCAGCCATATATCGATTCGTTTGTCATAGTATTTATTGATGATATCCTTCTGTACTCACGCAGCCAGGAGGAGCATGCACAACATTTGAGGATTGAACTACAGACGTTGAGGGAGGAGAAACTTTATGCTAAGTTCTCTAAGTGTGAGTTTTGGCTCAGTTCGGTAGCGTTCTTGGGGTACGTGATGTCAAGTGAGGGGATCAAGGTGGATACGAAGAAGATTGAGGCAGTTTAGAGTTGGCCCAGACCATCTTCAGCTACTGAGATTCAAAGTTTTCTCGGCTTGGCCAGATATTATCATTTCTTTGTGGCAGGTTTCTCGTCTATTTCAGCGCCTTTGACCAGGTTGACCTAGAAGGGTGCTCTATTTAGGTGGCCATATGCGTGTGAGGTGAGCTTTCAGAAGCTCAAGACTGCCTTGACCACAACTCAAGTTCTAGTTTTGCCTTCAGCATCGGGTTCTTATACGGTGTATTGTGATGCTTCTCGGATTGGTATTGGGTGTGTCTTGATAATGGCGATTAGAGTGATCGCATATGCTTCACGCTAGTTGAAGCCACATGAGAAGAACTACCCCGTTCATGATTTGGAGTTGGCAGCCATCGTTCATGCATTGAAGATTTGGAGGCACTATCTCTATATCATATCTTGTGAGGTATTGACAGATCATTGGAGTCTTCAGCACTTGTTCAAACAAAAGGATCTAAATTTGACGCAGCGGAGATGGTTGGAGCTTCTAAAAGACTATGATATTACCATTTTATGTCATCCCGGGAAGGCCAAAGTGGTGGACGATACCTTGAGTAGAAAGACAGTGAGTATGGGTAGCCTTGCATACATTCATGTTGGTGAGAGACCGCTTGCATCAGATGTTCAGGCTTTGGCCAATTAGTCGTGAGGTTTGATATTTTGGAGCCTAGTCGGGTTCTAGCTTGCGTGGTTTCTCGGTCTTCCTTATATGATCGCATTAGAGAGCGTCAGTATGAAGACTCCAATATGCTTATCCTTAAGGATACGGTTTAGCACAGTGATGCCAAGGAGGTTTCTATTAGGGATGACTAGGTGTTACGGATGCAGGGTCAGATTTGTGTACCGAATGTGGATGGGCTGCGTGAGTTGATTCTTGAGAAAGCCCACAGTTCGCGATATTCCATTCCTCCGGGTGTCGCGAAGATGTATCAGGACTTGAGGCAGCACTATTGGTGGAGGAGAATGAAGAAATATATAGTGGAGTTTGTAGCTCGGTGCTTAGATTGTCAACAGGTGAAGTACGAACACTAAAGGTTTGGCAGTTTGCTTCAGAGGCTTGAGATTCCTGAGTGGAAATGAGAGTGTATCACCATGGATTTCGTAGTTGGGCTCCCACGGACTTTGAAGAAATTTGATGCTATTTGGGTGATTGTGGACCTGTTGACTAAGTCTGCACATTTCATTCCAGTTAGGACTACCTATTCTTCGGAGCGGTTGGCTGAGATCTATATTAAGGAGATTGTTCACCTTCACGGTGTGCCCGTGTCCATCATTTCATATTGGGGCACACAGTTCACATCGCAGTTTTGGAGACCAGTGCAGTGACAGCTAGGCACATACGTTGAGTTGAGTACAACATTCCACCCTCAGACGGACGGACATTTTGAGCACACCATTCTGATACTGGACGATATGCTATGCACTTGTGTCATGGATTTCGAGGGTTCTTGGGATCAATTTCCGCTGCTTGCAAAATTTGCCTACAACAACTACCTATCGAGTATTCATATGGCTCCGTATCAGGCCTTGTATGGGAGGTGGTGTCGGTCTACGATTGGTTGGTTTTAGCCGGGTAAGGCAAGGCTATTGGATACTGACTTGGTTCAAGATGCTTTGGAAAAGGTTAAGTTGATTCAGGATCGCCTTCGCACGACACATTCTAGGAAAAAGAGTTACGCCGATCAGAAGGTTCATGATGTTGCTTACATGGTGGGAGAAAAGGTAGTGCTCAGAGTGTCACCTATGAAGGGTGTTATGAGGTTCGAAAAGAAGGGCAAGTTAAGCCCTCGGTATATTGGCTCACCCATGAAGGGTGTTATGAGGTTCGAAAAGAAGGGCAAGTTAAGCCCTCGGTATATTGGCCCTTTTTAGGTGCTTGAGAGGATTGGAGAGGTGGCTTACAAGCTTGAATTACCACCTAGCCTATCGAGTGTTCATCCAGTTTGTTATGTTTCTATGCTCCATAAGTATTTTGGCAATCCGTCTCATGTTTTGGTCTTCAACACGGTTCAGTTAGATGGGGATTTGACTTATGATGTGAAGCCGGTGGCCATTTTGGATCAACAGATTCAAAAGTTAATGTCAAAGAATATGGCTTCAGTGAAGGTGTAGTGGAGAGGTCATCCAGTCGAGGAGGATACTCGGGAGACCAAGCGGGAGATGCAGAACAGATATCCATGCCTATTTGAGACCCCAGGTACGATTCTAGACCCGTTCGAGGATGAACTTTTGCTTAACAGGGGGAGAATGTAACGATCCGGCCGGTCGCTTTGAGTATTATAACCCTGTTTCCTCATTTATTGCTTATTCTATGTTTGTTTGTTGTTATGTGACTTGTCGGGGTGGTTGGCTTGGTTCCGAGGATGTTTCAAAATGAGTTGGGATACTTAGTCCCAAGGTTGGAAGCCTAAGTTGAAAGAGTTGACCGGATATTGACTTATGTGTAAATGGCTCCGTAATGGAGTTTTGATGGTTCGAGTAGCTCTATGTGATGATTTTGGACTTAGGAGTATGTACAGATGTTGATTTTGAGGTCCATTGATGATTTTCGCTTGAATTGGCAAAAGTTGAAAAAGTTGAAGTTTGGAGAGTTGGGAAGTTTGACTGAGAGTTGACTTTGTGGTTAACAGGCTCGGATTTTGGTTCTGGAAGTTGAAATAGGTCCATTGTGTCATTTATGATTTGTGTGCAAAATTTGAGGTCAGCCGGAGTTGGTTTGATAGGTTTTGGCAACAGTTGTAGAAGTTGGAAATCCATTAGTTTCATTAGGCTTGAATTGGGGTGCGATTCGTGTTTTTGATATTGTCTAATGTGATTTGAGGCCTGGACTAAGTCCGTATCGTGTTTCAGCACTTGTTGATATGTTTGGTTGAGGTCCCGGGGCCTCGGGTGGATTTCAGATGGTTAACGGATTGAAATTTGGACGTAGAAGATTGCTGAAGTAGCTGATGTCTGCTGTCTTCGTATCTGCGGAAGGGGTGGCCGCAAGTGCGGAGTCGCAGGTGCGACTAGCAATATGTAGGTGCGAAGGAGAGCTAGGGGTTGCTAAGTCGCAGATGTGAAAGGTGGTCCGCAGAAGCAGAGTCGCTCTTGCGAAAAGGTAGGTCGCAGAAGCAGAAATTGGTGAGGCTGAGGTGGTCAGGTACTTCCACAGAAGCGAATGTTTGGGCGCAAAAACGCTTCCGCAGATGCGGTGTTGGGGGCGCAGATGTGGAGTGGAGAAACTTAAGTGAGTTCCCTAGGTTCAGAGCTTTCACCGCAAATGCGGTTCCGCAGAAGCGGATTTTTGGCTCGCAGGTGCGAGATGCATGGCAAACTTCATAAAATAGAAGGTTTGAGGTTTTTCTCATTTTTGGACTTTGCCATCTCGGGTAGTGGCAAATTCTGAGAGGGGTTTCACTAGAGTTCAAGTGGTAAGCCACTTTTGACCATTTTTATTCATTAATATTGATTACCCATTGAATTTCCCACCTAGATTATGTGTTTTTAAGGTGGAATTTGGGGAATTTCGGACTAGGTATTGGAGAGTAAGAATTGGAGATTTGAGTGACGATTTGAGGTCGGAATTGAGTAATTTGGGTATGGTTGGACTCGTTATCTAATGAGTGTTCGAATTTGGTACATTTTGTTAGATTCCGAGAAGCAAGCCCGGAGTTGACTTTTTGAGTTGGCTTTTTGATTTTGATTAAAGAACCTAGCTTTATCGTATGGAATTGATTCTTATAGCTTGTATTGATTGTATTAAGTTGTTTGTGGCAAGATTCGAGTCTTTCGGAGACCAATTCGGGAGGCAAGGGCTTGTTGGAGTAGATATTTGCGCGGATTGAGGTAAGTAACACTTCTAAACTTGGTACTGAGGGTATGTATCCCTGAATTACTTTTTATGTGGTTGGTTTTGAGGTGACACACATACTAGATGACAGACGTGTGGGCGTGCACCATAGAAATTGTGACTCAGTTGATTCCGTGGAACTGTGTAGTTACCCAATCTTATTGTTAGTCATGTAATCTCCATGTGTTAGAGGAATTGAGTTGTGATCCATGTTAGATATCATGTTTAGGATATATGCTAGTACTGTTAGGACCCACAAAGGTCATTTCTACCGTTGAAATATTTTCTTAAATTGTAGTTATGTACTCAGTCACAACTATCATTTGCATATCATATCTCAATCTCTGTTGCCATTTATTGTTACATCATATTGTCATTGTTTGGACTGATTGTCATTAAATTTATGAGCCCAAGAGACTGGAGATATTGATGACTGAGTGAGTCCGAGGGCCTAATTGTGAGTGATATATATGGGATCGGGTAGCACGCCACAACAGGCCTTATTGATAATTGATGGGATCCTGCACGCCGTAGCATGCCATGTTGGCCTATATTAGCTCTTGGGCAGGATCCATCCCTCCGGAGATTGACATACCAGCAGTGAGCTCATATACCGGTGAGTGCTGAGTGCGAGTGCCGAGTGATTGAGAGTATTGAGTGATTGAGAGTACTGAGTGATTGAGAGTCCCAAGTGATTGAGCGTGCCGAGTGAGGCTGCATATTCCGAGAGTATGAGTATATGAATTTATTACTCAATTGCATTACATTTGACATGCATACTTGACATGTAGTTATCGAGATGTGACATACCTCATATTAGTCAAACTTGGCATATTTTATCGGTGTTATGCTCAAACTGTTAAAAACCAGAAAGCATATCTACATTTCTGTGCTATCTACAAACTGATTATTGGATTTCTCTCTGAGTTATTATTGTTATTGTCTGGATTTGGACTGTACTTATCTGAGCTCGTAAGTGCTTTCAACCCAAGGTTATTCCTGTAACTTATTGAGTACATCGGGTCGGTTGTACTCACACTACACTCTGTATTTCGTGTACAAATCCAGGTACTTATGGGCACGGTGGTTGCTGGACGTGGAGCATTTCCTGCTTGGAGACTTTCAAAGTAGCTGCTTTGGCATCCGCAGACCTCGACTCTCCTTCTTTTCCTTTTATTTAGCACTGTTCCATTTTTCTAGACAAATGTATTTGAAGTTTTTAACTGTATTGTCATTTAGATGCTCATGTACTCAGGGATACCCGAATTTTGGGGGATTTTGTATTGAGTTGCGGTATTTTCTTATTGGTTATAAATGAGATTTTTCACTGTTAAGCTTATGTCATCATGTTTTCAATTTAAAAATACGTGGTTATTTATGATTGTCGGCTTATCTAGTTCTGTGATAGGCGCCATCACGACATGTTGGGTTTGGGTCGTGACAAGTAGAGTATTGTTTGACGAGGCTCTAATTCGACAGAGATACCGGTCTTACTTCCATAAACTCTTGAATGAAGAGGGGGATAAGAACATTGTGTTGGGTGACTTAGAGAACTCCGAGAGTCATAGGGACTTTGGGTATTGCAAGCATATAAACGTTCAGGAGGTAGAGAGGGCTATACGTACGATGAGCAGGGGAGAGTGACCGAGCCTGATGAAATACCGGTGGAATTTTGGAAGAGTGTGGGTTGGGCGGGCTTGGAATGGCAAACTGGGCTATTTAATGCCATTGTTTGGACGAAGAAGATGCCCGAGGAATGGCAATGGAGTACGATGATCCCCTTGCAATGGGTGATATCTAAAATTGCAACAATTATTGGTGTATCAAGCTACAAAGCCATACTATGAAAGTATGGGAGAGGGTGGTGGAGCTTAGGGCAAGGAGGATTGTGTCTATTTTAGAGAACCAATTCGGATTTATGCCGGGGAGCTCGACTACAGAAGCTATTTACCTTGTTAGGAGGTTGATGGAGCAGTATAGAGAAAGGAAGAGGGATCAATATATGGTGTTCATCGACTTAGAGAATGCTTACGATAAAGTGCCGAGGGAGGTGTTGTGGAGATGTTTGGAGGCTCGAGGCGTCCCTGTTGCATACATTAGGGCTATTAAGGACATGTATGATGGTGCTAAGATTTAGGTGAGGACAGTGGGAGGGGACTCATAATACTTCCCGGTTATGATGGGGTTGCATCAGGGGTCAACCCTTAGCCCATTTCTGTTTGCTCTGGCGATCGACATGCTAAACTGCCACATTCAAGGTGAGGTGCCATGGTGCATGTTATTTGCGAATGACATTGTAATGATTGACGATATGTGACGTGGTGTATAATGATAGGTTGGAGGTATGTGGACAGACCTTGGGTCTAAAGGTTTCAAGTTGAGCAGGACCAAAACAAAATTCTTAGAGTGCAAGTTCAGTGGCGCGACTCAGGATGTGGATGAGGACGTGAGTCTTAATTCACAAGTCATCCCTAGAAGAGAAAGTTTCAAGTACCTTGGGTCTGTTATACAAGGGAATAGGGTAATTGACGAGGATGTCACACACCGTATTGCAGCACGATGGATGAAATGGAGGCTCGCCTCCGGTGTTCTATGTGATAAGAATGTGCCACCGAAACTTAACCAGTCAAGAATTACCATGTCTAGAAGATGAAGGTGGCTGAGATGAGGATATTGAGGTAGACGTGCGGGCATACCAGGTTAGATAAAACTAGAAATGAAGTTATCCGAGACAAGATGGGGGTGGCCCCTATGGAGGACAAGATGCAGGAGGTGAGACTTAGATGGTTCGGGCATGTGAAGAGGTGGGGCACTGATGCTCTGGTGAGGAGGTGTGAGAGACTGGCATTGGAGGGCCAACAGAGATGTAGAGGCAAGACAAAGAAGTATTGGGAGAGGTGATTAGGCAAGATATGACATTGCTCCAGCTTACCGAGGATATGACCATGGATAGGAAAGGGTGGAGGCTTAGAATAAAGGTTAAGGGTTAGGTATCCCAGTGTCGTCCTTATTTGTAACAATAGCTTTGATTCACCATTTGGTGTTTTTCGTGTTTTTTTTCTGTATCCCTAGACTTCTGTTGTTACTTGCTGTTGTCTTGGTTTCGATTTTCTGACTGCATTACCTATTGCTATTTTGTACTTTTGCTTCGGTTTTCAGATCGGGTTGTTTGTTATTGCCCCTCCGCTTTTTCCCTCCCGAGTTGAGGGTCTTCCGAAACTAGCCTCTCTGCCTTCTTAAAGCAGGGGTAAGGGCTGCGTACACTCTTCCCTCCCCAAACCCCACTTGTGGGAATACCACTAGGTTATTGTTGTCTCTTCCTTTTTACCATAGCTCGTGCTTTTCCTTACTTCACATAAAAGAAGATCCATATTTTTATCTAGGAGAAAAGGGAGAGAAGGGAAGGAAAGAAGAACAGGAAAGTGAGAATTGAAATTAAAGAAGACGAACAAGAGAAAGGGGGGAATTGGGGGAGAAGATGGGACAAAAATAATAGGCAACAAAGTTGGAAAGGGGGGGGGGGGGTTGGAGGACGCGATAGGGCTTTTTTCAAAAAAAAGAACCATTCTTCTATTTTGCATTTTCTCTAATTTTACTATTTTTTAAAATGAAAACCAACATATGGACGCGCCATATTAGCGAAACTTGCACGTATATAAGCATAGCCAACAGTCAGATATGCTTCAGCCATATAAGCATAGTCAACGATCAAATGTGTTTATTAATACTTTCTGTCCAGTATGTTAAAATGGAAAAAATGTAAGCTTATATACCGGGATGAAAAACTGGTGCAAGTTTAAGTGGCCACGAGGCCGTTTTGCCTATTATATATCCTTTTTTTTTACTTGAAATGGAAAGAGCATCTATGTAAGGCTAACAACAGAAAGATTATTAATGTAAAACCAGTAATGAAATAATAAAAACACAATTGGCAACAAGAAATAATCGAGTAATGAAGCAGCAACATATTTAGAACACATATGAGATATGAATGAACTTAATTAAGGAAACGAATTCCAATTCAAGTAATCAAATCGTTCTCATTCTTAAAACAAGATTTACCTTGAGGCACCATACCTCGTAACCACAAATAATGAGTCCCAATTCCGAATCTTACACGTATGACACCTCGTGCCCACAATAACAATCATCTTCGCATGACAAATCCTATGCGCTACCATGTACATTGAATCTGTGTCAAGTATTAATTTAAATAATCAAGAGATATATTTAAACACAATATAGCATAATAACAATTTTGAATAAAGTAAGGCGTCAAATGAGATAATGAGTTTATTTTAGAAATCAAATAAAGTAAAAGAAAGTAAAATTTATACAAAAATAGAGTATCAAATGAGTTTAGTTTAGAAATCAATATGGTAAAGAAGATAACGTTTAAAAACAAAGTAAAATATCAGATAAATTAATGAATTAGATGTAGAATTTGTAAAGGTAAAGCGTGGTAACAATTTTAAGTAAAGTAAAACATCAAATAGGGCAATGAGTTTAATTTAAGAACCCAATTAAAGTAAAATGTGATAACCCTTTAAAAATAGTAAAGTGCCGAGAGAGATAACGAGTTCTATATTAGAAGTCACATAAAATAAAGCCTGTTAATAATTCTTTTATTTAAAACCCCATCCACGGTACAATAACAACAATCAGACACTATAAAATAAGTCTTCTCCGTTGTGGCTTGCAACCCGATCAACAAATATATATATATATATATATATATATATATATATATATATATCAATTCATTTTTGTTGCGGCGCACAACCTGATCCTCAAATATATATAAATACTATTGTGACGCGCAACCCGATCCCACCATATCATCATCTTTTCAAATAATATTCCGCCCTTAATTCTTCATATCATGTCATATCATATCAATACCGTTGTGGCGTGCAAACCGATCCCAACGATTACAATAATAATTGTTGTGGCGTGCAAAACGATCCCAAATAATAATAATACCGTTACAGCGCGTAACCCGATCCCAAACAAAAATATAAATAACCGTTGTGGTGCGTAACCCGATCCCAAACAATATGAAATACACGAACAAACTACAACCAACTACGGCATATCACAAAATTAAACGCAATAAAGGAACTAAACAAACAAAGTCACAAAGCGGATAAAGTAGTTATATGATAGCTCACAAAAATTAAATAGCGAGTAATGACAATTTATAAATAGAGACACAGTTACAAAGAATCAATTAACAATTAAGGCATGTAGCGGATAAAGATATGAATTCATTAAGTAATTACAATTAATAATTAACGCATATAAGAGTAAACTTGGCAATAAATGATAGAACATGTATTAACAACTTCAAATAAAGCAAGTAAGAGCAAACTTAACAATAGAAGATATAACATGAAATGTCAATTTCAATTAAGCGCTTGAAAGAAGCCTAAGAGTCTAACCCGGTCAAATATCACATATATGCCCGTGTACACACTCGTCACCTCGTATACACATCTTTCACATAATTCAGATAATACAATCAGCCCAAAACCTAAGGGATAGTTTTCCCCACACAAAGTTAGGCAAGATACTTACCTCAATTAGACCAAATCAACACTCAAAAATAGCTTTCCCTATAAAATTCACCTCCGCTCAGCTCAAATCTAGCATAAAAAAACTTAATAATATCAAACAATGCGAGGGAAACCAATTCCAATTAACAAAGCTTTGATCTTTATACAATTCTCCAAAAGTCAATAAAAGTAAACCTCGGGCCCGTCCAGTCAAAACCCGAGTTGAAGGGTAGGTCTCGACTACCAATAATCCCACAAATTCATATATGTGTTTTATTTTCAAATCCGAGTCCAATTTGACTCTCAAATCTCAAATTTTTATTTTTCAAAACTTAGACAGAAATCCCCAAAAGTTCTCTTAGAAATTCATGAATTTGATGTTAAATCTCATGTATAATCATATAATACAATTGGAAATTGCTCAAAATGTAAGGCCCCGTAAAAATTTTGCCAAGGAATTTGAGGTTTTGTGGTGCCGAGGTAGACTTATGTGCTTGAGGAATGTAGAAATTCTATGCGGTGAGCTTGCTCACCACGGTACAGACTTTTTGGGTTGAAGAATGCATTTAGGAGTGGATGGAGTTTTTGGCAGAAGAAGGAAATTCTTCGATCTATTTCACGGACGCAAAACCGTTTCGTGGGCCGCAAAATCATCGTAGAGTTGAGCAGAAAGTTGTTGAATTTTGAGGTTTATTTCAAGGCCCATTGTTTGATCGCATACCTATTTCGTGGTCTGTACTTCTGTCACAGAGTTAGCATGAGGAAATTTTGTCGGGCGATTCTACGGCCCATTCTGCAACCGCATAAGTGGTCTGCGTACTGCAGACCGATCCAGAGCAACCCAGTTCTTGGCATCATTTTCGCAGCCTATTTTGCGGGCCGCATATCTGTTATGCGGTCCATTCTGCGACCGCAGACCTGGGTTCTAAGGGTCCATTTTCCTATTTTTATAACCCGACCCCATTTTAATAATTAGCCTCTAGGGCTTATTTTAGAACGATTATCTGATGATTTTAGGGAGAGGTAAGAGAATTTTAGAGAGAGAAGGAGGAAACCAAACATTCTAATCATCCAATCTTGCACCAACCTTCAAGAATCAAGGAAGTAAATCACTAGACCACCATCTGTCCGGGTAAGTTCCTATCCTATACCACCCATACAAGCAATTTTAGGGTCTAAGTATATTGTGGGATTGGAATTAGGCCATGCATGTGTCAATAGGTTGTAGTATGTGGGGTTAAGAACCATTTTGGGTTGTTGTTGTTGAAATTGGTTGAGGGGGGATGGTATTAACATTGTAGAACTTTGTAGTCTATTTTGTATACTAGGTGTTTGACAAAATTCCTAAGAGAATTACACCATGAAAATCCTTCTAATTATTATCCGATTTTTGCTATCTTCCTATAGATTGTTATTGCTAGAAGTGTTGGGACATTGTAGTAACTTAAGGAAAGCTCAGAAAAGGTATGTTGACTAAACTCCTTTTTTAGAATTGAACCCCACAATGGCCTTGTAAGTCTCGTGTTTCTCATTATAAATTGATTATTCCGAATAGGCCTTGTGTAAAAAGATACATGCATTCAATTTGTATTCCAAACGTTCTTGTTATGTTGAGTTTCTATTTGAGAAGGTGATTAAGCATGGGCTGTGTGTTAATATGTTATGATTTGAAAACGTGTTTCTAATGAAAATTAGCATATCGAATTGTGTAAGAAATCACATGTGCCTAAGACCCTTAATTTGGTTGGTTGCTCAAATGTGTATTTAAAGTCTTGAGTAGAAATGCCTTGTTGTTGATAATCTATAAGGATGCTTGAAAGTGAAAGAAGTGGGTTGGAGATATAAAGTGTCGCCAACGTGCCAAGAATGAAAGTTATACTTCTGGCCAATGGTGCCGAGAAAATGAAATGATGTGAGAAAGGTTATGAAATAGGCATTGATTCAACTGTTTCAAATTGACTTCGAAAATAGATTTTTCCTCAAGGCTTATGTACCCAAGTTATGCCCAAATGTGGCTGTTTTAACTAATGCTATACTTTAAAAGTATTTCCAATGTGTTTTAAGCTCTTACATATTCATGAGTTGAAATTGTGCATTGCCCTATCGAGGGAAAAGTATTTCAAGAATAAATGATGTGTTACTAGTTTATGATTTTAACTTGTGCTTCGATTGCCAATCATTTTACTCCATTTCTTCGAAAGAAATCCATTATGTTTAAAGTCTTCATTACTAATGAACTTAAACTTGTAATTTTTGGAATATTCTATATGCTGATGTTTATGTTGATGATCCTTGAAAGTAAAGAAATGAAAGTGTGGAATATAAGTTACGACCACCGTGCCTTGGGATGAGGAATCATATGTATGGCCAAGAGAGCCAATTGAATTGTAATGATGATGTGAATGGTTGAAGTTACTAACGAGGCTATATATAGTATGAAAGGTAATGAGGTGAATATAAAATATATTTGTGCTTTTGTTTCCCTTGTGTGCAAATCAAAAATATTTTTGGGAGTATCATTAGCAAACCAAGGAAGAGTGGGTCATAAGGTCCATATCTGATTGTGATTATTCCCCTTGTTTGGGATGAGATTGAGATATTGATGTGATTGTGGTTATTCCCCTTAATTGGGATGAGGTTTATATTAGCTGTGAATTGGAAAGTCAACCCACATGACATATGTTGGAAGGCGGCCTAGCCGATCGGGTGGAGATCGGACGCCATGTTGTACACATAGTGGTACTACTCTTGGTAACACCTTTCTTTTGCACCACATGTCAAACCACACTGTTCGTGGGGAGATGGCCTAGCCTATAGGGAGTGATCAGACTCCGTGCTAAAAACACGGTGGTATATCGGTGCTAATGATCTTCCAACCAAATATATATATATATATATATATTGTTTTCATATTTTGAAAGTTATTATGTTTTAACCAGGCATTTGGATATTGTTAATTGTGACTTGTTGTTTCTATGGTTTTTCCTTTCTTATATTGGTATTCTATTTTAAAAGAGGGCATTTAGCTTTACATACTAGTACTATTCCATATGTACTAACGTCCCTTTTGCCGGGGGTGCTGCATCTTCAATGGATACAGGTGGTTCGTCAGCGGGCAGTTTTGATCCTCATTAGCAGTTACTCTCTATTCAGCAGATTTTGGTGAGCCCTACTCTGTTCCGGGCTTCATGTCATATTTTGAGGTATAGCTGGGGCCTTGTCGCCGGCACTTCCATTCTTCTCTTCTGTTGTATTTAGAGGCTCCGTAGACAGGTTGTGGGTGATGTTTGATGTTTGGAATTAAACTAGTAAGTGTTGGTATTTGGGTAAACATGTTTTCGTCATATCTATAAACTTGTAATATTTTGAAAATCATAAATGAATATCCTTTAGTAATGGAAAAGAGATTGTAGAACACTTGACTCTTCTCATGTCTATCACTTGCACTAATTCTTATATTGTTAATGGGCAAGGTTGGGTAGAAGACATCTAGTAGGCTTGCTTAACCAGGGTATCTCGGTTGAGTGCCGGTCGCGCTCCCCGAGGTCGGGGTATGATATAAAATCTCTTACCCAATAGTTTGGTATGAAAATCTATCCACCAAGTCACCTCCTTTCGAGTCTAGGGCTCAAAAAGTGATAAAATGAAGCTAAGTCCCGTAATACCCAGCTATAAACCAGCTGTAGGTATCGCATTTGCGACATGGGGTTCGCATTCACAAATACGGAAACACGATCTCAAAAGCGACCACTGACCTACTCTAATGAAGTTGCAAATGTGTTATATATCTTGCAAATGCAAAGATTGGAACTTCGCAAAAGCGACAGGAAATATCGCAAATGTGGAGCCTATCCTGCCTATATGCCATCGCAAATGCGACCGAGGTGTTCGCAAATGCGAACCCCCTGTTCCCAGCCCAACATCGCAAAAGCGAGAAGGATGCCACAAATGCGGTGATCACAAATGATATCATGACCTCGCAATTGCAAGAACAGTGCACGAGCAACAACTGAACCTTGCCAAAGATTCTCCGGAATGTATCCGAAACTCACCCGAGCCCCCGAGGCTCCAAACCAAACATCCACACAAGTACATAAATATCACACGAACTCACTCGTGCAATCAAAATACCAAAATAACATCTCGAACCACGAATCGGACCTCAAAACATATGTAATTCAAAAGAAAACTCAAGAACCTCTAGAATCACAACCAAGCATCCGAATCCTATAAAATCAACTCCGAATTTCATCAACTTTTGCAAACAAGTTTCAAATAGCAAAACGGGCCTATTCCAAGTCCCAAAACTAAAATCCGAATCCGATATTCATAAAGTGAAACCATGGTCAAACTTAGGAAAACTCTAAACCTTTAAATTTCCATTTTTTGCCAAATAGTGCCAAAGACTTCTTGAAACATCCAAATGCAAATTCGGGCATACACTCAAGTCCAAAATCAGCATCCAGGCCTAATGAAACCTTCAAAACTCTAATTCGAGGTCAAATATATAAAATTCAAACTTGGTCAGCTCTTCTAACTTTAAGCTTCTAAAATGAGAATCAATCTTCCAATTCAATCTCGAACAACTCGAAAACCAAAACCAACAATACAAGAAAGTGATAATACACCATATGAAGCTATTCGTGACCTGAAACCACCGAACGAAGTGCAACAGCTCAAAACGACCGATCGGGTCGTTACATTCTCCACCACTTAAACATACGTTCATCCTCGAACGTGCCAAGAGTCACTCCAAATCCATCAAATCATCACATAACCTCCTCGTGCACATACTTGTGGGTGATCCCATGTCACCCCAATCTATATAAGACAGACAACACAACCTAACTGAAGATCCTTACTGCAACCTTAGCCCATAAACCTTAGAGTCAAATTGCCAATATCCGAAATTCATTACAAGACCCAATTCTAACATCTATGCGTTGTGTAAGTATGAACAAGCCAAACCAAGCCGTAGTCATAACCCAGAAGGTTAGCACATGATATAACACATAACTAAGATACCCATAGCAGTAGCTTCCGAAAATAATAGTTGCTCAATGATAAGCCTGATACCGATAACAAGCATCATATCAAATAAAACCTTATTCTAAACCTTCATACACTGCCAATGATGGAGGAAACACACATAATCTCAAAACCACTCATTAGATCAACAAGTCATAGAGCTCCCTTGCCCGACAAGAACCTTAGCCAGAATCTAAGCCGACTAGTGACATATCCTTCCAACACACCCTAATCAAGTCCGATAACACTCATTCCAGGTCAAATAACCTCACCCCATCCACTACCATCTGCTCTACCAACATTGAATACCAATACTATTTAGACCACATACCATGCAATCCGTGCACCGACAAACAATAGCTCAGATATACCCAACGATGGAAAGAGAATAAAATGAAAGAACCGCCTTGTTAGCTCAATATATACTATCACAAGGCGCAATGCTATGAACTCATCTCACAAAGGAGAAACAAAACACACGAAATGAGTATAAAGGATCATATCCCAACATTACCCCATTGCGATGTATGACCCGATCCAAATACCACTCTATATGGAATACCTCAAGGAATCATTCTCACGATCAATAACCATATGCGTAATATTCAACAAACACGCGAGGTGCATGGCCATAACAAGAACACTATAACCAAGGCGCAATCAACCGTTCAACACCTCAGGATCTATCTCGCTTGAATTCCGCCACAAAGCCCAAACAGTACCGCATCATATGTAAATAGTAAATAGTCTCACAACCCATTGTGGCGTAGAAGAGTAACACATAGAACACATCAGAACATGAATAAGGTCAACTCTAATCGATGACACCACCTGCTATAATAGCTGTGCTGAGTAAACAAATCTGACTCGATATAGAATACACATCCTCATTAGACCTACCTATGGCCTCCAAATCAATTTCAATCCTTCCCGAAATAGGTAGATAACCTCTGAAAACCCATGATAACCTATCCATAGCACATATGATCAATCATCAACCTCTTAGGATACATTTACCATTCAATACCCTGGAATAATCTGCCTTCGAGAACCTTCTAAGTCTTCAAATCCTTAGAATACCAAAATCTCCATATCCGATTCCAACTATATTACTCAAATGACTGACACATTCATCATATACGATAACCCCACGAGAAATACTTCCATAATTCTTTCATGCTATGTAGCAAAATTTGAACATTGGCGGTCGATCAATCAGGTGATTACCATAATACCAGTCAGGCATCCGCAAGTCGAAGCACAGTGCACCTTCTGGGGTGCTCACCCTTCTCAGGTGGTATCAAATAATGCTAGAATTTTTCTAAGCATATGAAATCGTCAATGCTATCAAGAGCTCGTGACCCCGTCCAGGAGAAAAATCATAATACACAGCATATTCCTTATGCTGGTAGCAGACATCTGGCCCAAGCCGTGGTCAACACTATCAAGAACTCTTCGAGACCCGTCCGCACATAACTAAGCCATCAGATCTAAATTTCCTCAACTCAACCAATTCACGCAAGCTGTCAACCCAAAAGTACTGCCACAAAATGCTAGTAAAGCATTACTACACCAAAAGCACCAATTACCTTTATTGCTATGTTGACTCAACACCACCGAGCTGACCTATTTCTTCGAATCCTCCTAGACTTGTCTTCAGGTTAACACTTCCCCTTCTCGGTACACAATGATCATAAACCAAAGCTCACTGCAGGAGATCCTAGCACGAACCACGTCATCTGAAAGCCCATAAACCGCTATATTTCCTCTAAAGCACCCAACAATGCCACAACCGAGATACCTACTCTGAAGATACCATCTGTGAATATGAAGTTGTTTCTCTAACCTCTCTGATACTAGAATGTATAATTAATAATTATACATATATACCGCAAGTCCCAACAGTATCCCATGCAAATCTCACACCTTAGCCATATACAATTCCTGGGAACCCTTTAATACCATATATATATATATATATATATATATATATATATATATATATATATATATATATATATATATATATATTATGCCAAAACTGATATATCACCTAACCATGCAATTCGAACATCGATAGTAGACTCCCCCACTTGGCGTGAAGCCATAGGACATAACATCCGATGATCCACAATACCAACCTTAATAACTCCTACAACACCAATCATAAGATACCTCAAATCATCTACTAAGCGCATGTTCTTCCTCGTGACAGTCAAGCCCGCTCCCTCAGGTGACTTGAATGACAATATGTAACTTTCACTGAATAGAAGTCCCATACAAAACACATAGCCTCTAATACCACCAACTATTCTCAAATCAAAATCCCCTCATGACCCTACCATGATCACGACGACTAGGCAACCAATTAAGTCCTCCCAAGCTCGTACTCACCAATCAGGTACAAGAACCCGCTGCATCTTACTTGTAAATAATTGAAAGATCTACCAATACGCCCCGCATACTCAGCCTGGATAACATATTGAGACTATGATCGAGCATCCATAGCCCCTTCGTGGCCCATTTGCAGCACCACAAACCGTTTGTGCATAGCTGATACTGAGTGCGTAATATGTTATACAATTGGATGCAAGGAAATGTAAGATATGTGCTTCAAGCTGAATCAATGTCGCATGATAAGGAATGAAAGAAGTGGAATTTCCTAATAGTTTCGTAGCCTCTCGAAGATAAGCACAGACGTCTCCGTACCAATCCGCAAGACTTTACTAAACTTGCTTATGACTCATAGCACCTATGAACCTAGAGCTTTGACACAACCTATCACGACCCAAAATCCCACCTTAGGAATCGAGATGGCACCTAGTCTCTACGACTAGGTAAACCTAACATATGAGGAAATCTAACAAAGATAACCAATTTAATGATATAACACTTAAACTGATAAATAAAATAACGTATCTAAAACTGATCAAATGATATACAATCCCCAGAACCGGTAGTACAGAGTCATAATCTCTACTTACATACATTAGAACTTCTAAATACCATAATGTTCTGAAATAAAGATAAACAATAGTAAATATAAAAGGTGACTTTGAGGCCTGCAAACGTCAAGCAGGTATACCTTGATGTCTACAGTCGCACAAACACAACTTTCCAAACCAACATGATCAGAAGTACCTATATCGACACAAAAATATGCAGAAGCATAGCAGGAGTACACCACAACGATACCTAGTAAGTATCAAGACTAAACTCAATGGAGTAGTGACGAGGTACGCCGAGACACTCATAAGACATAAAACATGTGCAAGATATTAACATAAAGCTAACAATGGAAAGAGCATCAATATAAGGCTAACAATAGAAAGATTATTAATGTAAAACCAGCAATAAAATAATAGAAACACAATTGGCAACAAGAAGTAATTTAGTAATGAAGCAACAACATATTGAGAACACAACTGAGATATGAATGAACTCAATTAAGGAAACGGATGCCAATTCAAGTAATCAAATCGTTCCCAACACATATCTTACAACAAGATTTACCCCGAGGCACCTATCACGACCCCAATTTCCTCCCTTAGGAGGTCATGATAACACCTAGTCTCTAAGACTAGATAAGCCTAGCAGTTAATAACATCTTGACATAAATAATTAACAAAATACTAAAAACCAATCTGATAAACTCATACAAACTTCTAAGAAATGGCATTTGAACCATACAATCCCCAAGAACTGTGAAACAGAGTCATAAGCTCTACAGAGTTAAACTAGAACAACTAATACATCATTGTCTGAAAGAAAACACAACAGTAAATAAGAGTACAAAGGGAAGGCGACTCCGAGGCCTTCGGACGTCGATCAGGCATACCTTGAAGTCTCCGTATAGCAGCTAACAAATGATCTCTAATGACCAGCACGAGCAGACGTACTTGGATCTGCACAAAAATGTGCAAAAGCGTAGTATGAGTACACCACAACGGTACCCAATAAGTATCAAGCCTAACCTCGGTAGAGTAATAATGAGGCCAGGTCAAGACACCTATTAGGATATAAATAATCAGTAAGAAAATGTAATAAGGATAAATAATGAAAGCGAAAAAATAACAGATACGAAATAAGATAATAACATGAACTAATACCAGAAATTAAACATGAGAATAAAATGAAAGAAGAAACTGAAGAGAACCAAAATGATCATATACGGATAACAACTGCTAGCACAAAGAAGAGCACAACAACAAGAATATTCCCGCCAAAAGCTCTCTGCAACATGAGATAAACAACAAAATAACATAACAAGGTACCGCCTCACGTATAATAAGAATCACCAACGAGGTACCGCCTCACGTATAATAAGAATCACTAATGAGGTACCGCCTCGTATTCACAATACACAATCTCAATCACAATCTTTCCTTACACCACCGCGTGAGCCTTGCATTTGAAATAAGTTTTGAAAATAGTTTTCCCGAAATAGCTACATGCACATTAGCCTACCTTATGACACCGTGTGGCTTCATGTAGATCCCCTACAAGCAACACGCACATAAGTCCCACCTTATACCGCTGAATGCACATTAACCCCAAGCCTTATACTGCTGCATGCACGTCAATATCACATTACAATAACAACTCGCACCACAAGTGCCCATATATCACAATTTGCCAACAATCAACAATATCAATATTTCCACAACAATAGCCCAAGACTCCACCACAACGGGTACAAGAATATAAACAATAACAATGAATGTAAAATGCTCAAAAAGGAAGATGTTTCAACAATAACAATTTCACCTCAACGTGATAACGACTTTCACATCTTCAGCACCAATAAATCAACAATGAGAGACAATGTATAACCACGATGTTAAATAAAAATAACTCACAATGGAAGATATAACGTGTAGTAGTGACTTCAAATAATGGAAATCAACAATGAAATGGATAAGATGAACAATAACTTCAAATAATGGTAATCAATAATGAAAGAGGTAACATGAACAATAACTTCAATTAATGATTATCAACAAAGAAGAGATAGTATATAATAATAAAAGAGGCAATAAGTTCAACTAAAGCATGCGAGCAATTTATCAATTTGGAGGTAGAACAAGTGTTACCGAAATCATTTAAGGCATGCAAGGATAGACTAACACAAGTAAGAACAGATTGAGTAAGAGAATTTAGAATATGATATGGCATTTAAGTAACGAAATCATTTAAGGCATTTCAATTAAAGCATAGAAATAGTCTAAGTTGCCCAAACTAATTAAATACCACGTACAACTCGTGTATCCACTCGTCACCTTGCGTACACGGATTTCATTTAGCACAATTGAATCAAACAATGCCAATCCTAAGGGGTAGTTCCTCACACAAAGTTAGACAAGACAATTATCTCAACTAAGCCAAATCAACACTCAGAAATAGCTTTTCCCTTAAAATCTGCCTTCACACGGCTCAAATCTAACCAAAAATCGACTTAATATCATCAAAAAGTGCTAGGGAATTTAATTGCAATAGATAAAGCTAAGATCTTTATACTTTTTCCAAAAAGTCAACAAAAGTCAACCTAGGGCCCATCCGGTCAAAACCCGAGTCCAATGGTAGATTCCGATTACCATGACCCAAAGAGTTCATATATGTGATTATTTTCAAAATTCGAGTCCAAATCCACTCTCAAAACACAATTTCTTGTTTTTCCAAAAACTTCACAAAGTTTCACAAATTTTTACTTTGATTCACATGATTTTGATGTTAAAAATATAAGATATGTTCATGGAATATGATTATAAATAGATTATAAATACTTACTTGAGGTTTGTAGGTGAAAGTCCTCACTCCAAATCGCCTCCTACCGAGTCTAGGGTTCAAAAATGAGAGAATAAGTTCAAAAATCCCGTCTTCCAGCCCTTTAACCAGCTGCAGATGTCGCATTTGCAACACAGGGTTCGCATTAGCGAGCCCTTGCAATTGCGGACCAGGGCTCGTATTTGCGAACCCTGACAACCTCATGCAACCTCGCAATTGCGAGAACACGCTTCGAAATTGCGAATTGACCTTCATCACAAAAGCGGACGTTTGTTCGCAAATGCGAACAATGCTAAAATCTTGATGCCTTCGCAATTGCAAAGGGGAGGTCGCAATTGCGAAAACTAACCCCCTACCGTCACCTTCGCAATTGCGAAGCTAGTGCTCGTAATTGCAACATTAGAGCATCAGCACACCAACAGTTAATTTTATGTTCAAAGCTATTCCGTTACATGTCCGGAACTCATCCGTGCCCTCGGTCTCCAAACTAAACATCTACACAAGTCTAAAAACATCATATAAACTCACTCACTCAATCAAAACACAAAAATAACATCTAAAACTACAAATCGAACACTAAAACGCATGAATTTCAAATTAAAGTTCAAGAATTTCTAAAGTTACAATTAAACGTCCGAATCCTATCAAATCAACTCCAAACGACACCAAATTTTGTAGAAAAGTTCTAATTACCATGAAGGACCTATTCCAAATCCCAAAATCCAATTCCGAGCTCGATAGCTAAAAGTCAACCTACGGCCAAACTTTTCAACTTTAAATTGCCAAATTTTGGCAAATTAATATAAATCAACCTACGGACTTCCAAAATCAATTCTGGGCATACGCCCATGTCCGAAATCACGATACAAAGTTATCAGAGCCATAAAAACATAGTTCCAGGATCGTTTTCACAAATGTCAAAGTTTGGTCAATATTTTCTAATTAAAACCTCTAAGTCAAGAATCAAGAGTCCAAATAAATCCAAAAGCATCCCGGAGCGAAACTAACCAACACCGTAAGTCATAAAATCATAAACACACATGTTGGAATCATAAAAAGGGGTAACATGGCACAATTATACAAAACAAACGATCGGGTAGTTACATTCTCCCCCATAAAACAAACATTCATCCTCGAACGTGCATTAGGACATAACTGAATTGGTGAATCTATGAGGATAACGACTCCGCATATCATGCTTAGTCTCCCAGGTTGCCTCCTCAACCGGATGACCCCTCTATTGAACCTTTATCGAAGCAGTACTCTTTGATCTTAACTTCTGGACCTGTCTGTCCGAGATGGCCACAGGTTCCTCAATATAAGTCAAATCCTCGTCCAATTTGATTGTGCTGAAGTCTAGAACATGAGACGGATCACTGTAGTACTTCCGAAGCATAGAGACACGGAATACCGCATGAGCCGCAGATAAACTAGATGGCAAAGCAAGCTTGTAGGCCACCTCCCCAATCCTCTCAAAGATCTCAAAAGGTCCGATATACCTAGGGCTCAACTTTCCCTTCTTTCTGAACCTCATCACACCGTTCATGGATGAAACCCAGAGAAAGACTCACTCTCCCACCATGAATGCAACGTCGCGAACCTTCCAATCCGCATAACTCTTCTATCTAGATTGGGTTGTACGAAGTCGATTCTAGATCATCTTGACCTTCTCCAAAGCATCTCGAACCAAATCTGTGCCTAATAACTTAGCCTCTCCCGACTCAAACCATCCAACTGGAGAACGACATTATCTCCCATATAGGGCCTCATAAGGGGTTGTCTGAATACTAGATTGGTAGCTGTTGTTGTAGGCAAACTCAGTGTCATGACCCAATTTCTTCTATAGGCCGTGATGGCGCCCAACATCGCCGCTAGGCAAGCCAATAGTGAACTAACTACGTGATTACTCTTTTTAATAGGTTTCCAAGTAATTAAATTCCATTTATTAAGAGATTTAAGGAGTAGAAAGTTTAATAAATAAAATAAAAGTAACTGAGTGCAATCATAGATATACAAATACCCCAAAACCATAAAGTCTACTAGAATGTGTGCCAAGACCTAGTGTTCACAGGTGTATGATCACTAGTAGAATATACAACACTCTAACTACTGCACAAAAGAAAGGTCTCTAGGAGCTACAGAACGGCTCAAGAAGTAGCTCACCACTAGGCCTTAGCGTATCGAGGATGTGCGCCGGTGTGACCTCCAGATGCACCTACCTCAGATCCTGCATGGTTAGTGCAGAAGTGTAGCATGAGTACATAAACAACATGTACCTAGTAAGTATCCAGTATAACCTCGAAGAAGTAGTGTCGAGGGGTCGACGTCGACACTTACTATGGGCTAGCAATCAAGAAATTACAGAAGTCATAAATAAGCATGGGTTATGTAAATAATAATAATAACTCAATAACAAGCAGGAAGTAAATAATTCTTTCATACATGGTAGTTCCCAAATTATTTTTTATCTTATATAATATTATCCTCTCAAGCCGTGAAAAGATATCAAATATATAATTAAACTCCGAGTCTTATCACGCACGATTATGCCGAGGTCATATGGCCCGATCCAGAATAATGTGTACACTGTCGAGGGTCGAACAACATGAACCAGATGCATCTATCTACTGATGAGGCGTTCAGCCCGCTCCACAAGAAGAGAGAATACTTTATGAACAACCGATTTAAGATCTAATACAAGGCTAATGTACAACGAAAAACAATTCTTATTAACGGTCGAGTAACCCGCCAAAACAAAAGTAAGTGAAATTCGGTCTTTGACAATTCCTTTATCAAGTTCCAATATAATTTAAGCACTTTAATTAACAAGTAGGGTGCAAACATTATAAGTGTTTAATGATTTGGGTCCTAAACTACCCGAATATAAGCATAATTAGTAGCTACGCATGGACTCTCATCACCTCGTGCATACGTAGTCCCTACAATTAGAAGGAAATAGCAATTTAAATCACCTATAGGTTTACCGGGTCTCAAAGCTCGCTTTCTGGCCTTAAATTCACCCTAAAGCCTCAACTCGGTGCCAAGCAACTCGAAACTAGTCAAATGTTATATAATTTAGTCAATACATGTTCAAAAGTTCATGATTTAACTATTAGAGTAATTACCCAACCCAAATTGGAAGATTCTTAAAATGCACCCCGGGCCCACGTACCCGAATTCCGAAAATGTTCGAAGAAAATTGTTACCCATAACCTTACAAACTCAAATATATAATTTTCATCCTATTCCATAACTATTTTCGTGGTTAAATTTTATTTTTATCAAAACCTTGGATTTTCATCTAAACCCATAATTTTCACAAATTTACATGTTAAAATCTACCCATAATCTATGTATATAACCCACAAAGGATAGAAATTACTTACATCCAAATTGCTAGGTGAAAACCCCTCTCAAGAAGCTCCAAAATCGCCCAAAAAGTGAGAGAAATAGGTTAGAAATGGCTTAAGTCCCATAATACATGAAGCCTTCTGCCTCCAGGACTTCCGCATCTGCGATCACAGGGCCGCATCTGTGGCACCGCTTCAGCGGATCAAGGTCCTCTTATGTGGAAATGCCTAATCTGGCTGGCTTTGCATCTGCGGACGGGATCCCGCTTTTACGGCCCCTCTCGCACCTGCGGGTTACTCATCGCAAAAGCGAGGCCACTTCTGCGCGTGCTTCTCCGCTTCTGCGGACCACTAGCCAATTTCCCAAAGCCACTTCTGCGGCTAAGAGCTCACATCTGCGGGCTCGCACCTATGGCCAAAATCTCGCAGGTGCGGGCACACCAGAACTGGTGCACCAGCAGCCCTTTTGAGCTCTAAATCGATCCGTGCATCATCCAGATTGCACCCGAGGCCCCTGAGGCCTTGTCCAAACATACCAACAAGGTTTATAAACATGAGACGGACTTGCTCAAACCCTCAAAACGTGGAAAACAACAGCAAAACTAAGAATCACACCTCAAACCAAATTGAAGCAACTTATGAACTTCAAGTTCTTCCAACTTGCTCCGAACGCGTCGAATCATACCTAAACTACTTAGAATGACACCAAATTTTGCGTACAAGTCTTAAATCCCTATACGGAACTATTTCTAGACTTGGAATCCCAAACAAACCCAGATAACACCGAAACTTACTCCAAACCAAATTTAAAGAACTTTTAAACCTTCAATCAGCCAACGTTCAACATTAAGCGCTGAAATGCTCCTGGGTCATCCAAAACCCAATCCGAACATACACCGAAGTCCAAAATTGACATACGAACCCATTGGGACCGTCAGATCCTGGTTCTAAGGTCGTTTACTAGAAATGTTGACCAAAGTCAAACTTAGCCCTTTAAAGCCAAATTAAGGAACTAAGTGTTTCGATTTCAATCCGAACCCTTCCATGTCCCGAACTAATCATCCCCGCCAGTTATAAAATAGTAAAAGCACATACGGGGAGTCTTATTTAAGGGAACATGGATCTAGAAAGAAAAACGAGTAGTCGGGTCATTACACTCTGCAAGTGGCAAGAACTGATCCCAAGCACCCCAGAAATCCATAACGCAGGCACGACCATATCTTCCAATATCTGAATAGTGCGCTCGGACTGTCTGTCCGTCTGAGGGTTAAATGTTGTACTCAATTCAACCCGTGTTCCTAGCTCACGCTGTACAGCTCTCCATAAATATGATGTGAACTGCGTACCCCCGATCAGAAATGATGGATATCGCCATATCAGTATGCATGAAGTCGGCAATCTCACAGATATAAACCTGAGCCAGCTTCTCCGAAGAATAGGTAGTCATTACCGGAATGAAATAAGCCAACTTGGTCAACCTATCCATAATCACCCATACCGCATAAAATTTCTTCTAAGTCCATAGGAGTCTAACAATGAAATCCATGGTAATTCGTTCCTATTTCCACTCAGGAATCTCAAGTCGTTGAAGCAAACTACCTGGCCGCGGATACTCATACTTCACCTGCTGACAATTTAGGCACCGAGCTACGTACTCCACTACATCTTTCTTCATCCTCCTCCGCCAATAGTGCTGCCTCAAGTCCTGATACATCTTAGCGGCACCCAGATGAATGGAGTACCGTAAACTGTGGGCCTCTTGACGAATCAACTCATGCAAACCATCCACATTGGGCAAACATAACCAGCCCTACATCCGTAACACACCGTCATCCCCAATAGTAACCTCCTTGGCATCGCCGGGCTGAACCGTATCCTTGAGGACAAGCAAATAGTGGTCGTCATACTGACACTCTATGATATGGTCATATAGAGAAGATCGAGAAACCATGCAGGCAAGTACTCGATTGGGTTCCAAGTCGTGGAATAGATAATTCTAATCATGAGTCTTCAGCTTTCTAGATGTGTAGGCAATCACCCTACCATCTTGCATCAACATTACGCCAAGGCCAACACATGACACATCAGAATACACAATATAAAACCCGAGCACATAGGTAACACCAACACTGGGACTGTAGTCAAAGCAGTCTTGAGATTTTGAAAGATCG
The DNA here is from genome assembly GCF_000390325.3 of Nicotiana tomentosiformis. NCBI lineage: Eukaryota > Viridiplantae > Streptophyta > Magnoliopsida > Solanales > Solanaceae > Nicotiana > Nicotiana tomentosiformis. Next base: position 81,578,441 of record NC_090820.1, on the reverse strand, counting down.
CCTCACACTACTCGGTCCATCTGAAAGGAGCATCCTTCTGGGTTAATATGGTCATAAGTGCAGCTATAGATGAAAAACCAAGGAAACTTTGGATTTCAGTAGCCGAAGACTGTCTGGGCCAACTTTTCCCTGCTTTAATCTTCTTCGGATCTACCTTGATCCCCTCACTTGACACCAAATGACCCAAAAACACCACCGAATCAAGCTAGAATTCACACTTTGAGAATTTTACATATAACTTATTCTCTCTCAAGTTATGGCGCATGATCCTCAAGTGCTGCTCATGTCATTTGGGCTCATGGTCAGACCAAATGATATCACAAGGAAAATGTAGTGACCATACCGAGTCCTGAAGGCAGTTTTCGGAATATCCGGATCCCGAATCTTTAGCTGATGAAAACCTGACCGCAAATCAATCTTCGAGAACCCTCTAGCACCCTATAGCTAATCAAATAGGTCATCAATGCATGGTAATGGATATATGTTCTTCACTGTAACCTTGTTCAACTGCCGATAATCAATACATATGTGCATAGAACCATCCTTCTTCTTCTTCAAAAAGACTGGAGTACCCCATGGCGACACACTAGGCCAAATGAGGCCCTTATCAAGCAACTCTTACAACTGCTCCTTTAGCTCCTTCAACTCTGGCCATATAATATGGTGGGATAGAAATGGGCTGAGTGCCCGGCAACAAGTCAATACCAAAATTGATATCCCTATCGGGCGTCAAGCCCGAAAGATCCGTTGGAAATATATTTAGGAAGTCTCTCACTACCGAAACTAACTCGACAGTAAGAGTATCAGCACTGACATCTTTCACAAAGGTTAGATAAGTATCACACCCCTTCTCAACCATCTGTTGGGCCTTTAGAAATGATACAACCCTGCGAGGAACATAATCTAATGCACCCCTCCCCTCTAATTGTGGCAAACCTGGCATAGCCAATATCACTATCTTAGCGTGACAATCTAGAATAGCATGATTGGGCGATAACTAGTCCATGCCCAAGATAACATCAAAGTCTACCAAACTAAGTAACAATAGATCAACTTTGGTCTCAAAACCACCAATAACAACTAAACACGACCGATACACGCGGTCCACAATAATAGAATCTCCCACAGACATGGACACATAAACAAGAGAACTCAAATAATCACGAGATATATCCAAATATAGAGCAAAGTAAGATGACACCTATGAATAAGTGGATCCTGGATTAAATAAGACTGATACATCTCTATGGCAAACCAGAACCATACCTGTAATGACTAAGTCCGAATCAACTGCCTCAGTCCTACCTGGAAAAGCATAGAATCTGGCCTGACCTCCCCCTCTAGGGCGACTTCTATCCGCCCGCTCCCACCCCTAGCTAGCTGTGCAGGTATAGTGACAACTGGGGCAGAAACTATGGCCTGAGAAGTCTATGGACCTGACTGAATTCGGGGAGCCTAAGTAGCCTGTGGAGGTGCACCCATCCTGAGTCTGGGGCAGTTTCTAACCATATGGCGTGTATTACCACACTCAAAGCAAGCTCTCGGTGGGCATGTCTGCTGTGACTATATTGGCCTAGTCGGCTGGAGTGACCGCTGAAGGTACCTTGTGCATGAAGTGCACTAGAAAATGGCTAAGCAAAGTGTGCAACCTGATACCTCGAAACAATCGGAGCATCACTAGAAGCTGGAAGTGCTGAGTGAACTGGATGACTCACATATCCTCTACCATGACGGGCTATAGTAGTAGTGTGACCACCGCTAAATCCTCCCATACCACGACGCCTTTTGGCCTCCCTATCATCTCTCTCATGGACCCACATACCCTCTAACCTCCGTGCAATCTCTACCACCTGTTGATATGAGGTATCTGTCTCCAACTCTCGAGCTATGCAAAAGCTAATACCATAGTTGAGCCCCTCAATAAATCGACAAACTCGCTCTCTGAATATAGAAACTAAGGCAGGTGCATGTGTGGACAAATGACTGAATCAAACAACATACTCCGACACTATCATAATAACTTGGCGCAGCTGCTCAAACTCTACGCACCATGCATCCCGAAGGGTCTGAGGGACAAACGCTCTCAAGAATAACTCTGAAAACTGAGTCCATGTAAGTGAAGCTGCCTCAGCTGGGCTACCCTCCTCGTACACTCACCACCACTGATATGCTGCTTCGAACAGTTGGAAAGTAGTGAAAGCAACCCCACTCACCTCCACAATACCCATAGTGTGGAGAATACAGTGGCACCCCTTAAGAAAACTGTGTGCATCTTTTGAAGCTAAACCACTGAAAGTAGGAGGGTGATACTTCTTGAATCTCTCGAGCCTAAGCTCCTCCTCCTCAGATGCTGCTGCTCTAACCGCGGGCTGAATAGGAATAACAGGCTATATCAGTATAACTGCTGGGACCTGATCAACTTGGACCCGCTGCTCTGGGTATGGTCTGCGGGAGTCTGTGCTCCTCCCCCAGCCTGAGATGTGACTGGTGCGAGTGGGATCAACCCGGCCTTAGCTAAGGTACTGAACATACTCAAGAATTATGCGAGGGTCTCCTCTAGCGCAGACGTGGAAACAGGCACCTCAGGTTCCTGTCCCCTAACTAGAGCTACTGGTGGATCCTCTGTTGCAGCTCGGCAAGTAAACTAGCTGCACCTCGTGCCCCTCCTTGGCCTTTGCCTGAGCCTCGACCTCTCGCAGCTCTAGCAGGGGGCACGGGTGTCTGTTCGTCGGATCTAGCAGTGCATGTCCTCACCATCTGTGAGGGAATAAAAAGTCAAAGATTCAATTTTTGAAGTCAACCAATTCGCACGATAAGAAATTAAAGAAGTGAAGTTTTCCTAACAGTTTTGTGGCCTCTCGAAGATAAGTATAGACATATCCATACCAATTTGCAAGACTCTACTGAACCTGCTTATGACTTGTAACACCTATGAACCAAGAGCTCTAATGCCAGCTTATCACGACCCCAATTTCCCTCCATAGGATATTGTGATGGCACCTAATCTCTAAGACTAGGTAAACCTAATAGTTAATAACAACTTGATAGAAATAATTAACAAAATACTAAAAACCAATCTGATAAACTCAAACAAACTTTTGAGAAACTGAATCTCAACCATACAATCCTCAAGAACTGTGGAGCAGAGTCATAAGCTCTATAGAGTAAAACTAGAAAAACTACTACATCAATGTTTGAAAGAAAATACAATAGTAATAAGAGTAAAAAGGGAAGGTGACTTCGAGGCCTGCGGATGCCGAGCATGCATACTTTGAAGTCTCTGTATAGCAGCTAACAAATGATCTTTAATGACTGGCATGAGCAGACGTACCTGGATCTGCAAAACAATGTGCGGAAGCATAGTATGAGTACACCACAATAGTACCCAGTACGTATCAAGCCTAACCTCAGTAGAGTAGTGACGAGGCCAGGTCAAGACACCTACTAGGATATAAATAAGCAGTACAAAAATGTAACAAGGATAAATAATGGAAAATGAAGAAATAACATATACAAAACAAGATAACTACATGAACTAATAACGAAAATTAAACATGGGAATAACATGAAAGAAGCAACTGAAGAGAACCAAAATTATAATATACAGACAACAACTACCAGCACAAAGAAGAGAAAAACAACAAGAATATTCCTACCAAAAGCTCTTTGCAACATGAGATAAACAACAAAATAACACAACGAGGTACTGCCTCACGTATAATAAGAATCACCACTGAAGTACCGCCTCGTATTCACAATACACAATCTCAATCACAATCTTTTCTTATACCGCCGCGTGAGCCTTACATTTGAAATAGGTTTTGAAAATAGTTTTCCTAAAATAACTACACGCACTTTAGCCCACCTTATGACGACACATGGCTTCATGTAGTTCCCCTACAAACAACACACACATAAGTCCCACCTTATACCGCTGCATGCACATTATCCCCAAGCCTTATATTGCCGCATGCGCGTCACTATCACATTACAATAACAACTCACACCACAAGTTCCTATATATCACAATTTGCCAACAATCAACAATATCAATATTTCCACAACAATAGCTCACTGCTCTACCACAACGGGTACAAGAATATCAACAACAACAATGAATGTAAAATGCTCAAAAAGGAAGATGTTTCAACAATAACAATTTCACCTCAACGTGATAACGACTTTCACATCTTCAGCACCAATAAATCAACAATGAGAGACAATGTATAACCACGATGTTAAATAAAAATAACTCACAATGGAAGATATAACATGTGGCAATGACTTCAAATAATGGAAATCAACAATGAAAGGGATAACATGTACAATTCAAATAACGGTAATCAACAATGAAAGAGGTAACATGAATGATAACTTCAATTAATGATAATCAATAGTGAAGAGATAGCATATAACAATAAAAGAGGCAACAAGTTCAACTAAAATATGAGAGCAATTTATCAATTTTGAGGTAGAACAAGTGTTAACGAAATCATTTATGTCATGTAAGGATAGACTCACACAAGTAAGAATAGATTGACTAAGAGAATTAGAACATGATATGTCATTTCAATTAAAGCATGGAAATAGTCTAAGTAGCTCAAACCGGTCAAATACTATGTATAACCCATTTACCCACTTGTCAACTTGCGTACACGGACTTCACTTAGTACAATTGAATCAAACAATACCAATCCTAAAAGGTAGTTTCCCCCCACAAAGTTAGGCAAGATACTTATCTCAACTAAGCCAAATAAACAATCGAAAATAGCTTTTCCCTTAAAATCCGCCTCCACACGGCTCAAATCTAACCAAAATCGACTTAATATCATCAAACAATGCTAGAGAATTCAATTGCAATAGATAAAGCTAAGATCTTACACTTTACTCAAAAAGTCAACAAAAGTCAACCTGGGCACCGTTCGGTCATAATCCAGGTCCAATAGTATATTCCGACTACCCATGACCCCACGAGTTCATATATGTGATGAGTTTCAAAATTCGAGTCCAAACCGACTCTCAAAACTCAATTTTTTATTTTTCAATGTGATGACCTAATAGGTCATTTTGCATTTTAGCCTTTATTTCCACATTTTGAGACCTTGACTAGCTCCATTTAGTATTTCTCGATTTGCGTGCACAATCCATTTCTTGTTTTGGAAAGTATTTATGTGAAAAATTGAAGAAAATGTGGAATTTTGCCTTTAAAATGATTTTAGTTTACTACGATCAACAAATTGTGTAAACGGACCCGAATCTGAGTTTTGATGGTCCCGGTGGGTTTGTATTGTGATTTGGGACTTGGGCGTATGCCCGGAATCAAATTAGGAAGTCCCTTACTTGATTTAACGTGATTTGTTGAAAACTAGTAATATGAAGGCTTAAAGAATTTTTAAGTTTGACCATAGGTTGACTTTGTTTCTACAGGGTTCGAATTTCAGTTCCAGAACTTTGAATAAGTGTATTTCCCTATTTATGACCTGTCTCCAAAATTTGGTGCAAAATAGAGTTGATTTGATGTGATTAAGATGTCCGGTTGTAAATTTGAAAGTTCTTAAGTTTCTTTAAAAATCTCATACATTTTGATGTCCGATCCATAGTTCTAGGTGTTATTTTGGTATTCTTATCTGGCGAGCAAGTTCGTATGATGTATATAGACTTGTGTTGATGTTTGGTTGGAGCCTCAAGGGCTCTGGTGAGTTTCAGACGCGTTTCAGAGTGTTTTGGAGAGTGTTAGAGTAGCTGGTGTGAGCTGGTGTTGCAGGCTTTGCAAATGAGAGGTTGGTAGTCGCATTTGCGATGTATCGCCTAGCCTGTTAGAGTCACATTTTTGAGACCCGTGTTCGCAATTGCGTAGGGGACCTGAGATCAGCAGTGATAGAATTTGCGATCATATGATCGCTTTTGCAAAAATCCAAAGTTCGCATTTGCGACTGTCGCAGGGATGTGAGTTCTTTGCTTTTGCGATGGATTTCTCGCATTTGCGAACCCCAGGTCGCAATTGTGAAACCTTATCTTAGATATTAACATCAAAATCATGTGAATCAAAGTGAAAATTTAAGAAACCTTGTCAAGTTTTTTAAAAATAAGAAATTTAGTTTTGAGAGTCGATTTGGACTCGAATTTTGAAACTAATCAGATATATGAACTCGTGAGGTCATGGGTAGTCAAAACCTACCATTGGACCCAAGTTTTGACCAGGCGAGCCCCCGATTGACTTTTGTTGACTTTTTGGGTAAAGTGTAAAGATTTTTATTTTATCTATTGTAATTGATTTTCCTAGCATTGTTTGATGATATTACGTCAATTTTTGTTAGAGTCGATTGGTTTGGAGGAGAATTTTAGAGAAAAGGCCCTTGTTGAGCTTTGATTTTGGTGCGGAGTGAGATAAGTGTTGGGTCTAACCTTGATTTGAGGGAATTAGGAACCCTTAAGCCATATGTTATGTGAATTACGTGATTAACGGCGTATGTGCGAGGTGACGAGTGTATGTATGACATCAAAATAATTGTTTCCATGTCTTCTCGTATTTCATTAATTATCTTTTCCATGCCTAAATTGTTTCATGCTTTAATTGCTTTCTATGCCGTAATTTGTTACTTATCATTAATTATTCTTATATTGAATTATTCGTCTCATCCATGACTCCTTGAGTAGTTGTTACTTGCCTTAGTTGTCTTACTTGCACACCTTAATTTTCACGTACTTAACTTGTCTTGGTATTATTGTATTATTGGTAGAATTCTTTTGATTGGCATATGGTTCCTTTATTGCTTTGCTTTCATATCATTTGGTTGTAGAGATTCTTTGTAAATTAATTTATTGGATTGATTACGTTTATTGAAATTTTTTTTGGATCGGGTTATACGCCATAACGGTTGTGATATAGTGGAATAAGGGAGGATTATGACATTGATTCTGATGATATGGTGGGATCGGGTTGTGCGCCGCAACATTCATGTATGTTATGCTTGATATTGATAAATGATAATATGGTGTAATATGGGAGGATTATGACATTGATTATGACGATATGGTGGGATCGGATTGCGCGCCGTAACGGATTGTATACGTGATTCTTAATACTCATAAATGATGCTATGGTGAAATGAGGGAGGATTGTGTGTGTATGGTAGGATTGAGTTGCGTGCCACAACAGATTGTGTGTGTTGTACTCGTTATTGTTATTGTATTGGGCTTCAGCATTTTTATATGAAATTATGAGATCTGTTAATTGGGTTCTCTGACTGCGAGAATTTAGTTCATTTTCATAAATTAACTGCCTTACCTTCACTTCATGTCTTTCATTCCCTATTGTTATTATTATTACTTATACAGGTTATTGTAAGTGACCAGCCTTAGCCTCGTCACTACTTCGTTAAGGTTAGGCTCGGCACTTACAAAGTACACGGGGTCAGTTGTACTCATACTATAATCTACACTTCTTGTGCAGATTTCGGAGTGGGTCCTAGTGGCGTTCCATAGATTTGCTCGGATCCAGTGCTTGACGGAGACTTGAGGTACAACTGCACAACGTTCGTAGCCCTAAAGTCCCCTTCTACTAGCCTGTTTGGCCAAGCTTCTAAAATCAACTTATTTTGAGAAGTAATTTTCTCAAAAGTGCTTTTAAAAAAAGTACTTTTGGTGAGAAGCAGTTTGTGTTTGGCTAATTAATTTTAAAAGCATTTTTGAGCAGTAATTAGTGTTTGGCCAAACTTTTGAAAACTACTTCTATGTGTATTTTTCTCAAAAATGCTTCTCAGAAAAGTTCTTTTGGAGAGAAGCTACTTTTTTCTGCTTCTCAAAAACTGCTTCTGCTTCTCCTCAAAAGCACTTTGTTTCTTCCAAAAGCTTGGCCAAACACCTCAATATTTGGCCAAAAGTGCTTTTGGCCAAAAATTAAGGTTGGCCAAACAAGCTATACATCACCTTAGCTGTTTATTTCGATATAGACAGTTATGCTTTTATTCAGACTATTATTTGTAGTACTCTATACTCTCGTGTATTCGTAACACCAGTTCTGGGGTTGTATTTGGATATCGCCGTTTATTAGTTTATTTACTCTATTTTAGTTTATTCAGCTTATTGTTTTTTTTCATTTGATGTAAATTCTTAAAAATGGTTAACAATTATATATAACAATGGCTTGCCTTGGAAGTGAAATGTTAGGTGCCATGACAGTTCCGAGAGTGGAAATTCTGGGTCGTGACAAGTTGGTATCAGAGCACTAGGTTATCTAGGTCTCACGAGTCATGAGCAAGTTTAGTAGAGTCTGGAGGATCGGTACGGACACGTATGTACTTATCTTCTAGACGCTATGGAGTTTTAGGAAAAATTCACTTCTTTTCTTCATTACTGTGCGATTTTATTCTATCATTGATGATTGAACTATTCTATTCTTGATCTCTTACAGATGGCGAGAACACGCACAACATATGAAGCCAAATAGGAGCCGAAGCCCCATATGGTAGCTACTACCAGGGGCAGCGACCAAGGCTGAGGTCGAGTTAGAAGCCGAGGCTGAGGCAGAGCTCAGCCTAGAGCTTGGGCAGCAACACCCACAGTAGAGCCTCAGGTGTATCATGAGTAGGAGGCCCTAGCTCAGATCGTACCCATCAGGGTTCATAGCCACTCCATGTGCTTCAGGACGCTCTAGTCTGCTTGGTGGGCATTATGGAGAGCGTGGCCCGGATCGGTGCATTTCCGGTGGCACCCGTCGTCTCTAGGGCTGGGGGAGAATCAAAGACTCCCGCTACTCACACCCCAGAGTAGGTGGCTCCCCCGTATCAGACTCTAGCAGCCCAGCCAGTTGGGCTGGTTCAGCCTGTTGTTGCGGCACAGGCCGGTGATATGCCCTCTATGTCTTCTGAGGCCTTGTTGGGTCTGGATATGTTTATCAAACTCTTTCCGGTTCATTTCGGAGGTGCAACTTCTGAGGACCCACATGATTAGTTGACACTAATGGGATCGATTTTCCAGTGTTCCAGATGACCGATTCTGCCAAGAGATAGTGGAGGGATTATGTCTTGACTAGACCAGCTGGTTCACCTTCACTTACCTGGGAACAGTTTTCACGGCTATTTCTAGAGAAGTTCATTCCTTTAACTCTGAGAGAGGATTACCGCAGACACTTTGAGTGTCTTCAGCAGGGTAGTATGACTGTTACCTAGTATGAGACTCAATTTGTGGACCTATCTTGCCATGCCATTGTTTTACTCCCTACTGAGAGGGAGCGAGTGATGAGATTCATTGATGGGCTCACTTTCAAAATCAGACTACAGATGGCCAAGGAGACTGGAGATGATATTTCTTTCCATAGGGCCGTAGATATTTCTAGACGGATCGAGATAGTTCGTGGTCAGGAGTGGGGGTCAGTGTTTGATAAGAGGCCTCGTCATTCTGGTGGTTTCAGTGGTGCCTCATCTGGAGGCAGGGGTACTTTTGGTAGAGTCCATCCTCCTAGACCATTTCAGTCATCGCTTCAGGCATCCCACAGTGCTTCGGGGAGTCATGGTCCTTATGTATCTCATTCTGGGCAGCCAAACTACAGTGCACCATCAAGTCCATTTAGTGCGCCTCCGATCCAAATCTACCACCATGGTTATCCTTCCCGTTTGAGTTAGTTTCAGCTTCAGCCACCATATCAATAGAATGGGTGTTTCGAGTATGGGGGTTACTTGTAACGACCCAACCGGTCGTTTAGAGACCTAGCGCATCGTCCAGCGATTTGAGTCCTTAAGTAGCTTCACTTTATGTTTTATGACTTGTGCGTGTGGTTGGATTTGAATCTCAGGAAGCTCGAAATTGATGTGGAAAGAAAATTCTAAATTCGGAAGCTTTAAGTTGGAAAAATTGATTAAGGGTGACTTTTGAGTAAACGACCTGGGAATCGAGATTTGAAGGTTCCAATAGGCTCGTATGATGATTACGGACTTGGGCGTGTGTTTGGGTTGAGTATCGGGTGGTTCAGGAGCATTTCAGCGCCTATTATGGGGAGTTTGCATTTTGGAAGTTCCAGAATTTCATAAGTTTGGTTTGAAGTGGATTTTGATTTTATCGATGTACGTTAGGAATTTCGAGCCTTGGAATAGGTTTGTATCGTGATTTGTGACTTGCACGCCAAGTTTGGCGTAATTACGGAATGTTTTGATATAGTTCGGACGCGTTCTTTGAAGATTAAAAGTTTGAGAGTTTAAAGAAAGATTTCGATCATCGATTCATAGTTTCGATATTGTTTGGCATGATTTGGGGCCTCGTCTAAGTTTCTAATGTGTTTTGGGGCGCGTTGGTATATTTAGTCAAGGTACCGGGGGCCTCGGGTTTGATTCAGATTGAAATCGGAGAGAGAATTTGGACTTAGCCAAATTTCTGGTAGTAGCGCGTCTGATGTAACCGCACCTGCAAGGGTTTGGCAGCAGGTGTGGAGCCGTAGAAGAGGCCAAGAGGGTCACATAAGCGGTTCTAGGCGAGCTTGGTAGTGGCCGCAGGTGCGAGACATTTTCCGCATCTGCGATTGCACAGATGCGGCTTCCAGGAGCGTAGAAGCGGAGTGGAGCGTAGGAGCGAGGGGGATTTTCGCACCTGCGATGTCGTAGGGGCGGGACCTTGTCCATAGGTGCAAAGGAGCGGCCTCTAGTATTTTACGCCGAAGAGGATTTGGTGCCGCTGAAGTGATGCCACAGAAGCGTCCATTTGATTCGCAGATGCGAAGGTCACCTAGGCAGAATGTGTAAGTTAGCCATATCGAGTTTTGGCTCATTTCACCTCTTTTCTCTCATTGGAGCCGGCCTTGGGGCTATTTTGGAGGGCCATTTTTGTCATCCTTCATGAGGTAAGTGATTCCTACTGTTGTGAGTTAAATACATGATCTACATGTGGATTTAAACATGAATAATTGTAGTAACTATCGGATTTTGTAAGAAACCTAGAAATTTTGTAATTTTGGATTTTGACCACGGTTTTGGAAACGGAATTAGGAATAAATTATATATTTGAGTTCGTGCTATTATGGGTAATGATTATCTTCAAAACTTTTCAGAATCCGGGCATGTGGGCCCGAGGGTTGAGTTTATCAACTTTTCGAGCGGAGTGGGAAATTGTTATAAATTGATTAATTATGGGTAATAGAGTATATATTTATGGATTTGCACATTGTTTGACTAGTTTTGGATCGACGGGCATCGGTTTGAGGTGCAGAGGAGCTTTGGAGCCAGTTATGAAACTTCGAAGTGAGGTAAGTCTTATGTCTAACCTTGTGAGGGAGAAATTACCCCATAAGTGTTATATTCTTATGTGCTACATGTTTTGGGAGCTACGCACGTATGAGGTAATGAATGTGCGTGTGTATGCAAGAATTCCTGATTATGTTTGGGTAGACTTAGATTCACGCCATGCTATAATTGTACTATTTGAGTTGTCCCTTGCCTATTAATTTCCATTATTTTACGTTACAACTTGAGACTAGACTTGCGTAGAGTGATAGACTTGCTATGGTAGAGATTTGGTGGGCTTCATGATTAGCCACAGAATAATTGTACTCCTTTTACGAATTTCTCCCGCGCTATGCGTTTTCATCAGAAAGTTTCCCTTAAATTTATAACTCACACGTTTACTCGTGAGTGGGGTCAAAAACCCATTAAAGATTCTTATTCTAATGGGATCGGGCCGTTCGCCTCGGCAGGATTTTATACCACACTCTCATGGGAGCGTGCCATTCACCTCGGCAGTATAATAGATACATATATGGTTCGTGCCGTTCGACCCTCGGTAGTGCACACAGTATGATCGGATCAGGCCGTACGCCTTGACATTTCTATAAAATCCTCTTACGGAATCGTACGTAATATTTGACAAGAAACCAGTGTATCTGCGAGTTTTCCTTGTTTGGATTGTGACAACCTATCTGGTGAGGTCCATTATATTAACACACACACATATATATAACTGCTAATTGAGAGCTTGAGTTTATTGTCGAAAGGAGGATTGTACCATGTATTTCTACTTGTTTATTTCCTTTACTTACTCTACCTCACATCTATTTACTTCTTACTGTATATGATTTATTGGATCACTAGTAAGTGTCGATGTCGATCCCTCATCACTATTTCTATAGGGTTAGGCTAGATACTTACTAGGTACGCGTTGATTTACGTACTCATGCTGCACTTGCTGCACTTATTGTGCAGGTACATATATGTCTGGTGGTCTTTTGGGCGCAAAGGCGCGGCCATTGCGGGGACTTTACCATGAGCTGCATTCGATGTTATGATCCGCAACATGTAGAGTCTCCATCAAAGTTATTTATATTCTCCTGTCTAATTTGTAATCCAGACAGATGTTGTATTTTATTATATTTCCTAGTTGATGCTCATCCACTTGTGACACCGGGTTTTGGGGGCTTCTTCTGAATGTTTGGTATGGTAGTGCACGTAATTATTATCCTCTTACCCTGTAAAGTTTATTTCATACTATTTAATTAATTAAAATTATGATTTAAAAATACAAAAAATAAGTAATTAAGTTGATCAATCACTGTTGGCTTGCTTGACGGCGGTATTAGGCACCATAACAACCTTTAGTGGATTTTGGGTCACGACAACTCTGGTCACATCAGGAGGTACTTCCCGAGATTGTTGAGTAGTAAGCCACATCAGAGTTATCGTGCCATGGTTCCGGCACCGGTTGCTCTACTGCCCGGTCAGCTTGCTAGAGGCAGGTGTCAGGCTGCTAGAGGTGGAGTTCAGGACTTTAGAGGTGGGCGTCAGGCTGTTAGAGGTGGAGGCCAGTCGGCTAGAGGCCGTCCGAGAGATAGAAGTCAGGGTGGTGGGGCCTAACCCTGATTTTATGCATTCCCAGCAAGACCCGAGGCTGAGTTATTTGACGCCGTTATCACAGGTATTGCTCCAGTTTTTCATAGAGATGCTTTAGTTCTATTTAATCTGGGCTCTACTAATTCCTACGTGTCATCCTATTTTGCTTCATATCTGGTTATGCCTCGTGATTCTTTGAGTGCTTCTGTGTATGTGTCCGCGTTGGTAGGAGATTCTATAGTTGTATACTGTGTGTATAGCTCATGTGTGATTACTATTGGGAGTCTTGAGACTAGTGTATATCTCCTACTTCTTGATATTGTAGACTTTGATGTCATGCTATATTGCTACTACCAGGGGCAGCGACCAAGGCTGAGGTCGAGTTAGAAGCCGAGGCTGAGGCAGAGCTCAGCCTAGAGCTTGGGCAGCAACACCCACAGTAGAGCCTCAGGTGTATCATGAGTAGGAGGCCCTAGCTCAGATCGTACCCATCAGGGTTCATAGCCACTCCATGTGCTTCAGGACGCTCTAGTCTGCTTGGTGGGCATTATGGAGAGCGTGGCCCGGATCGGTGCATTTCCGGTGGCACCCGTCATCTCTAGGGCTGGGGGAGAATCAAAGACTCCCGCTACTTACACCCCAGAGTAGGTGGCTCCCCCGCATCAGACTCTAGCAGCCCAGCCAGTTGGGCTGGTTCAGCCTGTTGTTGTGGCACATGCCGGTGATATGCCCTCTATGTCTTCTGAGGCCTTGTTGGGTCTGGATATGTTTACCAAACTCTTTCTGGTTCATTTCGGAGGTGCAACTTCTGAGGACCCACATGATTAGTTGACACTAATGGGATCGATTTTCTAATGTTCCAGATGACCGGTTCTGCCAAGAGATAGTGGAGGGATTATGTCTTGACTAGACCAGCTGGTTCACCTTCACTTACCTGGGAATAGTTTTCACGGCTATTTCTAGAGAAGTTCATTCCTTTAACTCTGAGAGAGAATTACCGCAGGCACTTTGAGTGTCTTCAGTAGGGTAGTATGACTGTTACCTAGTATGAGACTCAATTTGTGGACCTATCTTGCCATGCCATTGTTTTATTCCCTACTGAGAGGGAGCGAGTGAGGAGATTCATTGATGGGCTCACTTTCAAAATCAGACTACAGATGGCCAAGGAGACTGGAGATGATATTTCTTTCCATAGGGCCGTAGATATTTCTAGACGGATCGAGATAGTTCGTGGTCAGGAGTGGGGGTCAGTGTTTGATAAGAGGCCTCGTCATTCTGGTGGTTTCAGTGGTGCCTCATCTGGAGGCAGGGGTACTTTTGGTAGAGTCCATCCTCTTAGACCATTTCAGTCATCGCTTCAGGCATCCCACGGTGCTTCGGGGAGTCATGGTCCTTATGTATCTCATTCTGGGCAGCCAAACTACAGTGCACCATCAAGTCCATTTAGTGCGCCTCCGATCCAAATCTACCACCATGGTTATCCTTCCCGTTTGAGTTAGTTTCAGCTTCAGCCACCATATCAATAGAATGGGTGTTTCGAGTATGGGGGTTACTTGTAACGACCCAACCAGTCGTTTAGAGACCTAGCGCATCGTCCAGCGATTTGAGTCCTTAAGTAGCTTCACTTTATGTTTTATGACTTGTGCGTGTGGTTGGATTTGAATCTCAGGAAGCTCGAAATTGATGTGGAAAGAAAATTCTAAATTCGGAAGCTTTAAGTTGGAAAAATTGATTAAGGGTGACTTTTGAGTAAACGACCTGGGAATCGAGATTTGAAGGTTCCAATAGGCTCGTATGATGATTACGGACTTGGGCGTGTGTTTGGGTTGAGTATCGGGTGGTTCAGGAGCATTTCAGCGCCTATTATGGGGAGTTTGCATTTTGGAAGTTCCAGAATTTCATAAGTTTGGTTTGAAGTGGATTTTGATTTTATCGATGTACGTTAGGAATTTCGAGCCTTGGAATAGGTTTGTATCGTGATTTGTGACTTGCACGCCAAGTTTGGCGTAATTACGGAATGTTTTGATATAGTTCGGACGCGTTCTTTGAAGATTAAAAGTTTGAGAGTTTAAAGAAAGATTTCGATCATCGATTCGTAGTTTCGATATTGTTTGGCATGATTTGGGGCCTCGTCTAAGTTTCTAATGTGTTTTGGGGTGCGTTGGTATATTTAGTCAAGGTACCGGGGGCCTCGGGTTTGATTCAGATTGAAATCGGAGAGAGAATTTGGACTTAGCCAAATTTCTGGTAGTAGCGCGTCTGATGTAACCGCACCTGCAAGGGTTTGGCAGCAGGTGTGGAGCCGTAGAAGAGGCCAAGAGGGTCACATAAGCGGTTCTAGGCGAGCTTGGTAGTGGCCGCAGGTGCGAGACATTTTCTGCATCTGCGATTGCACAGATGCGGCTTCCAGGAGCGTAGAAGCGGAGTGAAGCGTAGGAGCGAGGGTGATTTTTGCACCTGCGATGTCGTAGGGGCGAGACCTTGTCCGTAGGTGCAAAGGAGCGGCCTCATGTATTTTACGCCGAAGAGGATTTGGTGCCGCTGAAGTGATGCCAAAGAACCGTCCATTTGATTCGCAGATGCGAAGGTCGCCTAGGCAGAATGTGTAAGTTAGCCATATCGAGTTTTGGCTCATTTCACCTCTTTTCTCTCATTGGAGCCGGCCTTGGGGCTATTTTGGAGGGCCATTTTTGTCATCCTTCATGAGGTAAGTGATTCCTACTGTTGTGAGTTAAATACATGATCTACATGTGGATTTAAACATGAATAATTGTAGTAATTGTCGGATTTTGGAAGAAACTTAGAAATTTGGTAATTTTGGATTTTGACCACGGTTTTGGAAACAGAATTAGGAATAAATTATATATTTGAGTTCGTGCTATTATGGGTAATGATTATCTTCAAAACTTTTCGGAATCCGGGCATGTGGGCCCGAGGGTTGAGTTTATCAACTTTTCGAGCGGAGTGGGAAATTGTTATAAATTGATTAATTATGGGTAATAGAGTATATATTTATGGATTTGCACATTGTTTGACTAGTTTTGGATCGGCGGGCATCGGTTTGAGGTGCAGAGGAGCTTTGGAGCCTGTTATGAAACTTCGAAGCGAGGTAAGTCTTATGTCTAACCTTGTGAGGGAGAAATTACCCCATAAGTGTTGTATTCTTATGTGCTACATGTTTTGGGAGCTACGCACGTATGAGGTAATGAGTGTGCGTGCGTATGCAAGAATTCCTGATTATGTTTGGGTAGACTTAGATTCACGCCATGCTATAATTGTACTATTTGAGTTGTCCCTTGCCTATTAATTTCCATTATTTTACGTTACAACTTGAGACTAGACTTGCGTAGAGTGATAGACTTGCTATGGTAGAGATTTGGTGGGCTTCATGATTAGCCACAGAATAATTGTACTCCTTTTACAAATTTCTCCCGCGCTATGCGTTTTCATCAGAAAGTTTCCCTTAAATTTATAACTCACACGTTTACTCGTGAGTGGGGTCAAAAACCCATTAAAGATTCTTATTCTAATGGGATCGGGCCGTTCGCCTCGGCAGGATTTTGTACCACACTCTCATGGGAGCATGCCATTCACCTCGGCAGTATAATAGATACATCTATGGTTCATGCCGTTCGACCCTCGGTAGTGCACACAGTATGATGGGATCAGGCCGTACGCCTTGACATTTCTATAAAATCCTCTTACGGAATCGTACGTAATATTTGACAAGAAACCAGTGTATCTGCGAGTTTTCCTTGTTTGGATTGTGACGACCTATCTGGTGAGGTCCATTATATTAACACACACACACACACACACACACACACATATATATATATATATATATATATATATATATATATATATATATATATATAAAACTGCTAATTGAGAGCTTGAGTTTATTGTCGAAAGGAGGATTGTACCACGTATTTCTACTTGTTTATTTCCTTTACTTACTCTACCTCACATCTATTTACTTCTTACTGTACATGATTTATTGGATCACTAGTAAGTGTCGATGTCGATCCCTCATCACTATTTCTATAGGGTTAGGCTAGATACTTACTAGGTACGCGTTGATTTACGTAATTATGCTGCACTTGCTGCACTTATTGTGCAGGTACATATATGTCTGGTGGTCTTTTGGGCGCAAAGGCACGGCCATTGCGGGGACTTTACCGTGAGCTGCATTCGATGTTATGATCCGCAACATGTAGAGTCTCCATCAAAGTTATTTATATTCTCCTGTCTAATTTGTAATCCAGACAGATGTTGTATTTTATTATATTTCCTAGTTGATGCTCATGCACTTGTGACACCGGGTTTTGGGGGCTTCTTCTGAATGTTTGGTATGGTAGTGCACGTAATTATTATCCTCTTACCCTGTAAAGTTTATTTCATCCTATTTAATTAATAAAAATTATGATTTAAAAATATAAAAAATAAGTAATTAAGTTGATCAATCACTGTTGGCTTGCCTGACGGCGGTGTTAGGCACCATAACAACCTTTAGTGGATTTTGGGTCATGACAACTCTGGTCACATCAGGAGGTACTTCCCGAGATTGTTGAGCAGTAAGCCACATCAGAGTTATCGTGCCATGGTTCCGGCACCGGTTGCTCCACTGCCCAGTCAGCTTGCTAGAGGCAGGTGTCAGGCTGCTAGAGGTGGAGTTCAGGACTTTAGAGGTGGGCGTCAGGCTGTTAGAGGTGGAGGCCAGTCGGCTAGAGGCCGTCCGAGAGATAGAGGTCAGGGTGGTGGGGCCTAACCCTGATTTTATGCATTCCCAGCAAGACCCGAGGCTGAGTTATTTGACGCCGTTATCACAGGTATTGCTCCAGTTTTTCATAGAGATGCTTTAGTTCTATTTAATCTGGGCTCTACTAATTCCTACGTGTCATCCTATTTTGCTTCATATCTGGTTATGCCTCGTGATTCTTTGAGTGCTTCTGCGTATGTGTCCGCGTTGGTAGGAGATTCTATAGTTGTATACTGTGTGTATAGCTCATGTGTGATTACTGTTGGGAGTCTTGAGACTAGTGTATATCTCCTACTTCTTGATATTGTAGACTTTGATGTTATTTTGGGCATGGATTGGTTGTCACCTTATCATGCTATATTGGATTGTCATGCCAAGGCGGTGACCTTAGCCATGCTGGGGTTTCCTCGATTAGAGGGGAGAGGGACTCCTGGCCATTCTACCAGCAGGATTATTTCTTATGTGAAGGCTCGGTGTATGGTCGAGAAGGGATGTCTAGCTTATTTGGCCTATATTTGCTATTCTAGTGCGGAGGTTCCTTCCATGGATTCGATACCTATTGCGTGTGAGTTTCTAGAGGTGTTTCCTGCAGATCTATCGAGGATGCCACCCGACAGAGATATTGACTTCTGTATCGATTTGGCTCCGGGCACCCAGCCCATTTCTATTCCACCATACCATATGGCCCCGCCTGAGTTGAAGGAACTGAATGAGTAGTTATAAGATTTACTTGATAAGGGATCCATTAGACCTAGTGTCTCGCCTTAGGGTGGGCCTGTATTGTTCGTGAAGAATAAATATGGTTCAATGAGGATGTGTATAGACTATCGATAGTTGACAAAGTCACCATCAAGAACAAGTATCTGTTGCCGAGAATTGATGACTTATTTGATCAGCTTTAGGGTGCCAAAGTGTTTTCGAAGTTTTATTTGAGGTCTGGCTACCAACAGTTGAAGATTAGGTCATCGGATGTCCCTAAGATGGCTTTTTGGACTCGGTATGGGCATTATGACTTCCTAGTGATGTCATTTAGGTTGACAAATGCCCTAGCAGTATTTATGGATTTGATAAACCGGGTATTCAATCCCTATTTGGATTCTTTTGTGATCGTATTCATTGATGATATCTTGATCTACTCCCGCAGTTGAGAGGAGCATGAGCAGCATCTTCAGATTGTACTCTAGACTCTCAAAGATAGTGAGTTATATGACAAGTTTTCAAAGTGTGAGTTTTGGTTGGACTCGGTTGCCGTTTTGGGGAATGTTGTATCGGCCGAGGACATTAAAGTGGATCCTAAGAAGTTTGAGGCGGTTCAGAACTATCCTAGACCTACTTCAGCTACAGAGTTCAGAGTTTCCTCGGTTTGGTGGGTTATTATCATTGGTTCATGGAGGGGTTTTCATCCATAGTAGCCATATTGACTAGATTGACCTAGAAGGGTGCTCCGTTCAGGTGGTCTGATGAGTGTGATTTGAGCTTTCAGAATCTCAAGACAGCTTTGACTACGACGCTAGTGTTGGTATTTCCTACAGGTTTAGGATCCTATATGGTGCATTATGAGGCATCACGTATTGGTCTCAGTGCAGTATTGATACAGGATGGTAGGGTGATTGCATACGCGTCGCGGCAGTTGAAGGTTCATGAGAAGAATTACCCTATTCATGACCTAGAGTTGGCAGTCATTGTTCATCTATTGAAGATTTAGAGGCACTATCTCTACGGCATGTCGTGTGAGATGTTCACTGATCATCAGAGTCTACAGTACTTGTTCAAGCAAAAGGATCTCAACTTGAGGTAGATGAGGTGATTGGAGCTGTTGAAAGACTATGATATCACCATTTTGTATCATCCGTGACGGAAAATGTGGTGACCGATGCACTGAGTAGAAAGACTGTGAGTATGGGTGGACTTGCGTATTCCGGTTGGTGAGAGACCGCTTGCATCAGATGTTCAGGCCTTGGCCAACCAGTTCGTGAGGTTAGATGTTTCGGAGCCCAGTCGTGTTCTAGCTTGCACAGTCTCTAGGTCTTCTTTGTATGATCACACCAGAGAGTGTCAGTATGACGACCCCCATTTCCTCGTCCTTAAGGACACGATGCGGCATGTTGGTTCCAAGCAGGTTACTATCAGTGATGATGGGGTGTTACGGATGCAGGGAGATCCCCTGCTGTTTACACCTGTGTGTTGTACTGTTGCCTTGCTGTGTTTCCTTTTGTTAAATTATAGTCTCTTATTATACTGTATATTCTCCTGCCTTATTTATTAATTACCAATGGGCCTGACCTGACCTTGTCACTACCTGATCGAGGTTAGGCTTGGAACTTACTAGGTACCATTGTGGTGTACTCATGCTACTCCTCTGCACATGTTTTGTGTGTAGATCTAGGTGCTTCTTATCAGCCCCGCTACTAGCTGAGAGTGCTTGCTACTGTACGAAGACTTCAAGGTATATCTGTCGCGTCCGCAGACCTCGGAGTCCCCCTATATTCTCTCCTATGTCATTTACCTTCCGTATTTCTTTTATTAGACTCTGGTGTATAGAGATTCTAGTTTCCTTCTGTAGCTTGTGACTTATTATGTTCCGGGTTGTGGGATACTGTGTATTACTAGAGTGTTGGTTATTGCACATGCCAAGCGGCATTGTTACTAGTTATTTAGTTATTTGCTGCTGTTAGATGCCAAGTTTTACTTTCGTTTTGTTATTTTCCGCAATTTGTTAGGCTTACCTAGTCATAGAGACTAGGTGTCGTCACGACGTTATATGGAGGGAGTTTGGGTCATGACAGCAACGATTGTGATATGGTAGAATAAGGGAGGATTATGACATTGATTCTGATGATATGGTGAGATCGGATTGCGCGCCGCAACGGTTGTGTATGTAATGCTTGATATTGATAAATAATAATATGGTGTAATAAGGGAGGATTATGATATTGATTATGATGATATGGTGGGATCGGGTTGCGCGCCGCAACGGATTGTATATGTCATTCTTGATACTAATAAATGATGCTATGGTAAAATGAGGGAGGATTGTATGTTTATGGTGGGATCGGGTTGCGTGCTGCAACGGATTGTGTGTGTTCTACTCGTTATTGTTATTGTGTTGGGCTTCAACATTTTTATATGAAATTATGATATGTTATTCTAGGTTATCTAATTGCGAGGATTTAGTTCATTTTCATAAATTAACTTCTTCACTTTCACTTCCTGTCTTTCCTTCCCTGTTGTTATTATTATTACTGCGTACAGGGTATTGTAAGTGACCCACCTTAGCCTCGTCACCACTTCGTCTAGGTTAGGCTCGGCACTTACAGAGTACATAGAGTCAGTTGTACTCATACTACACTCTACACTTCTTGTGCAAATTTTGGAGTGGGTCCTAGCGGCGTTCATTAGATTTGCTCGGATCCAGTGCTTCACGGAGACTTGGGGTATAGCTGCACAACGTTCGCAACCCTGAATTCCCCTTCTACATCACCTTAGCTGTTTATTTCGATTCAGACAGTTATGCTTTTATTCAGACTATTATTTGTAGTACCCTAGACACTCGTGTAGTCGTGACACCAGTTCTGGGGTTGAATTTGGATATCGCTGTTTATTAGTTTATTTACTCCATTTCAGTTTATTCAACTTATTGTTTTTTTTTCATTTGATGTTAATTATTAAATTAAAATGGTTAATAACTATATCTAACGTTGGCTTGCCTAGCAAGTGAAATGTTAGGCGCCATCATGATTCCGAGGGTGGAAATTCTGGGTTGTGACATTAAAAAACTTGACAAAGTTTCACAAATTTTCACTTTGATTCACATGATTTTGATGTTAAAATCTAAGATATGTTGATGGAATCTGATTAGAAATAAAATAGAATCATTTACCCAAGGTTTGTAGGTCAAAGTTCCCTCTCCAACTTGCCTCCTACCGAGTCTAAGATTCAATAATGAGAGAATGAGTTCAAAAATTTCGTCTCCCAGCCTTCTAACTAGCTGCAGATGTCGCATTTGCGGACCAGGGCTCGCATTTGCGAATCTTGACAGCCTAATGCAACCTCGCAATTCCGAGAATAGGCTTCGAAATTGTGAACTTGCCTTTATCGCAAAAGCGAACGCTTTTTCGCAAATGCGAATAGTGCTAAAATCCTGCTACCTTCGCAATTGTGAAGGGGAGGTCGCAATTGCGACAACTGACCCCCTACTGTCATCTTCGCAATTGGAAAGCTGGTGCTCGCAATTGCGACATCAGAGCACTAGCACACCAATAGTTCATTTTAAGTTCAAAACCATTCTGATACATGTCTGGAACTCATCCGAGCACTCGGGCTCCAAACCAAACATCCACACAAGTCTAAAAATATCATACGAAATCACTCGCATGATTAAAACACAAAAATAACATCTAAAACTACGAATCGGATACTAAAATGCATGAATTTCAAAGTAAAGTTCAAGAAATTCTAAAGTTACAACTAGACGTCCGAATCCTATCAAATCAACTCCAAATGACACCATATTTTGTAGAGAAGTTCTAATTACCATGACGGACCTATTCCAAGTTCCAAAATTCAATTCCGAGCTCGATAGTTAAAAGTCAACCTACGGTTAAACTTTTCAACTTCAAATTGCCAAATTTCGGCAAATTAATATAAATCAACCTACGGACTTCCAAAATCAATTCCGGGCATACGTCCAAGTCCGAAATCACAATACGAAGCTATCAGAGCCATAAAATACAGTTCCGGAGTCGTTTTCACAAAAGTCAAAGTGTGGTCAATATTTTCTAATTCATAACTCCAAGTCAAGAATCAAGGGTCCAAATCAACCCGAAAGCTTCCCGGAACGAAACTAACCAACCCCACAAGTCATAAAATCACAAACACACATATGTGGAGCATAAAAAGGGTTAACGGAGCGAAATTATACAAAACGACCGATCGGGTCGTTACGACACCACATCTCGTAACCACAAATCATGAGTCCTAATTCCGAATCTTACACGTATGGCACCTCGTGCCCACAATAACAATTACCTTCGCATGGCAAAGCACATGTGCGACCATATACATGGAATCCATGTCAAATATCAATTAAAATATTCAAGAGATATATTTAAACACAATATAGCATAATAACAATCTTGAATAAAGTAAAGCGTCAAAGAAGATAATGAGTTTATTTTAGAAATCAAATAAATTAAAATAAAGTAAAATTTATACAAAGATGGGATTTGAGTCACTTGTTTACCATTTTCAAGTTTGAGCTCGGCCTACAGGCGATTTTGAAGAGATTTTTCATCCCAAGTTCATTGATTAGTAGATTTTAACTTGTTTTATCATATTCCCATAAACACCCATTGATTTTAACCTTTAATCTAAGATTTTTCATGGTAGAAATTAAGGA
This sequence comes from Nicotiana tomentosiformis, assembly GCF_000390325.3. NCBI lineage: Eukaryota > Viridiplantae > Streptophyta > Magnoliopsida > Solanales > Solanaceae > Nicotiana > Nicotiana tomentosiformis. Next base: position 81,555,472 of record NC_090820.1, on the reverse strand, counting down.
TTTAGGTAGAAATTGAGGGTTTTGAGAAAATGGGATTTAGACCTCAAATTTGGCCAAATATCTAAACCCATTGAACATTCCAAAACTCCAAAGGAACTGTGAAATGAACAGCTGACAAGCACCAACTTGCACCAAATAGACGCATAAGTTATGTCAAATAGCTTTATTATCAAGAAGAGACAAACATTATTCTACAAGGTCACAAGAATCTATAGCAAAATAACTTCCCTATCATTGGCAATTTGTCTACGGTTTCAAACTATGCAACTAAACACAACTAAATAGAGCTTTCCTTAAATAAGAATAAAAGACATAGAGAGCCAAAAAAGGACGTTATCATTGGCATGCAATTTTTCAAGGGTTTCAAACTCAATGATACAATTTGATCGGATAGAGTTGAATTTATAAGTAGTTCTAAGGATACATGATATAACTTGATACAAATCGTACAGAGAAATAGGAATACATATATTCTTGATTATAAGAACGAAAGATAAAATTGGTGGGAAAGAAGAATGAATGAACTAGATAAGATAAAGTAAAATGAGCTTAAGGAGTTGATCTTTCAATATGAGAAATAGTCCTTTTGTTCCAATGTCTCCGTCCCCCATGCTTACAACAATCATCCTCTTTTTAGTAGAGGGATCCTACTTTGGATATAATAAAACAATACATAGTTGGGAATCCATAATGAATTAGCTTTTACCTAATTCCCACCAGGATTCTCTCCCATAGTGCGGTTGCAACGACGCTTGTCTGTGAGCTCGATACTAACTCGAGCTCGGTATTGACTCGAGCCCCCGGCCTATACTCGAGCTCAATTCTAACTCGGAGTCTGGATATTCGGGGTTGGTGTTGGTCGATCTATGCATCTTCAACAATTTCGCTTAGCCTCGTAGTTCGATTTGGATATGAGCTCGATAATGATACCGAGCTTGTCATTGATCGATCTTAAAGCTCGAAGCTTGACGTCGTTACTTCGGACCTCGACCTGACATTACACAGATACCATTCGATCAAAGTATTATCATCTCGACTAGTCCGTACGACAGACTAATCGGTTTTGACCGTATACAGATAGTCCCCTCGTTTCTCGGGAAGGGTGTAACGGGAAATGATATGATTTTCCAACGGCACGATTAGATATAGACTGATGTTTGCATCGAGTTTGATTGTGATATACGTGATAGCTGTCCCGTCGGTTCCATTTACCGAGGCATTTAATGTGTGTCAGACGATGGTCGACCATTACAGATATTGAACCGCCACCGCTTAACCTATAAATATCCCCTTTTTCTACCATTAATCACTTTTACATCCTCTGATCTCAAATATTTTCTAAGCATTTTCTCATACTTTCTGAATTCGTTTGAGTATGAAATTTTCCTTCTGTGGTTTTCACTACAAAATCTTTCTTTGAAAGACCATATCTTCTTTATTTCTTTCTTCTAAATTCAAAGAAAATGGTGAAAACATCAAAAACCGTTCCTCAAAAAGAAGAGGCCTCTTCTTCATAGCCCACCGCCGATAAAACACCGGTGGAGCCACGGCCAGAGGAGTGTGTTCCCAGAACATGTTTTCTCACCTCCGATTTCAAGCTTGACAAAGGCACGTTGGTTCCCGGCCGGTGTGAACCGGTATCGAGATATTTATGCTCGATAACCAAAAAGCAACTTGCACAGTTGAAGATAGATTGCAACTGGGACAATAAGGAAGTGGTGATTCCGGCTTCCGACGAAGATATTACCACCCACGTGGAAGGGTTCTTAAGTGTGTATACCTACCTGTTTACGTTAGGAACTTTTGACCCTGTTATCATCGACTTTTGTTGTCAATACCGAATAACTCTAGGCCAGATTCATCCTTCCTTTTGGCAGATCATTATTCTGATCCGTTTCTTTGCAAACAAGATCAAGGGGATGCCTTTCACCCTCGATTATCTTATTAGATTGTATAGTCCCTGCCTCTTTCGAGGCGAATTAATAAAATTGCTACGTCGGGCTACCAAGGTATTTTTCTCGAGCATAGACGCTGACAAGGATCGAGGTTGGATGAGCATGTTCGTTCGAGTGAAGACTTTGGACCTGATCCCAGCCGAAAAGATGCCGTTCCCCGAAGAGTGGAATATTAATCGTGAGTGTAATTTTACTGTTTTATTTCCTATCGCCTTGTCTCTTTGTTTATTTTCTTGCCGATATCTCTTTTGTGATGCGGCGGTTCCTTGGATGCCCGGTGCCATTCCTGACCTTAAGAGCCGGGTACAAGCTCTAGCTTTGAACTCCTCATACACCGAACGTTCGTAGCATGATCTAGCAAAGGGCCGATGGGAGGCCAAAAATCATGGTAACCCTATTTCTCATGTCTTTGAGAGTTCGAACGAAATATTTTCCTTATACTCAACCGATATTCTTGTGTGTAGGCCTGGGCAGAGACACCGTTTTGAGGCCGCTGCCCGGCGAGGAAGAGATCTCGGTCCCTGTTTCCAAACCGGCGAAGGGGAATACGATAAAAAAGGCCTCTACTTCCGAAAATCTAAAACTGAAGGCAAGGTCAACTCGTAAGTCGAATAAGAATATCATCCCTTTGACCTTAGAATCGGTTCAGCGCCTAAGAGATGAAGATGAGGAAGAAGAAGGCGAGGGGTTTGTACTGGTGGCCTGAGTGAAGAAAACCACTGATGCTCCACAGGCAGCTGGATCGATGGTGGTTTATACGGCTCCGCCTCGAACTAAAGATATATCAAAGAAAGATTCGGGCAAAGTCTTGAGTCATTGGAGATCGAGGATGTTTCCCATCGAAGCCAACAGATGGGGAATATATTTGACGGGGCTGTCCCCGAATCTCTTCGAACCGAAGAGAATGCCCCAAGTGACTTACTTGGGGCAGTAGCAATCGAAGATTCGACCACCTTTCCTGCTTTTTCTGCGGGGGCGATTCGGGAAGCCCAAGCTTTGGGGGCCTTTGAACTAGACAGGCCTCATGAGGGACATGATCCCTTTTGTGGTCTATTTACTGGTGTCGAGGATGCTGCCGGTAGTAGTGATACATTAGGTGTTTTTCATGGAGTGCAGCAGGCTTTGAATCAGGTAAGTCTTAAATTATTTTGTTGGTATTATCTCTTATGCCTGTTTTTCTTTTCTCACTTCGTTCCTTCTTCCCTTGTAGGATGTGGCAGCTCACCGAGAAGTATGTTCTCGATCCCGAAATGAGCTGCGTCAATACGAGGTCGACCTTCAATGGGTTACGGAGGAGAGGAATGCCCTTAAACTCTTTTTAGGGCAAAGGGGGGAGGAAATCAAGGACATCCAAGCTGAGTTGACTAAAGCTCACCAAGATCAGACCGATTTGTCCGAGAAGGTAATGATACTTTTCAAAGCCTATGGGCTCCATACTGGAATGATGGCTAATCTTTCGGTCTCACAGCTGCAGTAGAAGCTTGAGTTGATCGGGAAACTCTGTGAGGAGGTTAATGTGATAAAGGCGGAGTCCTTGAAATGGAAAGGAAATATGGACCGCTTTGCTACAGAGAAAGAGGCTGTTCGAGCCCGATTATCATCGGCCGAAAGTCAATTTCAAAGTCTGAAGGAGAAAAACTTGGTTCAAGCAAGGAAAACGAAGGAGCTCGAGGCTCGGTTGGCCTCTGAACTTGCCAAGGCTGAAAAACCAAAGGCCGATGTAGACGCATTTGTAGATGTTTATCAGGCTGATACTGAAGCCACTCAGTCACATGCGAGAGAGGTTGCTGATACCGTTCGAACTCGAGCATATTGGATCGCCGAATTTTCCAAATGCCAATCTTGGAGGGAAATCCCCGAGGAGATCCATGCTCGGGGCTTCGATCTTTCTGAAGCTATAACTGATGTTAGGGCCTTGGCCTCCGATGATGATGGCGATGATGGCGATGACGACGATGATGATGATGATGGGAGCAAGAGTAGGTCTCAGAGTGGGGAAGAGCCCGATGGAGAAAAGACTACTCCCGTAGATAATTAGGTTCTTATTTTAATCTTTTTGTGTAAGGCACTGATCGATCATTTTGTAAATATCATCGGGTATATAAGGTCTTTTCTTTTCTGAGCTTGTCTCTATTTTCATTCTTCTGCCTAGTGAAGATTTTGTTTACTTGTGCCTTATGAAATTGTTCATAAGTTTGAGGCTTTAGGCAATGTTGATTGAATTTGGTCTTTGTAGCCTTTATAACTGAGTGAGTATTTGCTTGAACTCGAAGTACGAGTGGCCCTTAGGCTATTATAGTTGAGTGAACATTTTCTCGAACTTTAAGTAAAGTAACCCTTAGGCTTGATGGCTGAGTGAGCGATTTGCTCGAACCCGAAGTAAGATAGCCCATAGGCTTAATGGTCGAGTGAGTGATTGCTTGAACTCAAAGTAAGATAGCCGTAGGCTTAATGATTGAGTGATTGATTGCTCGAACTCGAAGTAAGATAGCCTGTAGGCTTAATGGTCGAGTGATTGATTGCTCGAACTCGAAGTAAGATAGCCCGTAGGCTTAATGGTCGAGTGAGTGATTGCTCGAACTCGAAGTAAGATAGCCCGTAGGCTTAATCATTGAGTGATTGCTCGAACTCGAAGTAAGATAGCCCATAGGCTTAATGGTCGAGTGACTGATTACTCGAACTCAAAGTAAGATAGCCCGTAGGCTTAATGGTCGAGTGAGCGATTTCTCAGACTTGAAGTAAGATAGCCCGTAGGCTTAATGGTCGAGTGAGCGATTGCTCGAACTCGAAGTAAGATAGCCCGTAGGCTTAATGGTTGAGTGAGCGATTGCTCGAACTCAAAGTAAGATAGCCCGTAGGCTTAATGGTCGAGTGAGTGATTGCTTGAACTTGAAGTAAGATAGACCGTAGGCTTGTTTGAATCATGAAGCAGAACAAATTTTTCAAAATACGAGGTATCGGTAAAGACGCAGTTTCCCTTTATAAGTCGTTATACATGTGCTCGTGCTCGAGCAAAACTATGCGGACATGGTTTGTTTTGACTATTTGGCCCTTACACTTTTTCCCTATCGAGACCCTGCTTGACATTAATTTGATATAAAAAACTATTTTGTACTGAACTCGATTTACTTGACGGGTAAAGCCTTCCAGTATTTGAGGTTGATTGTAAAGAAGCCTCAGATACTTTTGAACTGTCCTCAGGTAGCACATGGTTATTGCCTCATTAAAAACCTCGCCGAAAAAACCCATTTGGGATAAAAGCCGATCTAAGGAAAAAGAGCGCAACGCGTACTTTAAAACCTGAGGTCTCGACGTCTTAGGTTGAACTCCTGCAATGAGTTAGCATCGAATATGTATATGTGGACAAAAGAAAAGAGAGAATTATACTGGCGGAGGTTGGTTCTTCTATTGTAGTACCTTTCGATTCGTTACTTTTGTGCAACCATTCGAACAAGTGCCGCTTCTCGTTTTTCATCTAATAATTCGAGGCTAGTATTTATTGCCTCATGGTTTGATTCCACCGATGTATGTCGAAAGCTTGCGCTGGATTCTCCGACTTCGACTGGAATTAAGGCTTCAGAACCATACACTAAGGAAAACAGAGTTGCTCCTGTACTGAACTTCGATGTTGTTCGATATGCCTAGAGGACTTCAGGTAGAATTTCTCTCCATTTCCCTTTGGTTTCGTTCAACCTTTTCTTCAAGTTTTGGATGATAGTTTTGTTCGTTGATTCGGCTTGTCCGTTCCCACTGGGGTGATACGGTGTTGATAATATCCTTTTTATTTTATGGTCTTCAAGAAATTTTGTTATTTTACTGCCGATAAATTGCTTACCATTGTCGCATGCTATTTCTACGGGTATCCCAAATCGACACACGATGTGATCCCAAATGAAATCTATAACCTTTTTTTCTCTTACTTTCTCGAGCGCCAGTGCTTCAACCCATTTGGACAAATAGTCAGTCATGAATAAAATGAACTTAGCTTTACCTGGGGCCGATGGTAGAGGGCCGACGATATCCATCCCCCATTTCATGAATGGCCATGGGGATAGAACTGAATGAAGTTGTTCTCTGGGCTGATGGATCATCGGTGCAAACCTTTGACATTTATCACATCTTTGAACAAACTCCTTAATATCATTTTCCATGTTATCCAAGTAATATCCTGCTCTGATGATTTTGTGAATCAGTGGTTTGACGCCGGAGTGGTTGCCACAAGTGCCTTCATGGACCTCACGTAAAACATAATTGGTGTCTCCTAGTCCCAAGCATACTTTCAATGGTCCATTGAACGTCCTTCTGTACAATGTTCCATTTTCATCCAACATGAATCGAGCAACTTTGGTTCGTAGGGCCCTTGATTCTTTAGGGTTTGATGGGAGTTTTCCGCTTCCCAAATATTCAATATACTTATTTCTCCAATCACAGGTTAAGCTTGTGGAATTTATCTATACATAACCCTCCTCGATTACGGATCCCGAGAGTTGAACGACAGTCCCCGAGTCGATCTCATCCTCCTCGACCGATGCCCCCAAATTTGCGAGTGCATCGGCCTTACTGTTTTATTCTCAAGGCACATGTTGTAAACTCCATTCCTTAAAATGGTGCAAAGTTACCTGTAATTTGTCCAAATACCTTTGCATTCTATCTTCTCGAACTTCGAAGGTTTTGTTTACTTGGTTCACCACTAGTAAAGAGTCATATTTGGCTTCAATGACTTCTGCTCCTAGGCTTTTGGCTGGTTCGAGACCTGCAATTATGGCCTCGTACTCGGCCTCATTGTTAGTTAACCTAGAAATTTTGATAGATTGCCTAATAAGCTACCCGTGGGGGGTTTTAACTCGATGCCAAGCCCGGACCCCTTCACATTCGAAGCACCATCTGTGAAGAGGGTCCAAACCCCCGATGATGTACCTGATTTTAACAAGAGTTCTTTTTCAACTTCGGGTACGAGGGTTGGCGTGAAATCGGCCACGAAGTCCTCTTAAATTTGAGACTTGATGGCGGTACGGGGTTGATATTTGATATCGTACCCTCTGAGTTTGACGGCCCATTTGGCCAATCGGCCAGATAGTTCGGGCTTGTGTAAAATATTACGAAGTGGGTAAGTGTTCAGCACGAATATGGGATGACATTGAAAGTATGGTTTTAATTTCCTAGAAGCGCTTATCAGTGCAAGTGCCAATTTCTCTAAATGTGGATATCTAGTCTTTGTTTCTGCTAAGGTCCGACTTACATAATAAACAGGAAATTGTGTACCTTTCTCTTCTCGAACTAGGATGCCACTTACCGTAATTTCCGATACAGCCAAGTATAAGTAAAGTTTCTCATTTGCCTCTGGAGTGTGAAGCAGTGGTGGGCTCGACAGGTATCGTTTCAATTGTTCTAATGCTTGTTGGCATTCCAGGGTCCAGACGAAATCGTTCTTCTTTTTGAGTAGAGAGAAGAATCTGTGGCTTTGATCCGACGACCTCGAAATGAATCTGCCTAAGGCAGATATTCGTCCGGTTAGCTTCTGCATTGCTTTTACACTATCCATAATGGTGATGTCTTCTATGGCCTTGATTTTATCGGGGTTGACCTCGATTCCCCGATTTGATACCAAGAAGCCAAAGAATTTTCCCAAACCAACCCCCAAAGCACATTTCTCGGGGTTGAGCTTCATGTTATATTTTCTTAAAATCTCGAACGTGTCCTGCAAATGAGTTAAATGGTCCTCTGCGCGCAGGGACTTAACTACCATGTCATCAATATAAACTTTCATTGACTCACCTATTTTTTTTCGAACATCTTATTCACTAGGAGTTGATAAGTACCTCCTACAATTTTTAGCCCGGAGGGCATTACATTATAACAATATGTTCCATACTTGGTGATAAATGAAGATTTTTCTTAGTCCTCCGAGTTCATTCGAATTTGATTGTACCTAGAATAAGCATAGAGAAAAGTAAGGATCTCATGGCCGGCTGTGGCATCGATCATGAGATCGATGTTAGGTAGTAGAAAAGAATCTTTGGGGCACGCTTTGTTTAGATCTTTATAGTCTACACACATTCTAAGTTTGTTCCCTTTTTTAGGGACTACAACTACATTGGCTAACCATTCGGAATATTTTACTTCCCGAATCGACCCTATTTTGAGAAGTTTACTTACCTCATCCTTCACGAATGCGTGCTTTAACTCGGACTGAGGTCTTCTTTTTTACTTCACCGGTCTGAACCTAGGGTCCAAGCTCAGCCGGTGTGTTGTTATCGACGGTGGGATTCCTGTCATGTCTAAATGGGAACAAGCAAAGCAATCTATATTATCAATAAGAAATTGAATATGTTTTTTCCTGAGTTCGGGGGTCAATCCCGTTCCTAGGTATACCTTTCTCTCTGGCAGATGTTTGATCAATATAACCTATTCCAGCTCTTCGACCGTTGATTTGGTGGCGTCAGAATCTTCGAGGACGATCAAAGTTCGAGGGATCAGGAAATCTTTTTCGTCATCTTCTGTTTCCTGCTTCACCGATTTGGTCGAGGCTAACGGCTGTGATTTCTATTTGGCCTCTCGTCTATCTTTAATGCTCGATCTTTCCGAGGTTGATAATATTGATATTGGTGTTACCTCATCGACCGCAAACATTTCCTTCGTAGCTTGCTGCTCCCCGTACATTGTTTTCACGTCGTCCGACGTTGGGAATTTCATTACTTGGTGGAGAGTCGAAGGCACTGCCCTCATGTTGTGGATCCAAGGCCTTTCGAGTAGGGCATTGTACCTCATATCGCCTTCGATTATGTGGAACTTGATATTTTGGATGGTTGCAACCACGTTCACTGGTAGAATAATCTCCCCTTTATTCATTTCACTGGACATATTGAAGCCGTTTAAGACCCGAGCTATCAGCATGACTTGATTCTGCAGACCGAGCTGCTCCACGACCCTTGATCGGATGATATTCGCAGAGCTACCTGGATCCACTAAAACACGCTTAACTTGAACTTTATTTAATAGGATAGAAATTACCAGAGCGTCCTTGTGGGGCTGAGAAATGTCTGCTTCTTCGTTTTCGAACGAGAAAATGCCTTCGGGCACATAATCTAGGGTTCGATTTTCCTGTGGCTGATAACTTAATGCGTTTGAGTGCGAGTCTCTATGGAGTTTCGACCCCACCGATTATCATATGAATGATATGTTGAGGTTCCTCTTGTTTATTTTTTCTGTCGGAATCCCTTTCTATGAAGTGATTCTTGGCTCGATCGCTGAGGAACTCTCGAAGGTGGCCCTCATTGAATAGGCGGGCTACCTCCTCCCTTAATTGTCTGCAATCCTCGGTCTCGTGGCCATGCATACCATGATATTTGCACATAGAATTTGGGTCTCTTTGGGAAGGATCGGTTTGCATGAGTCTGGACCACCTAATATCTTTAATTCTTCCGATTACCGATACAATGCTCGATGCATCGACGCTAAAGTTATACTCCGATAATCGAGCTGCCTCTCTAGGATCGGCATATTTGTCAAAGCCACTCTTGCTCAGAAGTCCCCGAAAATTCTTTCTTCGATCACTCCTTCGATTTTTCCGGGCGGCATTGCATATCAAACCGTTGTTCATTCGATCTGCAACGTATGGTTGGTATCGGTCTCTGTTCGACCTCGGCTCTCTGTCGATGTCCCTTTGGGTTTTAATAGCCAATCTGTTCCGATGCACAGATCCGGAAGGAGGTCCTGATTGGGCGTCTTTGACCCTAATTTTTGATTGATATCGATTATGCACATCTGCCCACGTTATTGCTGGATACTCGATCAAATTTTGTTTCAGCCGATGTGATGCTATCGAACTTCGCTCGTTCAACCCTTGGATAAAAGCTTGGATGGCCCAATCGTCTCTAACCGGTGGTAATTCCATGCGTTCAATTTGGAATCGGGACACGAACTCCCTCAGCATTTCACTATCCCTTTGTTTTACTTTGAAAAGGTCTGATTTCCTTGTTGCAATCTTTATGGCACCGACGTGTGACTTTACAAACGAATCCTCTAACATGGCAAATGAGTCGATGGAATTTGGTGACAGGTTGTGATACCAAATCATCGCCCTCTTTGAGAGGCTCTCTCCGAATGTTTTCAACAACACGAATTCAATTTCATCGTCTTCTAAATCGTTGCCCTTGATAGCACATGTGTAAGAGGTGACGTGTTCATTGGGGTCGGTCGTACCATTATATTTGGGAATTTCGGGCATACGAAATTTTTTGGGGATTGGTTTTGGGGCTGCACTCGAGGGAAAAGGAATTTGTATGAATTTTTTGGAATTCAACCCTTTTATCATTGGTGGAGCCCCCGGGATTTGGTCGACCCTAAAATTATATGTTTTTACCTTTTTATCGTTGGCTTCGATTCGCTTTGTGAGCTCCTCAAGTATTTTAGCAATTTCAGGAGTAGTCCCCGATCCTTGCTCGTTTGACCTCACTATGGTCGGCTCCATTCTGTGGGCAATTTCTCGAGGTGGACTGGGCTCCGGCCTACTCGGTAGCTGGGTTTGGCTCTGCAACTAAGTTATCGCTACCTGTTGGGCTTGCAACATTTCAAAGATCATACGCAAGCTGACTCCGTTCTCCTCTATGTTATGGGTGTCTCGAGCTGCAGATCGAGTACCGCCATGAATGCTATTTTCAGGTTCGGAACGTTGGTTTGCCTCAAAGGCCACATGTGAATTGACGTCTAGTGGTACTTCGACTCGAGCTTCAGGCACTTCGACTCGAGCTTCAATGACATCTATAAGCGACCTTTCGGCCCTGGACATCAAGTTGTTGGTTTTATCTTGAAGGCCGGCTTCGTTATCGATAGGTAAAGCCATTAATCGAGGGTTTGTCATTGCTAATTCGAAGTCAAAGATACTCTCAAAAGACGAGCGTAAACTGGTGTGTGTTGCATATCAAACAACTACTGTTATCCTTTGCCCCACGGTGAGCGCTAAACTGTTTACCCGAAAAATCGGATAGAGTTGAATTTGTAGTAGTTCGAAGGATAAGTGATATAACTTGACATAAATCGTACAGAGAAATAGGAATACGTATATTCTTGATTATAAGAACGAAAGATAAAAATGGTGGGAAAGAAGAATGAATGAACTAGATAAGATAAAGTAAAATGAGCTTAAGGAGTTAATCTTTCAATATGAGAAGTAGTCTTTTTGTTCCAATGTCTCCATCCCCCATACTTACAACAATCATCCTCTTTATAGTAGAGGGATCCTACTTTGGATATAATAAAAAATACATAGTAGGGAACCCATGATGAATTAGTTTTTTCCTAATTCCCGCAAGGATTCTCTCCCCTAGTGCGGTTGCAACGGCTCTTGTCTGTGAGCTCGATACTGACTCGAGCTCGGTATTGACTCAAGCCCTCGGCCTAGACTCGAGCTCGATTCTGACTCGGAGTCTGGATATTCGGGGTTGGTATTGGTCGGTCTATGCATCTTCGATAATTTCGCTTCGCCTTGTAGTTCGATTTGGATATGAGCTCGATAATGATACCGAGCTTGTCATTGATCTATCTTAGAGCTCGAACCTTGACGTCTTTACTTCGGAACTCGACCTGACATTATGCAAATACCCTTCGATCGAAGAATTATCATATCGACTAGTCCGTACGACGGACTAATCGATTTTGACCGTATACATATATAATCCTGAAATGTTATTAGTTTCGGTATATGGACCAAATAGATACAGTAATGCAAGCCTACCGCTACAGTTGACAATTTCACCAGCTATGTAGATGTCATAATGACCAATTAAAAGTCTCCTACTTGGCATTCAATCGTGGAGGATTAGAAGTCGACGCAATGACTCTTGATGCTATTGAAGCAAGGTTTGAAGTGAAAAAGGTTACCCCTTTAAAGGATTAAGATGCGAAACAAGATCTCAAAGGAAAATAGGTCGAATAAAATATTTGACTCCCTTTTTACCCAAAAGTAAATTTCGTTTTTATTAGAAATTAAACCCCCCCTGGAGAAATTATCATCTCATTTGACCAGTTACAATTTGAATAGAAGCAAGGTGGAAATGTAAATCTAATTTTCTTACGCAGTAACAATGTCCAAGATCATGTCTTTCTTCTGCTATGTTATTTATATTTTCCTTCATTGTATATGCAAGCGTTTGCTAATAAAGTCATAAACCTAGGTGAAAGTAGCAATACCAAACAAGCCAAGTTGGTGAACAAAACCAAAAAGTTAAGCAACTAATTAATAACAGCCTATTCCCCTTTGCATATATAGCTTCATTCATAACCACCCTACTCCAACCCCATTACTTTAATCCAGTTCTTGAATTGTACACTCAAGTCCATTTCTATTTTATTGCAGAAAGAAGTTACTAACTTATGACATCGCCCAAAACAGCCATTTTCCTTTGTAGAGAATATGGTTAAAGGGCCTTCTCCATTAGTCCCTCTGCTTCTTGTACTCAGTCTAGGATTACTCCTCCATGGCCAAAACATAACTGAGAGATTCTCATTAGCCCTTGATACAGAGGATATAAACTTTACTTATTATTTTTTTGTCCCTGTTCTAGCCATTTTGTTTGTATACTATACTACTCAATCAATCATAGTATCTCTTGCTGGTATTCTACTAACTTACACTGTCTTCAAAATCCTTCTTGGTCCTCTTTTACTGGTAGTATTACTATGTCTGGCAAGTATATATGCACCTTCTCTTCAAGGTCACAATTACCAGCCGAGCCGAGTTTATCGGATGAGAGATGGAGATGAGTTTAGGAAATGGGGATTGTTGTTTCTTATTTTGGTCTTCTTGGCTTTTCAATTGATGCTTTCCATAGCAGAAGGTAATGAATGGGGACTCGCCATGCTTGCTTTGGTTATTTTCTTCTTATTTAACTTCTCTAGTGACTAAGTCTTGGTGGATATATAGAGTTATTCGATACTTGTACTGGCGGAAAGTAATGAATAGTTGAGGGGCACGCAAATAGACAAAACTTGTATAAAGATGAAAAAAAGAAAGAAAACTTTTCTAGTGACTAAAAGTGAAGTTTATGTACATATAGTAGTAATAGTTGATATATATATTTTCTGTATTTTCTGAGAATAACAAAAAAATGATCAGAAATACAAATATTCAAAGGTCTCTCCATAGTTGTTGATCAGTCAGCTACTTACATTGGTCTCTCCATATTCAAAGGTCTCTCCATGAAGGAATGAAGGTGATGTGTAAAATATACCATATGTTGTACTCTTTTTTCCCTTCATTTGTTTGGGAAAATCATTGGCTAATTGACCATAAAGGGGTTGTGGGAAAGCAAAATTTACATTTTAAGATCGTTAAGCTTTTCTGTTTTTGTGTTTTTTTTTAAGCTATTGACCATAAAGCTAATTAAGCTGTGAACTTGCATATCCAGGAAACAAAATTTTAACCTAATTTGCTTGTTTCAAGGATTTTTGGTAATTGGTCTATGGATAGTCTTGATGAATCTAACCTAATTTGCCTTATACTCCTAATCTGTATATGATTTTCTCTGGATGGTTTCTTCTTTTCTTTTGGATGCAGGTTGCATATATAGAAAAAATATGTATCAAACTTATTATTATACATATGAATAAGAAGATCCATTATTTATTTACTCATTTTGCTAAGAAGATCTCTTCAAATAGACTCGTCTTCCCAGCATAACTGAATGTAGCTATTCGCAAAACAAAATATAAAATAATTGAATCTAGTTAACATAATTCAAAAGGAACAAGCAACTATTACACCGTGTTATATTTGAACATAACCGTTGATTTCATATTAATAGAAAGAAATACAACATCCCAGGAGTTTCTGGTAATGTATAGAATGGAGATTCACTCATTTTGGCAAGTAAGTATTACACAGAATTTGGGTTCTGCAAAATAATACCCCATATTACACTATCGGCAGCCATCTAAGTGCTTTTGCAGTCTTAGTCGCTTCATTGTATCCTTAAACTACTTTCAAAGAGTGAATTGATGAAGTCCTTCTCACTTACTGGAATTGGAAGTTTGCAAACAAAAGGATTAACCCTTGCTATCTGTCACGACCCGAAAATCTCACCCTCGGGATCGTGATAGCGCCTAACATTTCACTTGCTAGGCAAGCCAACGTTAGAATAATTTATTCGTCTTTAACAGTTTAAATTAAATGATAATAAAGAAGCTGAAATAACTGCAAATAAATCTAAGGTAAAGTGCGGAAACCATATCAACTGAAATATCTAATACCACTCTTGACTTGGTGTCACAAGTGTACAAGTTTCGAGAATAGTACACGTAAAGGTCTGAATAAAAATATAAAGTTGTAAGAAAGAAAGTACATAGCTAAAAATAACAGAAGGGGACTATAGGGGCTGCGGACGTCGGGCAGTTGTACCTCAAGTCTCCACTCAATCGCCGACTCGAGCAGTCTATGAACCTCCGCTGGAACCGACTCCAAAATCTGCAAAAGAAGTTCAGAGTGTAGTATGAGTACAACCGACCCCCTGTACTCTGTAAGTGCCGAGCCTAACCTCGACTAAGTAGTGACGAGGCTAGGGCGGTCATCTACAATAACCTGTACGCAGTATAAAATAATGGCAGAAAAGAAATTGCAAGGATGAATTAAAGCAGTTGATACATGAAATAACTCAACCTCCGAAAGAAAACTAGTAAATGCCAGAAATACCAATCCTTAGAGTCTCGTATGAAAATATCGAAGCCAACACAACCCGATAAGGAACACTACAAGAATATTGACTTTTAACGACCATTTTTTAACGAAGGGATTTGAGTCGTCGTTATAAATATACTTTTGGCTACCAAAATTTTTTCCTGTCGTTAAATCACTATTTTTAGTTCAGCAATAACAGAAGAATAATATTCGGTTGCTAAATAGTATAATATCCCTTCGTTAATACTAAAACAAAATTAATCCCAAAAAGAACGTATGTTTCCCTTAATTTTTCCCACGCCCACCCCTCTAAATAAATAAATAATAAAGAAAAAAAAGCCTCGAATCAAACAGAACAACCTAGCAATAGAAACTGCCAAGTCTTCATCTCGCAGACTCAAAATTCTTATTCTCTAAGGCGTATCTTTATTTGAAATCAGTGGATAAATTGTAGTGCTTGGTGATATACTTTTTCTACTTTCAGTTTTTTGTAATTTGATATTCTCTCATGATTTCTCTTTATTTCTTATGTGTAGAATCTTTAGAATTAGCTTCAAAATTTTACTGGGCCGCATAGGAATAAGCTCGAGATTCTGTCGCCACAAATTAGGAAACGCAAAGATATTCTAAGAGAGCTTCAGGTGCGTTCTTGGTTCAATTTCGAAATTTTTCTCTGTTCTTCTTACTTTTCTTGTGATATTTAATTTGTGAAAATTCATCTGTGATGGTTGTGTTAAATTGGTGAAGGATTGTTATAATAACTTATAGCCCTAATTGTTTTGGGATCTATTGTAGATTGCACTTTTATAGTTGTCCATGGAAATTCTCACCAGCTGTTCGACTAATTTCCTGAATGAATATTGAAACCTTAGAACTAGCATCTTTCATCCCCAGTGCTAAATACACTCTAAGAACTTTTTTCAGTCAATAGTTTTTGCAATACGTGTTTTAATTTTCAGTAATACATATTTTAATAAAGAAATATAATATCTTCTCAAAAATTTGATAAACTACAAAATATTGTACCATATAGCAACATAATTGCCTTGTAGAGGCAACATAAAAAATGATAGATACCAGAAAAGTAGAGTAATATTAGCACTGAAAAGGAAAATAATAATGGAATACAACACTGAAAGATCCTAAGACCCACCTTCTTAGAAACAGTCAAATACTATAGCATTTGAAATACTACCACAGTTAGCCAATTTCAATAAGTAATAATTTTTGAGCTAGAAAACTGACACCTCGAAAAGTTTCCACGAAAGGTAAATAAGGTAAGAGCACAACAAGTAGTAGCCAAATAATAAGATTATAAATGCAGCTGCAATGCAAGCTTTACATTCATTTTAAGACTCTAGTAATCATGGTTACTCTATTTTTCAGTGTATGTCTTCTTATAAGAAAGTACAGTGAGCAAATCAAACATATTTAGCAACAAAAAGAACAGTTGTAGGGATCATCAAATCGAAAGAACTTTATTCGTCATGAGCATGTTGTAAATAATTTTTCGTTAATTCCTTTTAATTGGGATTATTTTTCGACTTTCTTCTAATTCTAGAGGTGTTGGAAAATATATTTTGAGGATGATAAAAGGGGTTTTTTTTAAGCTGCTGATTGTGATGCTTCATTGACTGAGGAGATTGAATGACTAGTGAGAAAGGACACTCTTAAATTTATTTTTTGAATCTATTTTATTCTGCTTTTATAATTGAATGACCATTGCACTACTTAGAGGAAGGTAAAGTGATTATAGTGCTAGTGGAGTGTGTAAAGGTGGAGTATTTGCAGTGCTAGTGGAGAGTACTTTGACAGAAATAGCTCATGTTCCTTTTATTTTTTCAAATGCTTTTGCTTGTTTCAGTAATTGATTTACTGACTCACATGAGTTTTTCCAATAAAATGTATCCCTTACAATATTAT
This sequence comes from Nicotiana tomentosiformis, assembly GCF_000390325.3. Classification (NCBI taxonomy): domain Eukaryota; kingdom Viridiplantae; phylum Streptophyta; class Magnoliopsida; order Solanales; family Solanaceae; genus Nicotiana; species Nicotiana tomentosiformis. The sequence continues at coordinate 81,538,924 of NC_090820.1, read as the reverse complement.
CAACTTATCACATGGGAATCTGTAAAATCCTGGGTGGACATAGGTAATTTTGAACTCTATCAAATTCAAGTTGATTTCCGTTGTAGTATAACTCATGTATCTCATGCTGAAAAGGATATATGGCATTATTATAAATTGTATTTGACGATTCATTTGATGCTTTACCCTACATCATTAGGATAAGAGTATCGAAAAGGGGGACTGTGTGAATGAAGAATCGCAGGTTACTAAATGCTCTAATTTTCTTATATATACTTAAAGGATCTTATGATCCAACCCTTGTTTTCTCTCTTTCTCGCATCTCCTCCATGCGTTCTCCTAACTCACTCTAGCTTGTTGGGAGAAATATGTCCTTTGCAACTTAGCAATTGCATTTCTAGAAAATTTTTTCACATACTCTCAACTTGTTTGTGCAGCCAGCCATCTTGTGATGCTTTTGCTGAAATTTCTCATGTGGGAATCCAACTCTCTTATTTTTAATTGTTATTTATTTCTTTTCTTTGGGTCATATGGGGGATCTGCATGACCGTGAGGTTGTTGTGCAGTTATTGGATTATATATTTTTTTTACTTGTTCTTTTCCTCCTGAACACTTGGACAGAATCCTATTTTGTACACCAATGACTATCTTTTGAAATCTGAATATTTCAGTCTCGTGGCATGTGATGTATAATGTGTAAATTTTCTATGCACAAACACATTGAACACATGTAATTACATCTCTGTAGTTCTAACGTACATTTGGTGAAGTTATTGTGCTCCTTGCTCTCAGGGTAATAGTATCCTGGCAGATTATGCCTCCGAGCAGGTTGAATTTATTGCTCTTTCGCAAAGGACAGGAGATCCAAAGTATCAACAGAAGATATGTGCCAATAGAATTTCTCAAAAAATATAACTTCTTGATAGCTACTAGTAAATAAAACTACAATTCTAAATTTAGCATGGCAGACAATTGATTAAGCTACACATACTTGAAATCAGTATTCTGCTAGTGACCAAATGGCATATGTTACTATTTCAGGTGGAGAATATTATCTTAGAACTTAATAGAACTTTTTCAGATGATGGTTTACTTCCAATATACATTTATCCGGAGAGAGAGATAACATTATAGTCCACTTTTTCAGATGATGGTAACGCTTTCCACTGTTTATGGTCATTTTCGGATATGTAGATCAAATAGAACTTTTTACATTTAGTTTAAATATAAAAGAATACTTGAAAGTTTAAATTTTGACTGGGAAATGCTCAACTTTTTTTATTTGCTAGTTATGGTATCCATTAAAATATTAGCTAGTTATGGTTAGTCTTCATTTCAAACTTTCTTCTGGTTTAATATTCATTGTTCCTGGAATACTCTTGTCTGATAAATTATAATTGCTTTCTTTGGGAAGTTTCAGTCAATTTAGTTCTCTTTTCGAATATTTAGATGATTCCTATAAAATTGTGCTTGCCTTCTTGGTGGTTAATCTTCATTTTGCGGGAAAGTGAAAAAGAAGAAAAAGTAAAAGCGTTTAGGAGTATTTTTTATTGGACTGATAAGAATTTGTTCTCTTAACAGATAAGAAAACTAAAGTTTGAAGAAGCTGTCCTTGAAGAAAGTGCAGAGCAAGTAGCAACTGAAAAAGCTAAAGAACAAGTTGAACTAGAAGAGGAGCCTATTTTCTCTTTTGTTAGGAGTTTGTTAAGAGTTGTTTAAAAGATTTTCTATTTGTAATACTACAATCTATTTTCTGTTTTGTTAGGAGATGCAAGTATATTGTCCATTTTGGATAGGTATATATTTGGTAGTGTTTTATTTTTGTTCCTTGTAATTAACTGTGAAATTTATAGAAATATTGATTATTTCTTATGCTTCTGGTGCAACTGTGTATATAGGTTTTTAATATATCATTATAGTAATAGTTAATAGAAAATTAACGAATGCAAAAGCCTGTTACTAAAAGCACTAACATTCCACCCTTCGCTATTAGGACTTTTAACGACTGAATATTTCTTCGCTAAAGACATTTTTTCTTGTAGTGGAAATAGAAGCATATAGATTGTTGCGGCGTGCAATCCGATCTCACTGTATAACAGAATTCTCCCTTATTCATTCATAATAATATCAACAATAGTAAATAAATATACATTGCGGCGCGCAACCCGATCCCACTATATAATCAGAATCAATATCATAATTCACCCTTATTTCACTATATCATTTCACCCTTATTTCACATGTTGCGGCGCGCAATCCGATCCCACCGTATCAATATAAATAAATCAATGAGTACAATCAATTTAATAACTCGAATCACAAGAACCTTTATGATTTAACGAATATGGAGCTGAACCAGAAATGAAATCTCGTACCAAATTGAGGATTCACCATAATTAATAATAAGCGGTAAGAAAAGTCAAGTAAATGACAATCAAAGGATGCGAGTAATTCAATTAAGACAAGAAGCAGTCAATCAAGGAAGCATGGGAGAATCTAACATTTTTAACACTAGAATAATTAATGGCAATGAGCAAGTAAAGACATGGAAAATATTTAACGCATGTAATAGATAAGACATGGAAGGAAATAGTTAATGAAATACCGAAAAGCAAGGAAGCAAGTACTTTGGCGGTGTATATACACTCGTCACCTCGTATATACATCACCACATATGAATTTCACATAAAAAATAGCTCAATGATTCCTAATTCCCTCAAATCAAGGTTAAACCCGACACTTACCTCACTCCGCAACCAATTCAAAGTTCAAACGCGGCCTTGCCTTTCGAACAAGCCTCCAAACCAACCAAACCTATCAAATTATTGATCAAACGATTCAAAATAAGCTTTTGAAACTACTTAAGAATGAAAGGGATTCAATTTCGGTCATTGTTGAAAAAGTCAACAAAAGTCAACCCCCAGGCCCGCTTGGTCAAAACCCAAAATTCAGACCAAAACCAGATTATCCATTCACCTCGAGCCCGGATATGCGACTTATTTCGAAATCCGGCCTTAATTCGAGGTCTAAATTCTAATTTTATAAAAATCTCTAATTCTACCCAAATCCACAATTTCTACCATGAAATCCTAGATTTAAGGTTGAAATTTTATGAAATGTAGTGAAAAATTGAAAGAAAGTAGATTAAGGTCACTTACCAAAGAAATTAGAAAGAAAAGCTCTTGGAAAAATCGCCTCTAAGGTCTTTAGGGTTGAAAATTTGAAAGAATGCACCAAAATCTCGTCGAACTCAGCTTTTGACCAGGCGCAGATGTCGTAATTGCGAACCCCGCAAATACGAGACATACTTCGCAATTGTGATGAAGCTCCATCTCTGCTATCATCGCATTTGCGATGATTTGTTCGCTAATGCGAACTGTGGCCCTTTCGCAAATGCGACCTATCGATTGCAAATGCGATCCCTCGCTGCCCAGCCATCCTTCGCAAATGCGAGGAAGTGGTTCGCAAATGCGAACCTGATAGGAATTTTAATAGTTCGCAAATGCGAACATTGACCTCGCAAATGCGATATCAAAGGCTGTACCAAAACCAGATTCTCACCAGCTATTTTCTTAAGTCCAAACCATTCTGAAGCTTATAATCTATGCACATCCTCATCGACCCATATTTCTTCTTCACGAACAACACGAGCGCACCCAGGGAAATGCACTAGGTCTAATGAAGCCCTTATCAAGAAAATCTTGCAACTGCTCCTTCAATTCTTTTAACTCTGGTGGGGCCATACGGTATGGAGGAATAGAAATAGGTTGAGTGTCTGGAGCTAAATCAATACAGAAGTCAATATCTCTTTCAGGCAGCATCCCTGGTAGATATGCAGGAAGGAACCTTCGTACTAGAATCGCGAACATAAGCCACCTAAGCTAGGCACCACTTCTCAGCCATACATCGAGCCTTCACATAAGAGATAACCCTGCTGGTAGAATTTCCAGGAGTCCCCCTCCACTCTAATCGAGGCAACCTCTGAAAGGCTAATGTCACCGTCTTGGCGTGACAATCCAATATAGCATGATAAGGTGACAACTAATTCACACCCAAGATGACGTCAAAATCTACCATATCAATAAGTAGAAGATCTACGCTTGTCTCGAGACTCCTAATAGTAACCACACACGAACGATAGACATGATCTACAATAATAGAATCTCCCACAGGTGTGGACACATACATAAGAGCACTCAAAGAATCACGAGGCAGAACTAGATATGAAGCAAAATAGAATGACAACGTCAGATGAGTCATCCTCAGGCCTAGTTGAGAAAGCATAAAATCGGGGCTAGGACCCATCACTCTGAACTACATCTTTGGGACGGGCTCTAGTTGGCTGGCCTCCACCTCTAGCGGCCTGACCTCCACCTCTAACGGCCTCACCCCCACCTCTGGCTGCCTGACCCCTGCCCCTAGCTGGCTGAGCGGGCAGTGGAGCAACCGATGCTGGAATCATGGCACGAGAACTCTGCTGTGTTATGCCACCCAATAATCTCGGATAGGACCTCCTAATATGCCTAATACCACCAAACTTAAAACACCCATCCTGCTGTTGTGGCTGCTGAAACTGACGCTGACCCGAACGGGCCGGATAACCAAGGTGATAGCTCTAAATTGGAGGCGCACTGATAGGAACTGATGGTGCATTGTAGGCTAGCTACCCAGAATAAGGCACATAAGGACCACGACTCCCTGAAGCACTATGAGATACCTGAAGCGCAGATTGAAATGACCTGGGAGGATGGCCTCTGATGTCACCTAAACTCACACTACAAATATAGGTAGTGAGGCAGTCGAAGCAATAATAAAACTCAATGCAAGTCTGGGTCGAATCCTCAAGGAGTGAGAATTGGGATTAGGTATATATTTAGTGTAACTGTACAATATGCCTTAGATTATACTTCCACATTCTTATTTGTTGTTTCTACTTCTACTTTAAACTATTGATTGCAATTATAAAACTAGGAGACAATATTTTTGGTTTTGGTTGTTTTTCAAATGATAAAAGATCTAGGGTCGTGACTTCCACCTAGGTGGTTACCTAATGAGTTGAAAACTCTAGGACAAGCCTGATTGGTCGGGGTTATAATATAGCAATCACACGCAATTACCCACTATACACCTCTCGGTAGTTTGAATGGTTTTGCTCAGTTTGGTTTTCTCACGTCCAAATGGGTATCGCACAAAACAAGTGATAAATGCTCAAGTCGGGTCTTACTATCTCTAGATTCAACCCTTTAATTGGGGCTATCAATTTCTTGAGTTCACCCTAATTTATTGTTAGCCAAGTTTTCCTATACTTAGTCTCTCTTTCTCAAGTAGAGACTAAGTCAATTAGGCATGAATCAATGTTTGCAACCATTAATTCTTGAATTCAAGCAAGAGCTAGGCTAAATATCACTAACCCAATCACAAACAAGTCCTAAATCAAACACCCATTAAGTACCCACACTAGGGTTGGGCCACAACCCTAGCTAGAAATTTAGCTACTCATGAAAAATGAAGAAATACAAGAAGAAATTAAGATAGAATGCATAATAATTGATTAGGGAAAGAAAATCTAATGTTTAGAAGCTAATTTAGTACTATATTACTCAAAACTGTAAAGAAAAACGGCTCAGGTGCTCTCCCAAAACAAAACTAACCCTAAAAATGACAAAAAGTTCTATTTATACTGAGCTGAAAATATCTGACAAAAATGCCCCTGCGAAGATTGTGCGGCCATATAATTTTGTGTGCGGTCCGCACAATGAGTTTCTGCGGCCGCACATTTATAGCGCGGTTCGCATTCTTGGAACTTGGGCTTGGCACTTCGGGATTTATGCGGACCGCATAAAAATGAGTGCGGCCGCGCTTCTGATTGTGCGGCCACACACAAAAATAGTGCAGTCCGCATTCCAGCTTGACTCTGAAGTCCCATCTCTCTGATCTTTGTCTGCTGCGGACCGCATAATATTCAGTGCCGCCGTACTTGACATTCTATGGCCGCATAATTATGGTGCAGTCCACACTCTTTTAGCTTGGCCAAAACCAGCTTTTTGAATCTCCTCTTCTGCGGCCACACAATCTTTGTACGGTCCGCATACTCTGAAGAAGAACTGACATGGCTCTTCCTTTGTTTTGCGGCCGCACACAGTATTGTGCGGTCCGCACTGCGGGCCTTTTGCCTTGTTTTGGTCCTTGTCCACTTTTGAATCCTTTATGAGTTGATTTTAACTCCTTTTGCAAGTTTACCAATGTTCATGTACAAAAGCACATTTCATTAGTTTTCGGGAATATCTTTAAGAATTTTTGTGCTAAAAAGCAAGTAAAAGAGCGCAAATAAGCGGTCAAAATTCCTACTTATCAACTCCCCCAAACTTAAGCTCTTGCTTGTCCTCAAGCAATTAAGGCAATTCCCACCTCCACTAGAAAAATGAATATTTCAGCTAGCCTAAGGTGAATCAACCACACATCAATTGGGACCAACAATTACCCATAACATATATGAATTATTAATAATGCAATGATTTGACTTTGTGAGTACCATAGTTCTAATGCGATACTAGAGCATCAAGAGTTGACTCTATTCATCAAAGATGCTCGCTCTTTCACGTAGGTCATTTTGGATCCCAAACTCCTCCTCTACTCTCCATTAGCAAATCTCACTTTAGAATGTAACACTCAAATCAAGGTTTACGAAAAGTGCGCTTATCTCTCTTAAAAGAATGTCACAAGTCCGGCTCTAAGTACCATAAGCTTAACCTTCATGTAAATCGCCACTAATGTAAGCTCATTCAACCTGAAATCATGTAGGGATTTTTTGGGATGTAACGAAGGCTTTTGGACCAAGGTAGGACTTGTTGGAATAGAATGGTTTCATCTTTCCTCAAGCACTCCATTTTCTCTTTTCGGCTCGTACTTTTTCGACTCTTTGAGTCATTTTCTTTTTCCTCGAGGGAACTTGAGAGACGTAACGTCACTCTTTCTTGATCATGACATTCATTTTTCTCCTTTTCTATTTACTCCATGCCTATCATTATTGTTTTCTTTGAATCCCTTCAACTTTCTACCTTATTCACTTTCTTTTTGGCATTTTTCTTTTTGTTCTTTCTTTCTTTTCTTTGCCTTCCCTTTTCTTTATTTCTTTCTTTTCTTTGTACCTTTTATCACTTCCAAACTCCTCGTCTCTCCCCCAAACTTATGTTTTTGCCAATTGTTTCTCAAGAATGCTAAGAAAAGATCGGGTGCCAACAGAGGGTCATTACAAAACGGATAAAGGCTTGTAACGTAGTTATTGAACGAAAAAGGGCTTCAGCTCAAAGGGGTTGACTAGGGATATCACATTGTTAGGCTATGAAAGATTGCAAATTTCAAATTAGACCAAGGAGAGCCTACAATCATTTCTCAAGCCAAGCTACACTTAGAATTTGGCCTAGAAAAATATTCAGGGCAAGTTCTAGACTATTAGCACGGGTACTTGGACTTGCAATTCAATACATCACCTCTTACACTGCTGGATTGCTAAAGATAATGGAGTCGAGGGCCCACAATACTAGTTGTTATTGAGAATCACAAATGGCTCGACTGAACCACTCGATGACTACTTAAGTCAACACAAGAGTCAAAAGGTCACAACTAGAGCTAATTTCTGCCAATAACTTATTTTTAACCATAAGGTCGTGGGTAAATGTGTTGGTACCAAGTGAAGCATGTTAGAGACCCTTTTATTCATTACTACTATTTTTTTTTAAACATAAAAGAAAATGGACTCAATCCCTTAAGAAGGTTATCACGCCATCTATCATTGGAAAGAGCCACCTGCTTCACACAAAATCCACCTTTGAAAAGAACCGTGGCATTAAGAAAACCAAAGGTTTATTGTTCACTCAAATGTAAAAAAGAAGCTAACAAATCAAAAAGAAGTTACTAAAATAAATAAGAAGTTATACCGCTAAGAAAGACAAACTAAAGAAGCTAAACTACGGAAAGTAAGGCAAACGAATATACAAACTGAGGGGAAAATGAATATAAACATCAATGGAAAGGGAAGAATATATACATAACCAAAGAGAAAATAAAGATAAAAGAAAAATAGTATAAGAGTTGTTACAGACCAAATGTCAATGCCAAATCAATCAAAATAGACCAACCCCCGAATAAAAATGAGCATTGTCCCCAATACTTATAAGAACAAGAAGGGGAAGAGAGTTAAGAGAACTCCCTATGTGGTCTCAGTATGCATGGCATCCTCAGCACCCTCGGTCTCCTCTAGCTGTATCTCATCATCACCTGGCTGAGGGACAACAGGGTTGCTCAGCATCTGTATCATCTCCTCAGCGGTGTGGGCAGTCGCAACCGGCTCCTCAAACTGGTAGGCTGCTGCCTCTGGTGCCTCGGGTACTGCTGGTGCTGCCTCCATGAGTAAATCCAGTGGTAGATCTCCGACAGATGCAAGCTTGGTAACTGCTGTTGTCAACTTATCCACCGACTTCTTCAAAGCTTGAAACTTCCGCATTTTCTTTACCTTCTTGCCCAACTCCTTAATAACATCCCCATGTGCCACCAGAGTTTCCATAATGGTCTTCTGGTTGTCCTGAATCTTCTTCAATGTTTTCTCCACTGATGGAGGTACCTGTGATGCAGCCTGGGTAGAAGAATGTGCTACAACAGCACTGGATATGTCAGACAACTTTGAAGTAGCTGCCTGCATCCAGTTGTTGAGACTCGCCAATGTCTGGGAGACTCGCAGCGCCATCAGTGGATAAGTATATGAACTTGGCACTGATAATGGAGCTGATGGTCTGGAAGAAGACAGTGGTGGCATGGCTACTGTCCCGGTAGAAGGACTGGCTGCTGTGGAAAGCTCAACAGCTGAATCAATAACTACTACTGCTGGCTCCTCAGACTGGCCAGCGGAGGTAGTTGCCTTACCCTTGAACTTCGGGTTGTCAGCACCCTGCAAGTGGTACCATGAGAAAGGCTTATTGGCGTTTACTTCGGTATCATATTGCCTCGGCTCCACCTTTTGATCTTTGAAGTATTCTGTGAGGAAGTTGGGTACGGGTATGATCTCTCATCTTTCTGGAAAGCTAATGTGATGTTGGTGGACATGATGGAACCAACATTAATTGAATACCAAGCCATAATCGAAGCCACTAGGACTGCACGGGGAAGTGGGAGGTTGTTCTCATTTAGGCACGGATCAATGCAGTTGCACACAAATGTTTGCCAGCCTTTTGCTTCAATGGTTAGGGTGGCCCGAACTATGGGAACCCCTGCTGTAAGCCACGGAGGTGTTGATCCTCGAATAGCCAAAATCTCGGCTAGCCACGGGCGAGCTGCATCACCCAAAGCCAGCTTCTCTAAGTATTGGACCGCTTCCACTTCTTCAAATCCCACATAAGAGTTTAAAGCACAAGAGTCGAATCAGATTTTCAGATTTCTCACTTTTGTCACCTTGGTACCCTTCTTAATGTGAGCCACATTGGCATAAAATTCTTTAACCAAGTGCTCATTTGCATCGAGGTTGCTTTGGGTGAACCATTTCTATCCTTTTCTCTCCTGGAACTGTCTGAGGACATTTGGGTTGTTCTTGTCCAAATCCTTCATCGTGAATTGTCGCTCAAGAGTGAGCGATTTCTGGGGCCACCACTCTCTAAATCTGTTGAAAGCAGTCAGGCTGACAAATCTGTCTTCCCACATCTCCCTTTTCCTCGACCTCTCTAAACCCCCCACTGTAGCATCACCCCCTATACCATCATCATCATCATCAACATTGATTGGTGCAGCCGGGGCATGTGAGGAAGAGGGCTCAGAATCATAACTACCTTCTTCCGAACCTTTAGAAGAACTAGCAGCAGAAGATGATTCATCAACCAAGTGGAATCTACCCGGGACTTGTTGAGATTGGGTGTTAGGTGGGGCTTGGCCAGAGTTTCCCTCAGAAACTTCCCTAGACGGGAGATACTCACTAGTGTCTGATGATTCAGGGACTCTGTTGGCCGTAGTCTTCTTGCTTATCACTCTCTGGATGGCTAGTGGTAGGTTACTCTTACTTCGTCCTCGGCCTCGGGAGGGTTCTGCCCTCCCTTTTGATGAATCTCATCTACCACATGATCTAACCATTGTCTGCAATTATAACAATAAGAATCAGTTAGAGTTCAGGTTCATAAGACTCAAATACATGCATGACAGTTGTAGACCAGTTGTGGATAGACAGTCTCAGGAGAGGTAGTGCAGACCGCACAAAAGTGAGTGCGGCCGCAGACTGCCAAGTGCGGACCACACAAAAGTGAGTGCGGCCGCACAATCAAAAATGCAGACCGCACAATTTTAAGTGCGGCAGCACAGCCCCAGGTTCAGACTACTGGGTCTATGATCATTTAACACTGCGGACCGCAAAATTTTGACTGCGGACCACATATGTTTGAGTGCGGTCCGCATAATTCAAGTATACAAGTGCCCTAACTTAAAGACTGTGGACCGCACGAAAGTGTGTGCGGCCGCATAATTTGGATTAACACGGCACTGCTTTACGATTCATACAAGTTTTGCAAGAATTAAACATGGCCCTAATAATTAAGCATGATTAGCTATTTACCTAGGCCCCAATTAACAATTATGAAGCTACCCATATGATTTTGAGCAAAGATGACTAACTATTGACATTTTTAGGCATGAAATTAACCCTAGACAAAAGAACAAAACTAAGAGAAGATGAAAAATCTAAAAATGTAATGAACATACCAGTGATGGAGGATGCAGGTGAGAATCTAAGAGATGAAATGCTTGAAGTTTGAGAACTAGTGGGGGATGCACTGTGTTTTCTTAGGGCTTGAAGGTTCAGAGAATGTAAAGTCTAAAAAGTTGAGAAAAGCCCTATTTATACTTTGAGACCTACCTGAGTACGGCCGCACAATTTTTAGTGCGGTCCGCACTCATTACCTGTTCCTTCGAAGACGTTCTGTGGACCGCACAAAAGTGAGTGCGGCCGCAGATTTTGTGCAGACCGCACAATTTTATGTGTGGCCGCACTTTGTTAAGGATTTTTGACAGGCCAAACTTCAGAGAGCATGCATGTTTGATCCTCCAGTCGTGCGACCGCACACAGAATTGTGCAGCCGCCGAGTGATTGTCCGGTTCGCATAATTTTGGTGCGGTCCACAATTTTGTGACACTTAGCCGAATTTTCTTGCACAGTCCCTGCAATGCACACCCATTCCTACATACACTTCAAAACTAGTTAGCACAAAACAAAGCTATCTAACAAAGAAGAAAAACAAGAAAAAGAAAAAGATACATGGGTTGCCTCCCAAGAAGTGCCTGATTTAACATCGTTGCACGACGCAGATTAACAATCATTTGAAATGAAGAACCGCCACAATGTGGACATCATCAACCTTGCCAAGATAATGTTTAACCCGGTGCCCATTGATTCTAAACAACTTATCATTCTTATTTTTCAAATCTAGAGCACCAAAGGGGATTACATTCACCACTTCAAAGGGGCCACTCCATTTTGACTTCAACTTGCCCGGAAACTTCCGTAACCGAAAATTGAACAATAGCATAAGATCACCCTCTTTAAATTCCTTGTTATGGATGTACTTGTCATGGACGTACTTCATCTTCTCCTTGTAAAGAGATGAGCTTGTGTAGGCATGATACCAGAATTCATCAAGCTCATTCAATTGTGACATCCTTAGATTTGCCGCGACATCCCATTTAAGGTTCAACTTCTTCAAAGCCCACATGGCCTTATGCTCAAGTTCTACTAGAAAATGGCATGCCTTCCCTAGCACTAACCGGTTTGGAGACATCCTGATTGGTGTTTTGTAGGCCGTTCTATAAGCCCAAAGAGATCATTAAGTTTTCTTGACCAATCCGTGTGGTTGGCATTGATTGTCTTTGACAAAATACACTTTATCTCTCGGTTGGAGACTTCAACTTGTCCGCTTGCTTCAGGATGGTAGGGGGTCGACACTTTGTGAGTAACACCATACTTTGTAAGTAACACCATACTTTGTAAGTAAGGTGTCATACGTTTTGTTGCAAAAGTGCGATCCCCCATCACTGATAATGGCCCTTGGAGTACCAAACCTTGTGAAGATGTTTTTTTCAAGAATGCCACCACACTCCTTGCTTCATTGTTGGGCAAAGCAATGGCCTCAACCCATTTAGATACATAATCTACTGCAACTAGACTGTAGGTGTTCCCGCAAGAGCTAACAAATGGACCCATAAAATCAATACCCACACATCGAAAATATCTATCTCCAAAATGGTAGTGAGAGGCATTTCATTCTTCTTTGAGATCCCACCGACCTTTTGGCATTCATCACACCGCTTGACAAGCTCACTAGTATCCTTGTAGAGAATAGGCCAATAGAATCCACAACTCAAAACTTTTGCCGCTATTATTGCTCCACCATGGTGACCACCATACGGTGAAGAGTGTCAAGCCTCAAGAATACCCATTTGTTTTTCCTCCGGCATACATCGTCAGATCACACCATCGGTACATATCCGAAAAAGATACGGCTCATCCCAATAATAGTCAAGGCAATCACGTTTGAGCTTCTTCCTTTGGTTTGAAGATAACTCATTTGGTACAATGCCACTCACAAGATAATTGGCAAAGTCGGCGAACCATGGCATCCCGGTCATAGAAATGGCTAGGAGTTGCTAGTCGGGAAATGAATCATTTATCTCAAGGCCATCATGTGGCCTCCACTCCTCCTCCAATCAGGAGTAGTGGTCCGCAACTTGATTCTCACTACCCTTGCAGTCTTGAATCTCTATATCAAACTCTTGCAATAGAAGCACCCACCGCATCAACCTTGCCTTAGAATCCTTCTTACTCATCAAATACCGAAGCGCCGCATGATCGGTGAGAACAATCATCTTTGTACCCATCAAGTACAGGCGGAACTTCTCCATAGCAAAGATAATAGCAAGGAGCTCTTTTTCAGTCACTGTGTAGTTGACTTGGGCATTATTCATGGTCTTTCTTGCATAATAGATCAGATGGAAGATTTTGTTAATACGTTTCCCCAACACCCCTCCGACCGCCACATCACTTGCGTCGCACATGAGCTCAAAAGGCAAGCTCCAATCCGGTGCGGTAATAATAGGAGTAGTAGTCAACTTGAACTTAAGCAACTCGAATGCCTTCATGCAATCTTCATTGAAATGGAACTTGGCATCCTTCTCCAAAAGTTTATACAAAGGGTTCACCTCCTTAGAAAAATCCTTGATGAATCGGCGATAGAACCCCGCATGACCCAAAAAGCTCCTCACTCCCTTCGTGGATGTGGGGGGAGGGAGTTTGGAGATCACTTCAACTTTGGCCTTATCAACCTCAATACCATACTTTGAAATCTTGTGACTGAGGACAATGCATTCCTCGACCATGAAGTGACATTTCTCCCAATTCAAAACCAAGTTAGTTTCCTCACATCTTGCCAATACCTTGTCCAAGTTGTTCAGGCAATCATCAAAAGAATTCCCAACAATGGAGAAATCGTCCATGAAGACCTCAAGAATATCTTCCACCATATCGGTGAAAATAGCCATCATACACCATTGAAAAGTCTCCGGTGCATTACATAATCCAAATGGCATCCTCAAGAATGCAAAGGTACCATATGGACAAGTGAAAGTGGTCTTTTCTTGGTCCTCAGGAACAATAAGAATCTGATTGTAGTCAGATTATCCATCCAGGAAGCAATAAAAAGCACGTCCGGCCAACCTATCCAACATTTGATCAAGAAATAGAAGCGGAAAATGATCTTTCCGAGTGACTTTGTTGAGCTTCCTAAAGTCCATGCACACTCTCCACCCGGTGACAGTTCTTGTGGGGATCAATTCATTCTTGTCATTAGTTATCACAGTCATGCCCCCTTTCTTTGGGACACATTGCACCGGAGAAGTCCATGAGCTATCGGAAATGGGGTAAACAACACCGGCATCCAACCACTTTATGATCTCTTTCTTCACTACCTCTTTCATTGCTTCATTCATTCTTCTTTGATGCTCTACGGAGGGTTTGGCATCCTCCTCCAAAATAATCTTGTGCATGCAAAAGGTGGGGCTTATACCTTGAATATCCGCCAATGTCCAACCTATCGCTTTCTTCCTCTCTTGGATCACCGCCAAAGTAGAATCTACCTGCACGTTAGTCAAGCAAGAGGAAAGAATAATAGGTAAAGTGGAACAAGGGCCAAGAAACTCATACCTGAGATGTGAAGGCAAAGGCTTTAACTCCAAAGTGGGAGGCTCCTCGATTGACGGCTTTGTTGGAGGAGTCTTCCGATTCGAAAGATCTAAGGACAATTTTTGGGGTTCATAAGTATATGACCCCATTCCTTGCAAAGCATTGACACATTCCACAAAGCCTTCCTTCTCATCATCATCATGATTGAGCAACACAACTTCCAAGGTATCCTCAACATTCATCACAACACTAGCATCATCAACAATTACTTCAGTCACTAAATCCACGAATGAACAAACTTCGTTGCTATTTGGTTGCCTCATCGATTTGCACACATGGAAAACCACCTTTTCGTCACCCACCCGGAAAGTGAGCTCACTGGCTTCCACATAAACAAAATCCTTCCTTATAGCAAGGAAAGGTCTACCCAAGATAATAGGCACCTCGTAGTCAACCTCACAATCAAGGATCACAAAGTCCGCTGAAAGGATGAACTTACCAACACAGAATAACATATCATCAATAATTCCCAATGGCCTATTCGTAGTCTGATCCTCCATTTGCAACCTCATAGATGTGGGTCTTGATTGCCCAATTCCCAAAGTTTTGAACACAGAGTAGGGCATCAAGTTGATATTTGCCCCCAAATCACATAAAGCTTTGGAAAAGTTGGCGCTCCAATTTCGGAGCCATTGAGTGCACAATAGAACTCACTTGATGTGTCATCTTGATAGTTTCACAATTCATCGACCTCTTTTTGGTGACCAAGTCCTTCATGAACTTTGCGTAACCCGGCATTTGTTCCAACGCCTCAACCAATGGTACATTGGTAGACAAACTCTTCATCATGTAAATAAACTTTTTGAATTTGTTATCACTATTTTGCTTTGCAAGCCTTTGAGGGTATGGAGGAAGAGGCCTTGGCATTGGTGCCTTAGCCTTTGGCACCACCGGTTACGGTATGTCAATCACGTGCTCCCTAGACGGGTTCACCACTTCTTGCATTTCCTCCACATTTTTATCAATATCAATTCTCACTTCGTCATTAGCTTGAACCACATTGCTTGGAATTTCATCTCCTTGAACCACAACGTCATCATCCACAATTTTTCTTTGATTTGAGGTGGTTGCATCTCCACCTTTTCCACTTCTCGTAGTCACGGCCATAGTAATGTCTCGTATTATTCCCACCCTTTGGGTTCACCACCGTATCACTTGGTAATGCCCCTTAGGACGAGTGTTCAATGCTTGTGAGATTTTGCCAAGTTGAACCTCCAAATTGCGGATTGAAGTGTTGTGGGAGGCTAATTGAGCATTAGAGTCAGCATTTTTCTCCATCATTTATTTGAACATTTTTTCAATCCGTCCGATCTCATTATTAGAATAGTTCGGGCCTTGAAAAGGATAGGGAGGTGGATTACTCGGTTGTTGGAACATCGGGGGCCTTTGAAAACCCGACCCCCGGTTGTTGTTATTGTTCCACCCTCCTTGATTACCTCCCCAATTACTTTGAGTGTTGCCACCCCAATTGCCTTGGTTTCATTGATTATTCCAATTGCTTTGATTATTGTTGCCACCACTCTAATTGCCTTGGTGGCCTTAGTTGTTCCAATTTCCTTGATTTCCTTGTGATCTCCATTGTTGTTGATCTTGAGCATTGTTTCTTTGACCTTGATAATTGTTGACGTATTGCACTTCTTCTTCTAGCTCATTATATAATCACCTTGGTCATACCTACTATCATCTTGCATGAATTGTTCCGGACGGCTTTGCCCTTGTTGACCTTTCTGTCATCTCTTGTTCATCATCATATTTACACCTTCCATCGCATTCACTTGTTTCGGCCCTTGAATTTGCAGATGAGCTTTGGCCAATTGGTTCATTGTGGTTGTTAACTCTATGATAGCTTTCCCATGATCATATAGTTCCTTGTGTAGGTGAATGACATTGGGGTCACCTTGCGGAACATTGGCCCTACTTTGCCATGCTGATGAGGTATCCACCATCTCATCCAAAATTTTACAAGCTTCGGCATAAGGTGTGTTCATAAAGTTCCTGCATGTGAGTTGCTTTACCACACATTGATTTGTTGTGTTGATCCCCCTGTAGAAGGTTTGTTGGATCATGGCCTCGGTCATATCATTATTCGGGCACTCTTTAACCATGGTACGATATCTTTCCCAAATCTCATGCAATGGCTCATTGGGCTTTTGCTTGAACGCTAGAATTTCATCCCGTATTGCAGCCATGTGCCCCAGAGAGAAGAATTTGGCTATGATCTTTTCGGCCAACACATCCCATGTATGGATGGAATGATTGGGCAATCTCTCTAGCCAGACCAATGCTTTTCCCCGTAAAGAGAAAGGAAATAGCCTCAACCTCAGCGCGTCCTCAGAAACATTGGTTTGCTTGCTCCCCCAACAAGTATCGACGAACCCCTTGAGATGCTTGTAAGCTTTTTGATTTGGATCCCCGGTGAAGAATCCCCATTGCTCAAGAAGTGTAAGCATCACGTTGGTGATTTGGAAGTTGCCCGCCCTAATGCGGGGTGGGACTATAGCACTTGCATAACCCTCGTTCGGCAACACCTGGTGCGCTGCCGCTCTTGGTGGAGGTGGGGGAGGGACGGGAACATTATCATTAGGCGGTCGACCTCGGCTATTTGCTTGAGGTTCGGGAAGAACCACATCTCTTTGATCATCGTCCACTTCCTCCCCCAATGGCAAATTACCAATAGGCTTGTTGTTGAGATCCATTCTCGTACCTATAAGCAATTCAAAAACAAAATTAGTGACTCGGAAGGAAAAGAAGACAAATCACACAAAAACCTAGATATATAGCTAAATCCGCTTAACTCCCCGGTAACGGCGCCACAAATTGATGTCGCCCAAACTCACACTACAAATATAGGTAGTGAGGCGGTCGAAGTAATAATAAAACCCAACGCAAGTCGGGGTCGAATCCTCAGGGAGTTAGAATTGGGATTAGGTATATATTTAGTGTAATTGTACAATATGCCTTAGATTACACTTCCACATTCTTGTTTGTTGTTTCTACTTCTACTTTAAACTATTGATTGCAATTATAAAACTAGGAGACAATATTTTTGGTTTTGGCTGTTTTCCAAATGATAAAAGATCTAGGGTCGTGACTTCCACCTAGGTGGTTACGTAATGGGTTGAAAACTCTAGGATAAGCCTGATTAGTCGGGGTTGTAATATAGCAATCACACGCAATTATCCACTCTATACCTCTCGGTAGTTTGAATGGTTTTGCCCAATTTGGTTTTCTCACGTCCAAATGGGTATTGCACAAAATAAGTGATAAATGCTCAAGTCGGGTCTTACTATCTCTAGATTCAACCCTTTAATTGGGGCTATCAATTTCTTGAGTTCACCCCAATTTCTTGTTAGCCAAGTTTTCCTAGACTTAGTCTCTCTTTCTCAAGTAGAGACTAAGTCAATTAGGCATGAATCAATGTTTGCAACTATTAATTCTTGAATTCAAGCAAGAACTAGGCTAAATATCACTAACCCAATCACAAAAAGTCCTAAATCAAACACCCATTAAGTACCCATACTAGGGTTGGGCCACAACCCTAGCTAGAAATTTAGCTACTCATGAAAAATGAAGAAATACAAGAAGAAATTAAGATAGAATGCGTAATAATTGATTAGGAAAAGAAAATCTAATGTTTAGAAGCTAATTTAGTACAATATTACTCAAAACAGTAAAGATAAATGGCGTAGGTGCTCTCCCAAAACAAAACTTATCCTAAAAATGATAAAAAGTTCTATTTATACTAAGCTGAAAATATTTGACAAAAATGCCCCTGCGAAGGTTGTGCGGCCGGATAATTTTTTTGTGCGGTCCATACAATGAGCTTCTGCGACCGCACAATTATAGTACGGTCCGCATTCTAGGAACTTGGGCTTGGCACTTCGGGATTTCTGCGGACGGCATAAAAATGAGTGCGGCCGCGCATCTGATTGTGCGGCCGCACACAAAAATAGTGCGGTCTGTATTCCAACTTGACTCTGAAGTCCCATCTCTCTGATCTTTATCTGCTGCGGACCGTATAATATTGAGTGCGACCACACTTGACATTCTGCGGCCGCACAATTATGATGCGGTTCGCACTCCTTCAGCTTGCCCAAAACCAGCTCTTTGAATCTCCTCTTCTCCGGCCGCACAATTTTTGTGCGGTCCGCATACTCTGAAGAAGAACTGACATGGCTCTTCTTTTGTTTTGCGGCCGCACACAGTATTGTGTAGTCTGCACTGTGGGCCTTTTACCTTGTTTTGGTCCTTGTCCACTTTTGAGTCCTTTATGAGTTGATTTTGACTCCTTTGGCTCGTTTCCCAATATTCCTGTACAAAAGTACATTTCATTAGTTTTCGGTAATATGTTTAAGTATTTTTGAGCTAAAACACAAGTAAAAGAGAGCAAATAAGCGGTGAAAATTCCTACTTATCAGTCTCTACCAAAAGTACCCCTGCCTCCAGATGAGGCATAATTGAAACCACCGGTATGACGAGGCCTCTTATTCGACCCCTTCCCCCTCTCCTGAGAAAGAACCATCTCGATCCGCCTAGCAATATTTGCAACCATCTGAAAGGATATATCACTTCCGAACTCCTTGGCCATCTGTAGCCTGATAGTGCAAGTTAGTCTATCAATAAATCTCCTCACTCTTTCCTCTCACTAGGAAGAAAGACAAGGGCATGACGAGCTAGATCCACAAAACGGGTCTAGTACTGAGTAACAGTCATACTGCCCTGCTAGAAAAGCTCAAACTGCATGCGGTAATCCTCCCTCAGTGTGACATGGAGGAACTTCTCTAGAAATAGCTGAGAGAACTGATCCCAAGTAAGTGCAGGCGACCCAGCTGGTCTGGTCAACATATAGTCTCTCCACCACCTCTTGGCGGAACCCGTCATCTGAAACACAGCAAAATCGACCCCACTGGTCTTAACTATACCCATGTTCCGCAGCACCTCATGGCATCGGTCAAGATAATCCTGTGGGTCCTAAGAAGGTGCAATACTGAAGTGAATTGGAAAGAGCTTGGTGACCTTGACCAATCTCAATAAAGCCTCAGAAGACATGGAAGGCTTATCACCAGCCTGTGCCGCAATAACCGATAGAACTACCCCAACTGGCAGGACTGCTGGAGTCTGATACTGGGGAGCCATCTGCTCCGGAGTGTGAGTAGTGGGAGTAGGTGCTCCTCCCCCAGCCTGAGAGACGGCCGGTGCCACCTGAAAGGTTCCAGTCTGGGCCACACTCTCCATAAGGCTCACCAAATGGACTAGACCATCCTGAAGAACTGGAGTGGCGATGAACCCCTCCGGGACCTGAGCTGGTCCAACATGTACAGTCTGAGCTGGAACCTCCTCTTCAAAATCTACCTGAGGCTCCACTGCTGGTGCTGCTGCTCGAGCTCTGGGATGAGCTCTGCCTCAGCCTCTGGCCCGACCTCGCCCTCGACCTCTGCCCCTAGTAGGAGCTGCCACTGGGGGCTCCGGCTACTGTCCAGTTGAAGATACAGTACTTGTTCTCGCCATGTGCGAGAGAACAAGAATAGAAGAGTTCAATCATCAATGATAGAATAAAATCGCACGACAGAGAAGAATAAAAGTGAAATTGTTCTTAAACTCCATAGCCTCTGGAAGATAAGTACAGACGTCTCCGTATCGATCCTCCAGACGTTACAAAGCATGCTCGTGACTCGTGAGACCTAGGCAACCTAGTGCTCTGATACAAACTTGTCACGACCCGGAAATCCCACCCTCGGGACCATGATGGCACCTAATATATCACTTGCTAGGCGATCTATTGACAGGATTTTTAACAGTTTGCAAATGTGAACATTGACCTCGCAAATGCGAGATCAGAGGCTGTACCAGAACCAGATTCTCACCAGCTATTTTCTCAAGTCCAAACCACTCCGAAGCCTATCCTAAACTCACCAAGCCCTCGGGGCTCCAAACCAAACATGCACACAATTCCAAAAATAATATACAAACTCGCTCGCGCGATCAAAAATACCAAAATAACACATAGAACTATGAATCAGACACCAAATCGAATGAAACTTTCAATAAAGCTTAATAACTTTTATTTTAACAACCAGACGTCCAAATCACGACAAATCAACTCCGTTTTGCACCAAATTTTGCAGAAAAGTCATAAATACAATAATAAACCTATACCAAGTTCCGAAACCAAAATCAGGACCCGATAGCAATAAAGTCAATCTTCGGTCAAATTCATACTCTTTAAACCTTTAAACTTTAAATTTTCAACAAATTGCGATAACTCGAGCTAGGGACCCCCGAATTCGATTCCGAGCATATGCCCAAGTCCTAAATCACGATACGGACCCGTCGGGACCGTCAAAACACGGATCCAGGTCTGTTTGCTCAAAATGCTGACCCAAGTCAACTCAAATAAATTTTAAGGCACACATTCATATTTTAATCAATTTTTCACATAAAAGCTCTCCGGAAGAAGGCACAGATTGTGCACGCAAATCGAGAAAGGCTAAAATGAGTTTTTTGATGTTTTGAAATACTGAATTAAGGGTTAAAGCTCTAGATCACCTATTGGGTAATCACATTCTCCACCTCTAAAACAAACGGTCGTCCTCGAACGGATATAGAAAAGTACTTGGACTGGTGATTAAAAGGATGTTGCAGTAGCTGTTCGTTTGTCCATCTTCTTCGAGGGTCCTTTATGAAACACTTGTATAGAAAATCTCTAGCAATCTCAGAAACATTACTCGGAATTATAGGGTCTTCATTCATAATCTGCCATTGCAAATCTTTAGTGTCGTGACAAAGCCAAACACGACTTCCAGTCATCATCTTTGCCACAGTGCATCCTAGTGACTAGGGGTGTATAAGGGTCGGGTTGGTTCGGATTTTTTAATTACCAAACCAAATCAATTGTATCGGGTTATTAAATCTAATTACCAAACCAAACCAATAAAAGTTAGGTTTTTTTAATTTCGGTTTTTCTAGGATTTTTCGTGCTTTCGGATTTTTTTGTTTTTTTTCATAGCACAAAACGTAAAATTTGTGCTCCAAATATTTCTTTAATCCTAGTAAGACATAACTATATAAGGTGTTTTTCAATAAAATAACATAAATACGAGATGAGTCATGGCATTGCACTAAAATATTCAACAATAAAGATAATCAAATCGCATAAAATAAATATTATTAATATGCCATAATGAAAACAAATATAATTTAAAATTATGACTAATAAATACTATTATTTACATGACTAACCACTAAAAGAAAAATAAGTTATACATTTTAGCTAAACCATGGAAAAACTAAAAAATATATATCCAACACTATTTTTATTCATAGTACAATTGAATTGAATGTCTTTATTAGCATTAGTATTGATTTGATTTTGGTTTAGGATTTATTTGAGTTAATAACATTTATGAACTATAAAACTTATTGGAGCATCCAAAAATTATAAGCACAAGTTTGAAATAATACGTTAAAAGATAAAACTATGAAAAAGCTTAAGAAATATTTATAAACTACACTACCATAAATATTTTTATATATTAAATATATTTAAAACTTCTATACATATAATGTCGGGTTGGTTTGGTTTCGGTTGACTTTTTTTAGTTAAAACCAAACCAAATAAAATATGGTCGGGTTTTTTTTCCAACACCAAACCAAATTAAACCAAATCATAGTCGAGTTCTTTTTCTCGGTTTGACTCGGATTATCGGGTTGGTGCGGTTTGTCGGTTTTATTTTTACACCCCTATTGGTGACCATATATCATAAGCTTTCGCATGGAAACCACACGTCAAAGACTCTGGGGGTGCATACAGTAGGGTTCCTCGATTGCTCAACGGAGCTCCAGTCATATATGCCATTCTATCACCAACTTTTAATGACAATCCAAAGTCAACCAACTTAAACTTGTGCATGTCATGTTCATTAGCATTGAAAACCAAAATATTAGCAGGTTTAATATCACAATGAACCCACCCTTTTTTATGAACATTGTATACGGTCGAAACTGATTTAGGCCTTTGTATGACTGGTCGAGATGGGAACATAATGGACCGAAGAGTGTCGTAGAGCGTCATCATAATTTCGGGATAAGATCCGAAGTCAGGCCACCGAGTTTCGAGTTTCAGGGACCGATCAATACCGAGCTCGAAGTCATTATCGAGCTCGAATCCAAATCGAACCATGATGCGAAGCCTCTTCCTTCACCAGATTTGGAACAAATGCCGAAGTCTCATTCTCGCCTGACGGGGGCCTCAAAACCGCATCTTTGCCCAGGCCTACACACAAGAAAATTGATTAAGTATATGGAAAACACTTCGTTCGAACTATCAAAGAAACGAGAAAAAGGCTTACCATTATTTTTGGACTCCCATCGGCCCTTTGACAAATCACGCCATGAGCGCTCAGCATATGTAGAGGTCGAAGCTAGGTCCCGTACCCAGTTTTTGAGGTCAGGAACTGCACCGGGCATGCAAGGAACAACTGCATCACAAAAAGGGATATTAGTGAGAAAGAAACGAAGGTGAAAATAATAGAAGATAATAGCAGAGTTACACTTACGCTTCATGTTCCACTCCTCGGGAAATGGCATCTTCTCGGCCGGTATTAGGTCTGAAGTCTTCACTCGAACGAACTTACCCATCCAGCCTCGATCCTTATCCTCGTTTATACTCGAGAACAGAACCTTGGTGGCCCGGCGCTGAAGTTTTATTAACCCGCCTCGAAAGAGGCGGGGGCTGTACAATCGAATGAGGTGGTAAAGGGTGAAAGGCATCCCCTCAATTTTTTTCACAAAGAAACAGATCAAAATAACGATCCGCCAAGAAGAATAATGAATTTGGCCTAGGGTTATTTTGTATTGACGGCAAAAATCAATGATAACAAGGTCGAGAGGACCTAACGTGAAAGGGTAAGTATACACACCTAAAAACCCTTTCACATGAGTAGTAATATCCTCTTCGGGAGACATGATTACCACTTCTTTGTTCTCCCAGTTACAATCTTTCCTTATCTATTCGAGATGCCCCTCGATTATAGAACACATATACCTCGATACTGGCTCGCATCGGCCGGGAATCGACGAGCCATTATCGACCATAAATCGGAGGTAAGAACACATGCCCTGGGAACACACTCCTCAGGCTGTGGCTCCACCGGTGTTTTGTCGGTGGCAAGCTGTGAAGAAGAATTTTTTTCTTTTTGAGGAACGATTTTTGATGTTTTCACCATTTTGGTTTTCACGATCAAGAATAGAAGGAGATGAAAAAGATGTCGTTTTTTGAGGAAAGGTTTTGCAGTGAAAATCACAGAAGGAGGATTTTGCAATAAAAATCACAGACTTGCAGATAAACTCAGAAGATGCGAGAAAGAGCTTAGAAAATTTGGAAACTGGAGATGTAAAAGTGATAAATGGTAAAATGAGAAGCTATTTATAGATTGAGGAATAAACATTTCAATATCAGCAGTGGCCGACCACCGTCTGACACGCATTTAATGCCTTGGTAAACTGAACCGACGGGACAGTTATCACATACGTCTTGGTCGGGCTCGATGCTAACGTCAGTGTATATCTGATCAAGCCATTAGGAAATCATATTGTTTCTCGCCACATCCTTCCCGAAAAGTGATGGGACTATCTGTATACGGTCGAAACCGATTTCGGCATTCGTACGACTGGTCGAGATGGGAGCATAATGGACCGAAGAGCGCCGAAGAGAGTCTTTGATAAGTTGGTATTTTACCAACTTATCTCCTCTTGATACTTAGGCTTTTGTATGATTTTGTTGAAAAATTAATGCATTTATTAAGGCTTATTGGCATATTTAAGGTATCAATTGATTTAGGAGTGATGGTGAAGAAACCATGCGAAAACGAGTAAAAAAGAAGCTAAAATGCAAACAACATAATGCCCAGTGAATTACCCTTTGTGCACGTGAAGGGTTAGACGTGAAAGCGGAGCATTAGGACAACAAATCTTCGTGACCACGAAGTGCTGTAAGCGAACGCGAAGGAGAAAGGCAACCTTCACGAACGCGAAGGTATAATCGCGAACGCGATGCTGGAGGAAACAATACATCGCGAACGCAGGGCTAGTTCTGCGAACGCGATGAAGAAGATGGTCAACTGCTCTAAAATGCTCTATGTGAACGCATGATGTAGTCTGCGATCGCAATGCCTTACAGCACTACTCTTCGCGATCGCAAGCCTCTTTTCGCGATCGCGATCGCGATTCACAAATCTAGGCAGAAATCTGGGTAGTTCTGGAATTTCACGATTTTGACCCCAAACCATTTAATAGAAAACCTAGATCATTTGTAAAGGATCTTTGGCTTATTTTTCAGTTCCTAGACTAAAGAAGACAAGTTTTGGAGCTAGGGTTCTTGCACACACACTTGGGGCTTGAAGATTTGAAGCTTTTGGTTGAGAATTGCTTGCTCATTTATGCTCATTTCTTCATTTCCTTGCTTTGTATTGAATATTTAAGTGTGTGGTA
Organism: Nicotiana tomentosiformis; assembly: GCF_000390325.3. Taxonomy (NCBI): domain Eukaryota; kingdom Viridiplantae; phylum Streptophyta; class Magnoliopsida; order Solanales; family Solanaceae; genus Nicotiana; species Nicotiana tomentosiformis. The sequence continues at coordinate 81,514,194 of NC_090820.1, read as the reverse complement.
TTTTTTTTCAACACTTGAATCTAGTTTATGGGAATATTCATATTTAAAGTATGGATTAAATATCTTGTTGTGCTTATGTATTGAACAATTTTTATTTATTATGAAGTGAGTTACTGTTTCTTTAATTATTCTTGTTCTTTAATGTTTCCAAAGGGATTAGGTAACCCTAGAACTCGCCCATTAACTTTGAATTAATTTTGGGAAAGATTATTTGGGGTTGGGAAAGATTAATTAACAAGAACTTGAGGCTTTAACCCTTACTTTATAGATTCTACCTAGGGATATGATTGATCTACTTGTAGCTGTATCCGGGTGTGCTTAATCTCTTAATTATTTTAGGGATAATTCAATTAGGAAGTCTTGTTAGTCTTCGAAAGAAGCTAATATAGAATTATTACCAGAGGCTAATTAATATAAACTCGCTCATATTTGTAAAATCATGAAATACATTGGATCGTTACTTGAGTGTAAATCCAGATGCATCCATGCTTGTAGCCATTGATCATTTTACTTGCTTTCTAGGTTAGTTTACATTTTTGCATTTAGCTATAATATTTTCACAACCAAATTCTAAGTGTTTGGCATAGCATAACAAGTGATAATTCGCCTACATATTGTTCTCTGTGGGATTCGACCCTGACTCATAGTTGGGTAAATTATATTGCATGCGACCATGTCCATATACTTTTTAGTAGTGGATTTGGACGTCATCAAAATCGGCGCCGTTGCCGGGGAACAATTTGGCGTATTTAGGTTGTTTGAGAAATAAGCGTAAGTGCTTTGGTCTAAACTTGTAAATATTTGTGTAATTATTTTCTTATCTTTGTTTATTTATATTATTTATTTTCTTGTTTATTTTCATAATTTAAAAAAAAATGGCATCATATAATAAAAATTGGCCGGATGGTATTTGTTCATACGTTGATGACCCTTGTCTTTATTGTGGAGGACCACACTCGTGGCAAAATTATTTAAATTCTCCCGGGAGTGGATCGTGCGTACAATCTCAAACCCATGAGTGAAGTACTTGTGATAAGTGTGATCGTCAAAATGGTCATTGGGATAATTGTGCTTATTTGTCCTTCCCTTCCCCAAGCCCCCGCTATGATGATTCTACTTTTTGTGATGAAAATAATAGTGATACGGAAGTGGAAGAAATTGAGCATGGTCCAAATGGAGAGTTTAAGCTCATGTTAGAATGCCTACTTGAAGGAGGAAACAAAGAGCAAAATGCCTTGGAGGAGCTTTTGGAAAATAGTCTCCAAAATGATTTGGTGCTTGAAAGGTTGAACTTACAAATGGGAGAAATGCTTGAAGCTTTAGAGGTCCAAAAAGCCTCGGAAGTGAATGATAGCCAAGAACCTTCCTTAGATGTGGAAGCCGAAAACACTTCCTTAGCACTTGATCAAAACCAAGAAGAAATCTCAAATACTCAAAATGAGAAAATGATGCTCATGTTGGAGGCCATTTTTGAAAATGAAGAGAAGCAAAGCTTGGCACTCGAGGACTTAAAACAAGGCTTGACTAAAAATGATGAGCACATCCGCACTTTGGAAGATCGAATGAAAATATTGGTTGAGGCTCACTATGCCTACCAATTTGAGAGTGTGGAAAGAAGTCAAGAAGAGTCCGACTACGAGGAAGAAAGTGAGCTTTATTTTGAGGAATCAAGAATTGAACATTCGCCAACCGACTCCATGAGTGTTAGTGATGCCAAGAAAAATATGGAATTAGAGTAAACCGGTGTAAATGAAAATATGGTTGAGATTGACTCTAGTCCGGGGGAAAAAAAGAATGTCAAAATCCGGGAAGAATTGCAATTTGGAGCTTTGATGTTACATTCCAAGCATTTTTCAGCATTGGAATTGTGTGGTGATATGGGAATTGAGCTACACGAGTCAATGAAGAATTGCGAGGAGGAAAAGCAAATGCCATACGTCTTACAATTTGAGGGAATAAGAAGGCAAAATGACATTCCTCACATGAAAGCCAAGAATCGCAAAATGAAGAAATTAAAGTTTGGCTTGATCATCAACTTACCACCCTCCACTGCTCATGGTCACAAGCTTGATTCCAATCTAGGTGCCCAATTCATATCGTCCAAGTGGCGAGAAAAGTGATAAAGTTGATCCGCGTCGTGCCACGATGATAAATGCGGCGCTTGGTGGGAGGCAACCCATCGTTTTTCAAAATTTTTATTCGTTTTTAAAATTTTCTTTTTTTAGGATAGCTTAGTATATTATTTTTGACTAATTTGCCAAGTTTCCTAATTTTTGGAGTTGATTTGTACAGGTCGGGGTGACCAGGCAGCCAAAAGCAGTAGCTGATGAACTGCAGAACTGAAAACTGTTACACTATGCGATCACATAAGAGGCTATGTGTTTGCGTAAAGAAACATTTTGCTACCACTATGCGATCGCATAAACAGGCTGGCAATCGCGTCATTTTGGTAAGTTGGTTCTATGCGAACAATGACATCAGCGCGCGATCGCGGTTAACAGGTTAACTCTGAACGATTAAAACACTGGAAAAAAGACACCTACATATGTCAAAACAAAGAAACGATTGTGCCAACTCCTCTAACCCCTGAGAATCATCCTCAACTCTTCATTCTTCAATTTCATCACCATTTTCATCCATCATTCTTCAAGGTATGTATCTCGTCACTTTACTCGTTCTTGAATTTCAACTTCTCCCTTGTGCTACAAGAGTATATGAGCATCCATGTTTTTTTTCTTTTGTCTAATGTTTAGGGCAGAAATTTTAGGGCTTTTATGTGAATATTGTGTGTGAATGTATGCTTGTTTGCTGGATTAGGTTGGTTGAGTGAGAGGGTTGTGACTCTTGAAAAATTTGGGGCTAGATCCGTGCTTCAATTTCTTGTAAATTCTATGAAAATCTGATGCCCATAATATGTTTGTGGAAATGCCTGAAAGAACTTTAAGTGGGCAAGGAAGAAGACCTTCACGATCGCTATGCCCAATTCCGCGATCGCAAAGGTCTATTTTTTCCCCTTCGAAAATTGCTCTCCGTGATCGCGTTGACTGTTCTACGATCACATACTTTTATCTATGAGGTCATCAACATTTCACTTCGCGATCGCATTGGCTGGTCCGCGATAGCAGACCTTTAACTCTGAGAATCAAAAAAATGCTCTTCGCGATCGCTGGTTAATTTTCGCGATCGCATTGCTCTAACTCCTTGTAGCAAAACAGTAGCATTGCAGATTTTAATGCTGTTGCTTTTTGGTCATTTACTTTGGCCTAGATACATCAAAATACAGTGTATTAAGTACCTTTCCAAGCATTTAACATATGGTCTACTTTTGTAGGTACTTTGAGCATACAATGGCCTCGAAAAATATTGAAATTGTACAAGAGTCTGCTCCCCAAGCAGTGAAAGAGGAATATTTTGACCATGCCAGATTCACATCTGCTGAATGTGAAAGGAACTATGACAAACTCATGTCAAAGTGCATCGTCAAAGAAAAGGGCATACACTTGGACAAACTTGAGGATAAAATGCCGGATTCTTTCCAAAGATTGACTGACAGTGGGTGAATATGCTTTGCTCCTGAACCAATCAAAGCCAACTACATTATAGTTCGCGAATACTATGCTAATGATTTGAAGACCTATTTCCTAGGGGAAGTATACACCTTTGTGATGGGAAAGCGGGTCAACTTTGGTCCCGAGGTATTAAATGCACACTATATGCTTCCCAATGCTGACAATGAGGTATACAGGGCCAGAGCAAGGGATAGAGGGACCCAATGGTTGGTGGAGAAGCTTCATGACGGGGTAACACTGACTTGGGAAAGAGTGCACAAAGGGGTTGATTCTTATGAATTCACAGCTGAAGCCAAGACTTGGCTATCCATTATTTGGGCCCGAATTGTGCCAGCTAGACATGAGTCTGAGGTGATGCCAGAGAAGGCGATGATGATTGCTGCCATTATGGATGACTTGCCAGTGAACGTGGGCCAGTACATAGTGAGTGAAATTGAGGAAGCATGCAACGGAAGGTGTAAAAGCCTATTCTTTCCCTCATTGATCACTCAGTTGTGCTATGATGCTTGGGTGCTAAAGGAACCGAGTTATTCTGAGAAGGACCCAGGCATAGCAATTTATCCATTGCTTAGAAAAGGACCAACTGGCGGGAAGAAGAAGAGAAGAGTTAATGTATTATCTCCTTCATTTGGGCAGTTTACTGAGACTGCCGATGGGTCCAGTGGTTCTGCCACAGCTGCAGCAGGACTAAATAACCCCATTGCTCCACTTTCCTATGGACCTCCCACTATGCGTCACTTGTCCAGTCAAATCTATGGCGTTGATGCTCACATTCGCCAGCTTGTAGCTGGCCTTCCTTCTGGTCCACCTGGGGAGAGCACTTCTACTAAGACTGGTAAGAAGACATCTTTGGATGATGTAGTTCAGGAACAAAAAGCAATCAAAAACAGGTTGGAAGACATGAGCCGAAGACAAGGAAAGGTTGAGAGGTGACAGTTGAAGTTCAAGGAGCATGAGAAGAAGAAAAGCAAATTTCTGTCCAAAATGATGCACAAACTGAGTTCATTCTATGGATCACATGAATCAAAGGATGATGAGGATGAGGATTTGGAGCTCAAATTTTCCACCACCTCCAGCTCCGAGTGATGCAGTTTCAGGGAGCACCACTTTCATTTTCGCTTGTTTTGTTTAGTTGCATTGGGGACAATGCAACACTTTAGGTTGGGGGTGGCTCATATATGATGGATGTATGTGGAGCATGATCATTTTTGTGAACTCGTGTAGATTGGTTGACATTTGTAGACTATTAGTAATATTTTGTAATTTAATTCTAGCATGTTAACATTAGCATTTTCTTGTTAGTTTTTTATTTTTCATAGTAGTATTAATGAAACTCCTTGGTTTTTCTTTATACCGCAGTTCTTTTCCAAGGAAATAATTTATGTCGAACCGGGTGACTTTTCCCTATGATGGATGGCGTGACAACTTTCTTAAGGGATTAGTCGTGTTTAATTTCTTTTTTCTCTTTAGGTAAATATTTTTTTTTAGTTAGTATAATAGCTAGTAGTGAATAAATTGGTTATAGGATGCGGCTTGTTTGGTACCAACATGATTTAAACCTTGGCATATGAAGTTTTGATTTTTAAAATGAAAAATTATTGAATTAATAATCCTTGTTGTGACTTTTAGGCTCTATTTTTGGCCCGTTAATTCATTAAATAGTCTTTTAGGCTATATATGATTTTCTTTGGGTTCGTTAGTCTTAATTGGATTTTGGATTTATATGTCACTCGAGTTTGCATGTGCCATGTGTGGTGAGATTTGTTGTGAGTTCTTTTGCATTATTTGTAGTCTAGAACTTGCCCGGAATGTGCTTCAAGGTGAAATCCTAGACTAACTTGGTTTGGAAAATAATGTTAAGCCTTCCTTAGACCGTTATTATGACTTAAATTTCCTACCCTTGCATATTTTCCCTAGTCAACTCCTTTTGAGCCTTTAAACTTCCTCTTTGGCAACCATGTTACAAGCTTTAACCCATCGTTCCTTATTGATCTATCTTTTGGCACCCTACCTCCCTATGTACTTTGAAAAGTATAAACATAGGCTAAAAACCTAAGTTTGGGGGTGAAGATTAGAAAAGTTGTGATGTGGAAGGTGGTTAAAAGGTGAAAGGTAAAAAAAAAAAAATAGTGGAATTTTCCTTGAAAAATAAGAAAGAAGTAAAAGGAACGAAAAATAAGGAGTTGTGAATAAAGGGAAGATTAGGTGTGGAATGAAAAGTAAAGAAAGAATGGAAAAGGTTTTTGAAGGAAGTGTGCTTTAATTGTTGCAAATTGTAGTGCTTAGAGAGGTTTTGAGTCACTCTTCCAAATTGTGCCCTACCTTAGCTAAAAACTTACATTGCAACCCTTTAAGTCCTACTTGATTTTGAACCGAGTATGTCTACATTAGTGGAGGAATACATGAAGGGCAAGCCTATGGCACTCCTTTTGTGCATTTGAATATCTTTGTGAGAGTGAGAGTTAATTATTTCCATTTAATATCCCATATGTGTTTAAATTGCAATATATAAGTTGGGATTCTCTCTTAAGTGTGAGGGCACATGAAAATTTTGAGTTGTGAACTTAATCCAATCTCCAATTGGGAAGAATGAATAAAGGAAAATTACTTGTGATAATGAGGAAAATTTTGAAGCTTTAATGTCATGACTTGGTTGCTACTTTGATTAAAAGTGGTGTTTGAGCACTTGAATTGAAATGAAATTTGTGAGAAGTTCTTGGCGATTCATATGCTTTGGATTAATTGTTGGTACCAACCGAAGTCATTAGATTGTGCTTAAGTTGAACCTTTTTGACTTGAAATGATGTCTGGTGTGCCATTGAGCTGGATTGGTAATTTTATTGAAGGATGTTCTTAGTTGTTGAATTTCTTGAGGACAAGCAATAGTTAAAGTTTGGGGGTTTGATAAGTTGGTATTTTACCAACTTATCTCCTCTTGATACTTAGGCTTTTGTATGATTTTGTTGAGAAATTAAGGTATTTATTGAGGCTTATTGGCATATTTCAGGTATCAAATGATCTAGGAGTGATGGTGAAGAAACCATGCGAAAACGAGTAAAAAAGAAGCTAAAATGCAAAAACAAATACGGCCCAGTGAATTACACTTCGCGAATGCTAAGGGTTAGATGCGAAAGCGGAGCATTAGGACAACAAACCTTCGTGACCGCGAAGTGCTGTACGCGAACGCGAAGAAGGAGGAAGGCAACCTTCGCGAACGCGAAGGTATCATCGCGAATGCGATGCTGGAGGAAACAATACATCGCGAACGCAGGGCAAGTTCTGCGAATGCGATGAAGAAGATGGTCAACTGCTCTGAAATGTTCTACGCGAACGCGTGATGTAGTCTGCGATCGCAATGCCTTACAACACTACTCTTCGCGATCACAAGCCTCTTTTCGCGATCGTGATTCACAAATCTGGGTAGTCCTAGAATTTCACGATTTTGACCCCAAACCATTTAATACATGACCTAGCTCATTTGTAAAGGATCTTTGGCTTATTTTTCAGTTCCTAGACTAGAGAAGACAAGTTTTGGAGCTAGGGTTCTTGCACACACACTTGGGGCTGAAGATTTGAAGCTTTTGGTTGAGAATTTCTTACTCATTTATGCTCATTTCTTCATTTTCTTTCTTTGTATTGAATATTTAAGTGTGTAGTATTTTTCCAACACTTAAATATTGTTTATGGGAATATTCATATTTAAAGTGTGGATTAAATATCTTGTTGTGCTTATGTATAGAACGATTTTTAATTATTATGAAGCGAGTTATTGTTTCTTTAATTATTCTTGCTCTTTAATATTTCCAAAGGGATTAGCTAACCCTAGGACTCGCCCATTAACTTTGAATTAATTTTGGGAAAGATTATTTGGGGTTGAAAAAGATTAATTAACAAGAACTTGAGGCTTTAACCCTTGTAGCCGTATCCGGATGTGCTTAATCTCTTAATTGTTTTAGGGATAATTCAATTAGGAAGTCTTGTTACTCTTCGTAAGAAGCTAATATAGAATTATTACCCGAGGCTAATTAACATAAACTCGTTCATATTTATAAAATCGTGAAATACATTGGATCGTTACTTGAGTGTAAATCCCGATGCATCCATGCTTGTAGCAATCGATCATTTTACTTGCTTTCTAGGTAAGTTTACATTTTTCCATTTAGCTATAATATTTTCATAACCAAATACTAAGTGTTTGGCATTGCATAACAAGTGATAATTCTCTTACATTCCTAATTGCCTACATATTGTTCTCTGTGGGATTCGACCCCGACTCATAGTTGGGTAAATTATATTGCATGTGACCGTGTCCATTTACTTTTTAGTAGTGGATTTGTACGTTATCAGTCTTCAAAATTTCGGGATATAATCCGAAGCCGGGTCACCAAGCTTCGAGTTTCAGGGACCGATCAATACCGAGCTCGAAGTCATTATCGAGCTCGAATCTAAATCGAACCATGATGCGAAGTAACGTTATCGAGCTTGAGAGCCAAAGACCGACCAATGCTGAGCCCGAATCAATACCAAGCCCCAAGTCAAAATCGAGCTCGAATCAATATCGAGCTCGAGTCAATATCGAGCTTATAGAGAAGAGCCATTATAGCCGCACTAAGGGAGAGAATCTCGGCAGGAAAAAGGAAAATGTTGATTTTTCATGGTTCCCCACTATGTATTTTTAATTATATCTAAAGTAGGATCCCCTCACTATAAGAGGGATGGCTATTATCTCTATAAAGGGAGAACGATTGAGGCATCAAAAACAACATAACGCATATACTGTGCATATGCTCCATATTGAGAGATTATCATTTTGAGCTTTATACATTATTTTCATCTGGCTTATTCATAAATCATCCTCCCTTAAACCTCGTTAGTATTTTCATTCTTGACAGTCAATACTCCATATTTCTGCTTATATGATTTGTATCAAGATATACCACGTACCCTTAGAGCTACGTACAAATTCAACTCGATCCGTTTTTCGGGTAAACAGTTTGGCGCCCATTGTGGGGTTGAGGATAACAGTGGTTATTTGATACGAATTTGCAAAACTCACCATTTAACGCTTGTTGTTGAAAGTGTCTTTGATTTCGGATTAGCAAGAATGAACTCTCAATTAATGGCCTTATCTATCGACAACGAAGCTGGCCTTCAAGGTGAGAACAACAACATGACACCCAGGGCCGAAAGGCCGCTTGTCGATGCCATTGGGCCCGAGTCGAAGTACCATTAGACGTTAATTCGCATGTGGCTATTAAGACAAACCAACGTTCTGAACCTGAAAATAGCATTCATGGTGGTACTCGATCTGCAGCTCGAGACACCCACAACGTTGAGGAAAATAGAATTAGCTTGCATATGATTTTCGAAATATTGCAAGCTCAACATGTAGCGATAGCTCAGTTGCAGAGTCAAACCCATGTACCGAGCAGACCAGAACCTAGTCCACCCAGAGAAATCACCCATAGAATGGAGCCAGCTATAGTAAGGTCAAATGAGCAAGAATCTGGGACTAATCCCAAAATTGCTAAGATACTCGAGGAACTCACAAAACGGATCGAAGCAAACGATAAAAAAATGGAAACATATAACTCAAGGGTCAATCGGATCCCGGGGGCACCACCAGTGTTGAAAGGGTTGGATTCCAAAATATTCGTGCAAAAGCCTTTTCCCCCGAGTGCAGCTCCAAAACCGATCCCCAAAAAATTTCACATGCCCGAGATATCTAAATATAATAGGACGACCACATCACCTCTTACACGTGTGACATAAAGGGTAACGATTTAGAAGATGATGAAATTGAATCCGTGCTATTGAAAAAAAATTGAGAGACCCTTTCGAAGGGAGCAATGATTTGGTATCACAACCTGCCATCACATTCCATCGACTCATTCGCCATGTTAGCAGATTCTTTCGTAAAGGCACACGCAGGGGCCATAAAAGTCGCAACGAGAAAATCGGACCTTTTCAAGATAAGACAAAGGGATAATGAAATGCCGAGGAAGTTTGTGTCCCGATTTCAAATAGAACGCATGGAATTGCCACCGGTCATAGATGATTGGGCCGTTCAAGCTTTCACCCAAGGGTTGAACGAGTGGAGTTTGATAGCATCACGTCAGTTGAAACAAAGTCTGATCGATATCCGGCCGTGACCTGGGCAGATGTGCACAATCGATATCAATCGAAGATCAGGGTCGAGGACGACCAACTAACAGCCCCTCCAGTTCAGTACATCAAAACAGGTCGATAGTTAAAATCCAAAGGGACATCGACAGGGGGCGACGGTTGAACAGAGACTAATACCAATCATATATCGCATATCGAAAGAACAATGGTTCAGGATGCAATTCCTCCTGGAACAATCAAAGAAGTGATCGAGGATAGAGTTCTCGGGGACTTATGAGCAAAAGTGGTTTTGACAAGTATGCCGATCCCACAGAGACACCTCGGTTATCGGAATATAACTTTGGCATCGATGCATCAGGCATTGTATCGGCAATCGGAAGGATCAAATATACTAGGTGGCCCAGACCCATACAGACTGATCCTTCCTAAAGAAACCCAAATTTGATGTGCAAGTATCATGGCACGCATGGTCACAAGACTGAGGATTGTAGACAATTAAGGGAGGAGGTAGCCCGTCTATTCAACGAGGGCCACCTTCGAGAGTTCCTCAGTGATCGAGCCAAGAATCATTTAAGAGAAAGGGATGCCAACAGAAAAAATGAACAGGAGGAACCCCAACATGTCATTCATATGATCGTCGGTGAGGTCGACATTCCACAGGGACCCATGTTCAAATACACTAAGGTATCAACCACTAGGGGAAAACGAACCCGAGATTATGTGCCCGAAGGCACTTTGTCATTCAACAACGAAGAAGCTGAAGGCATTTCTCAGCCCCACAACAACGCTATGGTAATTTCTATCTTATTAAATAAAGTTCAAGTTAAGCGTGTTTTAGTGGATCCAGGTAGTTCGGCGAATATCATCTGATCGAGGGTCGTAGAACAACTCGGCCTACAGAATCAAATCATGCCCGCAGCTCGGGTTTTAAACGGCTTCAATATGCTAGTGAAACAACTTAAAGGGAGATTATTCTATCGGTGAACATGGCTGGAACAATTCAAGATACCAAGTTCCACGTAATCGAGGGTGACATGAGGTACAATGCCCTGCTCGGAAGGCCTTGGATCCACAGTATGAGGGCAGTCCCTTCGACCCTCCACCAAGTGATGAAATTCCCGACGCCGAACGGTGTAAAAACAGTATACGGGGAGCAGCATACTGCAAAGGAAATGTTTGCAGTCGATGAGGCAACACCGATATCGACACGATCAACCTCGGAAAGGTCAAGCATCAAAGGTAAAGAGGAAGTCAAATAGCAATCACAACCATCAGCCTTGACTGAATCGGGGAAGCAGGAGATAGAAGAAGAAGAGGAGAATTTTCTGACCCCTCAAACCTTTATTGTTCCCGAAGGTTCCGATGCCACCAAATCAATAGTCGAAGAGCTAGAACAGGTTATATTGATCGAGTACCTGCCCGAGCGAAAGGTATACCTGGGAACGAGATTAACCTCCGAACTCAGGAAAAGGCTTATCCAATTTCTTATTGATAACATAGATTGTTTTGCTTGGTCCCATTTAGACATGACAGGGATCCCACCGGAGATAACGATGCATCGGCTAAGCCTGGACCCCGGGTTCAAACCGGTGAAGGAAAAGAGGAGACCCAGTCCGATTCATAAAGGATGAGGTAACTAAACTTCTCAAAATAGGGTCCATCCGGGAGGTGAAATATCCCGAATGGTTAGCCAATATAGTTGTAGTTCCTAAAAAAGGGAACAAACTTAGAATGTGTATAGATTATAAGGATTTAAACAAGGCGTGCTCCAAAGATTCTTTTCCACTGCCTAACATCAATCGCATGATCGATGCCACGGCCGGCCACGAGATCCTTACTTTTCTCGATGCCTATTCCGGGTACAATTAAATCCAAATGAACCCAGAGGACCGAGAAAAGACTTCATTTATCACCAAGTATGGAACCTATTATTATAATGTAATGCCCTTCGGGCTAAAAAATGTTGGAGCTACTTACCAACGCCTAGTAAATAAAATGTTTGAAAAATAAATAGGTAAATCAATGGAAGTTTATATTGACAACATGCTAGTTAGGTCCCTGCGCGCAGAGGACCATTTGATTCATTTGCAGGAAACGTTCGAGATTTTAAGAAAATACAACATGAAGCTCAACCCCGAGAAATGTGCTTTCGAGGTCGGTTCGGGCAAGTTCCTTTGCTTCATAGTATTGAATCAGGGGATCGAGATCAACCCCAATAAAATCAAGGCCATCGAAGACATCACCATCGTGGACACTGTAAAAGCCGTACAGAAGCTAACCGGACAGATAGTTGCCCTAGGCTGATTAATTTCAAGGTCGTCGGATCAAAGCCACCGAATTTTCTCTCTACTCATAAAGAAGAACGATTTTGCCTGGACCCCGGAATGCCAACAGGCATTAGAAGAATTGAAGCGATACCTATCGAGCCCACCACTGCTTCACACTCCGAAGGTAGATGAGAAACTTTACTTGTACTTGGCAGTATCAAAAATAGCGGTAAGTGGTGTCCTAGTTCGAGAAGAGCAAGGTATGCAATTTCCCGTTTATTATATAAGTCGAATCATAGGGGAAGCAGAAACTAGGTATCTGCACTTAGAGAAATTAGCACTTGCACTGATAAGTGCCTCTAGAAAGTTAAGACCATACTTTCAATGTCACCCCATATGTGTATTAACCACTTACCCACTTCCAAATATTTTGCACAAGCCCGAACTATCGGGCCGATTGGCCAAATGGGCCGTTGAACTCAGTGGGTACGATATCGAATATCAACCCCGGACGGCCATCAAGTCTCAAATGTTAGCGGACTTCGTAGCCGATTTCACTCCAACCCTCGTACCCGAAGTGGAAAAGGAACTCTTCTTAAAATTGGGTACATCATCGGGGGGTATGGACCCTCTTTACAGACGGTGCTTCGAATGTGAAGGGGTCCACGCTAGGCATCGTTTTGAAGCCGCCCACGGGTAGCACTATTAGGCAATCTATCAAAACTTCTAGGTTGACTAACAATGAGGCCGAGTACGAGGCCATGATTACAGGTCTCGAACTAGCTAAAAGCTTGGGAGCAGAAGTCATTGAAGCCAAGTGTGACTCTTTACTGGTGGTAAACCAAGTAAACAAAACCTTCAAAGTTCGAGAGGATAGAATGCAAAGGTATTTGGACAAACTGCAGGTAACTTTGCACTGTTTCAAAGAATGGACTTTACAGCATGTACCTCGAGAACAAAACAATGAGGCATCGGGAGCAGAAGTCATTGAAGCCAAGTGAGACTCTTTACTGGTGGTAAACCAAGTAAACAAAACCTTCGAAGTTTGAGAGGATAGAATGCAAAGGTATTTGGACAAACTGCAGGTAACTTTGCACTGTTTCAAAGAATGAACTTTACAGCATGTACTTCGAGAACAAAACAATGAGGCCGATGCAATTGCAAATTTTGGGTCATCGATCGAGGAAGGTCATGCCGAGATAAACTCTACAAGCTTAACCTGGGATTGGAGGAATAAATATATTGAATGCTTGAAGAACGGAAAGCTCACATCGGACCCTAAAGAGTCGAGGACCCTACAAAGCAAAACTACTCGATTCACATTGATTGAAGATGGAACGTTATACAGAAGGACATTCGATGGACCGTTGGCAATATTCTAAGGACCAGTGATACCGATTACGTTTTACGAGAGGCCCATGAAGGCACTTGTGGGAACCATACCGGCGTCGAATCACTGATTCACAAAATCATTAGAGCAGGATACTACTGGGATAGCATAGAAAAAGGCACTAAAGAGTTTTTTCAAAAATGTGATAAATGCCAAAGGTTTGCACCGATGATCCATCGGCCTGGAGAACAAATTCACTCAGTCCTATCCCCATGGCCATTCATGAAATAGGGGATGGACATCGTCGGCCCTCTACCGTCGACCCCAGGTAAAGCTAAGTTTATTTTATTTATGACTGACTATTTCTCTAGGATTACATCGTATGTCGATTTGGGACACCCGCCGAAATAGTGTGTGACAATAGAAAACAATTTATCGGCAGCAAGGTGACGAAATTCCTCGAAGACCATAAAATAAAAAGGATATTAACAACGCCGTACCACCCTAGTGGGAACAGACAAGCAGAATCGATTAACAAGACTATCATTCAAAACATAAAGAAAAGGTTGAACGATGCTAAGGGGAAATGGAGAGAAATTTTACCCGAAGTCCTTTGGGCATATCGAACAACATCAAATTCCAGTACGGGGGAAACCCCATTCTCCTTAGTATATGGTTCTGAGGCCTTGATTCCAGTCGAAGTCGGGGAACCCAGTGCGAGGTTTTGACATACAACGAAAGAGGCAAATCACGAGGCTATGAATACTAGCCTCGAATTATTGGATGAAAAGCGAGAAGCCGCTCTCGTCCGATTGGCCGCCCAAAAATAGCGGATCGAAAGATACTATAATCGAAGAACTAATCTTTGCCATTTTAAAACTGGGGACTTAGTGCTAAGGAAAGTCACCCGCAATACCCGAAATCCAAATAAAGGAAAATTGGGTCCAAACTGGTAAGGACCGTATTGGGTACTCGAAATTGTCGGTAAAGGATCCTACAAGCTCGGTGTTATAAACGGCAAACAACTACCAAGCAATTGGAACTTGTCGCACCTAAAACGATACTACTGCTAAGGTGTAACCTTCCCATGTTCATTTATATTTCGAAACTAACCCTTGTAGGAGTTCGACCAAGAACAGGAATGGGTTATTCAGCACAAAGCCTTTGGCCTGAAAGCACGCGTTGCACTCTTTTTCCCTTAGACCGGTTTTATCCCAGATGGGTTTTTCGGCAAGGTTTTTAATGAGGCAACCATTGATCATGCTAACTTAGAGCAATTCAATAGTATCCAAGGTTTTATCCCAAATGGGTTTTTCGGCAAGGTTTTTAATGAGGCAACCATTGATCGTGCTAACTTAGAGCAATTCAACAGTATCCGAGGCCTCTTTACAATCAACCTCGAATACTAGGGGGTGTTACCCTCAAATATATCAAGTTTATATGTCAAGTTTGATGCAAGGAAGTTACTTCATAACAATAGGGTTTCGATAGGAAACATTGTAAGAGCCAAATGGTCAAAACGAACCATGCTCGTGTAGTTTGCTCAATCCCTAGTACAAAACATGAACACATGTATAACGACATAAAGAGAAATTTCTTCTTTGTCGATATCTCATGTCTCAGAACCCATCCGCTATTTCATGATCTATTACGCAAGAAGGCTTAAGGGCCGACCACTACCCCATAAATCGGGACTGCCAACCGAAAAATCAATGAGGCCAAGCCCTACATTAAGCCTACGGGCTAACTATTATTTCGAGTTCGAGCAATCACTCACTCGATTACTAAGCCTATGAGCTTCCTTACTTCGAGTTCGAGCAAAGCACTCACTCGACCAATAGAAGCCTAAGGGCTACTCATACTTCGAGTTCGAGCAATCACTCACTCGACTATTAAGCCTAAGGGCTCCTCTTACTTTGAGTTTGAGCAATCACTCACCCGACTACTAATCCTAAGTGCTAACAATTATCTCGAGTTTGAGAAATCACTTACTTGACTACTAAGCCTACGGGCTAACTATTATTTCGAGTTCGAACAATCACTCACTCGATTACTAAGCCTACAGGCTACCTTACTTCGAGTTCGAGCAAAGCACGCACTCGACCAATAGAAGCCTACGGGCTACTCCTACTTCTAGTTGGAGCAATCAATCACTCGACTATTAATCCTAAGGGCTACTCTTACTTAGCAATCACTCACTTGACTACTAAGCCTAAGGGCTAACAATTATTCCGAGTTCGAGAAAAACACTCACTCGACTATTAAGCCTACGGGCTACCATACTTCGAATTCGAGCAAAGCACTCACTCGACCAATAAAAGCCTACGGACTAACTATTACTTAGAGTTAGAGCGAAGCATTAACTCGACCATATATCCTACGGGCTATACTGCTTCAAGTTTAAGCAAACACCTTATAAAGCCTATAAAGGTCCGAATTCGATCAAATTGCCTAAAGCCTCGAACTTATGAAAACTTTCATAAGGCATGAATGAAACAAGATCTTCGTCGGGAAAGGAAAAGATTTTTATATATATTCAAGAGTGTTTACAACGTCCGAACAGGACCATACACAAAAAATAGAAAAAACTCTAAGTCTCCTGGTTATCTCCGGAGGCGGTCTCTTCTCCATCGGGCTCCTCCCCGCTCTCAGACCCACTCTTGCTCCCATCATCATCATCGTCATCATCGGAAGCCAAGGATTCCGCATCGGCTTTGAGCTCTTTAGCCCTTTTTATCTGTTCGGTGAGATCGAAACCTCGAGCATGGATCTCCTCGAGGGTCTCCCTCCAAGATTGGCATTTGGCAAGTTCAGCAGCCCAATGTGCTTGAGTATTTGCGGTCTCGGCTGCCTCTCTTGCTTGTACCTGAGCGGCTTCAGCGTCGGCCCGATAGATAGCCACGAATGCATCCGCATTGGCCTTTGCTTTTTCAGCATCAGATTTGGCTTTGGCAAGTTCGGAGGCCAACCGAGCCTCGAGCTCCCTTATTTTTCGAGCTTGGACCGAGCTCTTCTCCTTCATGTCTTGAAGTTGGTTTTCGGCTGATGATAATTGGACTCGAGCAGTTTTTTTTTATGCGGCGAGACGGTCCATAACATCTTTACATCCCAAGGTCTCTGCCCTTATCATATCAATCTCCTCGCGAAGCTTCCCAATCACCTCAAGCTTCTGCTGCAGCTGTGAGATCGAAATATTAGCCACCATTCCGGAAGCGAGCCCATGGGATTTAAAGATTATCATTACTTGCTCGGTCAGGTCAGTCTGGTCTTGATAAGCCTTGGCCAACTCAGCTCGGAGGTCCTTGATTTCTTCTTCCCTTTTCCCGAAGAGGAGTCTAAGGGTGTTCCTCTCTTCCGTGACCCGTCGGAGGTCTGCTTCATACCGACGCAGCTCAGCTGGAGATCGAGAACACGATTCTCGATGAACCGTTGCGGCCTGTGAAGAAAGAAGAAAAGAAGTTAGAAAAGAAAAACAAACATGAGGTGGTACCAACTAAGTGAGTTAAGTCTTACCCGATTCAGAGCCTGCTACACTTCGTGGAAAAGACCCAAATCATCACTAGGGCCGGTAGCATCCTCGATACAGGTAAACAGATCACGAAAAGGGTCCTCTCCCTCGTGAGGACCGCCTACCTCGAGCGCCCCCAAAGATTGGGCCTCTTGAATCGCCCCTTCAGAAATGGCGGGGAGAGTAGGCGAGTCTCCGATGACTATTGCCCCAAGCGAGTCGCTTGGGGCGTTCTCCTCCGTTTGGAGAGCTTCAGGATCGGCCCTTTCGGATATACCCACCGGTTATCGACATCGGTGGGAGGCATCATCGACCTCCATTAACTCGGGGACTTTGCCCGAATCCTTCTCCGATACCACCTCAGTTCGAGTCGGAGACACACAAACCACCATCAACCCAGCTGCCTTTGAGGCATCAATGGTTTTCTTCACTCGCGCCACCAGTACGGACCCGTTATCTTCTTCTTCCTCGTCTTTATCCCTTAGACGCCGAACTGATTCTTCGGTCAAAGGGATGGTATTCTTCCTCGGCTTACGAGCCGTCCTCGTCTTTGGTTTTGGATCTTCGAAAGTAGAGCCCTTTTTCTCTTATTATCCTTCACCGGTTTTGGATCAAAGGCTGAAGCCTCTTCCTCGCCAGACAGGGGCCTCAAAACCGCATCTTTGCCCAGGCCTACACATAAGAAAATTGATTAAGTATATGGAAAATACTTCGTTCAAACTATCAAAGATACGAGAAAGAGGCTTATCCAAGATACGAGCCTTTATCGACCTTAAAATTAGAGGTAAGAACACACGCCCCGGGAACACACTCCTCAGACCATGGCTCCACCGGTGTTTTATCGGCGACAGACTGTGAAGAAGAAGCTTTTTCTTTTTGAGGAACGATTTTTGATGTTTTCATCATTTTGGTTTTGAAGATCAAGAATAGAAGGAGATAACAAAGATGTGGTGTTTTGAAGAAAGGTTTTGCAGTGAAAATCACACAAGGAAGATTTTGCAATAAAAATCACAGGCTTGCAGATAAACTCAGAAGATGCGAGAAAGAGCTTAGAAATTTGGAAACTGGAGATGTAAAAGTGATAAATGGTAAAAATAGAAGTTATTTATAGATTGAGGAATGACGGTTCAATATCAGCAGTGGCCGACCACCGTCTAACATGCATTTAATGCCTTGGTAAATTGAACCGATGGGACAACTATCACGTACGTCATGGTCGGGCTCGATGATAACGTCAGTGTATATCTGATCAAGCCATTGCGAAATCATATCGTGTCTCGCCACATCCTTCTCGAGAAACGAGGGGACTATCTGTACACGGTCGAAACCGATTTTGGCCTTCGTACGACTGGTCGAGATGGGAACATAATAAATTGAAGGGCGCCGAAGAGCGTCTTCATAATTTCGGGATAAGATCCGAAGCCGGGTCGCCGATCTTTGAGTTTCAGGGACCGATTAATACCGAGCTCGAAGTCATTATCGAGCTCGGATCCAAATCGAACCATGATGCGAAGTAACGTTATCGAGCTTGAGAGCCAAAGACCGACCAATGCTGAGCCCGAATCAATACCGGGCCCCGAGTCAAAATCGAGCTCGAATCAATATCGAGCTCGATTCAGTATCGAGCCGGAGTCAATATCGAGCCTATAGACAAGAGTCGTTACAGCCGCACTATGGGAGAGAATCTCAGCAGGAAAAAGGGAAAAGTTGATTTTTCATGGTTTTTCACTATGTATTTTTAATTATATCTAAAGTAGGATCCCTCCACTATAAGAGGGATGGCTATTATCTCTGTAAAGGGAGAACGATTGAGGCATCAAAAATACCATAACTCAGATACTGTGCATATGCTCCATATTGAGAGATTATCATTTTGAGCTTTATACATAATTTTTATCTGGCTTATTCATAAATCATCCTCCCTTAAACCTCGTTAGTATTTTCATTCTTGACAGTCAATACTCGATATTTTCGTTTATACGATTTGTATCAAGATATACCACGTACCCTTAGAACTACGTACAAATTCAATTCTATCCGTTTTTTGGGTGAACAGTTTAGCGCGTACTTCAAATTCTGTCATCTTTCCTCTCTTTGAATTGAATCAAATCGTGCAATGATCCACCACATGCATATTCAAGAAACAAATTGTAAGTTGGAATACCATTTTCGAAGCTTACGTCTGCTCCATAGAACTGAACCACGTCAGGACAACCTCTTAGAGTTTTCAAGATATGCGCTTCTCTTTGGAGTGAAATGGAACACAAGATATCTGAACATTTTACAGCACCAACTGAAGCACATAACAAGGAAGAATCAATCTTCACCGCGTAATATACTTTCCCGTAAGAGCCGGCACCAAGAAGGTAAATCTTTTTCCACTCCATAGTTCAACTTCTCACTTTCTGTCTTAAACTAAATGAATGATTTTGAAAAATAACAAATGGTAGCTTGTTTTATATATAGAAAACGCTCAATCCTTTATTGATGTGGAGAAGGTTTTACATGCTGTCGCTAAGGTGGTGTTAGTGTATTTTTTTTTTATTTATTGGTAACTTTGTATTTCCATACACAATCCTTATTTGATGTGGAGAGGGTATTTTTCTCCTCTTGGTTAGTGCTTTATTCCTCTAAATGGATTTCCTAAATGCACCGATTTTATTTCTTGTGATTTACTCAACTTTTTTCTCAAAGTGTTAAGAGTTAAATCTTGATAAATCTTTTATACCTACGGATTAATTTAACAATAGCTAGTAAATACATAATTTAAAAGAACTAATTAACGATATAATTACTTTCATTATTATTATCTTCTTAAAGATACTTATACTTGTTATTATAAGTACAGTAGTGTCTTTATTTAAAGATATAAATAATCACCAAGGGTTTGGGTCCTGGGAATGAAAAAAATTATTGTATGAAGCGCTTTCATTTTAATAGGTTTTACATGGTGCGAATCCAGATTTGTACATAGGGTGAAAAATATAAAAAAATATTTAAATCAATCATTTCACTTATCATGATTTTTTTTAAAGTTGGGAAACAACAAAAAAAGATATTTAAATTAATCATTTCAAATGTCATGATCTTATTACAACTAAATTATCCAAAATAACTCTAGAGTTTGAAATACTGTCAGATTTCTCTATAACTGTCGCTCTATATAACAATATTTTACTATAAAAATTAAGTTTTTTTTATATTCAGTTTTTATATCATATTTTACCTCTTTATAACAGCTTTTTACTAACAATAACAACCATCTTTATAATATTATGCTCTTTTATAAAATTACCCCTTTATAACAGTCATCTTACGGAAATAAAATCTCTAAGATTTTCAATAATAGGTTTATATATTTGGCCAAATATTTTAAAACTCCAAATTTGGCGCCCACCGTAGAGCATAGACAATTGTGGTATTTCTTTGATCCATTCATTTGTAACTAACGTATTTTGACACTTTTCTTTAGTAAAGTAAAAGAAGATATCTTAAAATAGAAGGAGGAGGAGTAGGAGCTACCTTTAGGGGCAGAGTCGAATTATTACAAGATAAATAATGAGACAAACGAGAGCACTTAGACAATTTACTTGGCAACTAATGATGTTAACAACTCATTCAATGTTGGGAATAACAACGAGCGTGAGGATATGTTCCATGATGGAGATCAACGTGATGATTCAATAAGTGAAACTCGCAACAACCGAAATGAGACAACTTCGGTTCGGGAATAATGAAATCCTCAGTGAGTGAGGAGTCCTACTCCTGAAGATATGAAGGATGAACCTGTAGTCGAAACGGTGAAAGTTTTGAGAGTGCAGCAAAGGAAAATCATAAATCATCTATCAAGATAGGACCGGAGAATGACTGAGTTCCAGCAAGCACTTTCGGTTGCCTTTAATAATTCCAATGGAGGAATTGAGCCCCTCCTAGCATGCCTGCAAATCAAACAATGGAAAGAATTGGTAACATTGCTTCGAGAGAGGAGTTTGGATTTAATGATAATCAAGAAGGTGATGCAGGTAGTGGATCCGAAAATAATAACAACACAAATGATCCTTTTAAAACCGATCTCATAAGGTTCGGGAAATGAATGATCGGATGGATCAAAATGCTAAAGAGTTCTACGCTCGGATGGATCAGATCCCAGGGGTACCACCCGTATTGAAGGGGTTGGATTCAAAGAAGTATACACAATTAGCATTCGAACTAATTGCGGCCCCGAGTTGTTTCTAAAGATATTCAATATGCCAGATATTCCAAAGTATGATGGTACTTCGGATCTACAAGAACACATAACGACTTACACTACGACTGTAAAGGTAAATGATTTGGCTCCGCATGAGATAAAATTTGTTCTGCTGTGATTGTAGGCTAGAAATCCGTATTTTAGTCATATTTTGCACTCTAATTACTGCACTTTACTTGTGATTAAGCTTAAATAATGGTGATTTGTGATTATTATGTATTTTATATCTTGCAGGAAATGATTCTGAGTTAAAAGCATAATTTGGAGCTCAATCGAATAAGTTGGAGCTTTGAAGTTTCAGTAAAAGCCCAAGGAAGTAAACTGGCATCGCGTTCGGGGGTCGAGGACCAAGTCTGGATATCAAAAAGTGAAAGAAATAATTTACTCTGAGCAAAAGTCATTGTTGCATCACGTGGGGCGATGCGGCAGTGCAAGTTGGAGTTGGCCTGTCAGAAACAAACCTCTAAACTTCTCCAAAGACACACCATATGAGGCAGCGCACCATGAACCGTGGTTGAGCAATTTTTATAGAGTGTTTTTCTTGTTTCAGCTTGAAAAGGGTAGTTTCGTCTGGACACGTTCCTACATGGTATAAATACACCAAACACTCATTTTTAAGGGACTTTTGACCTACGGAAGATTGGAGACTCAAAGCATAAGGATTCATCATTCTTTCCGCAACTCATCACCCGAGTTTGGATTGAATTCACGTTTTCTTATTCTTCAACTTTATTTGGGTAACATCTCAGACAGTCGTTTTGAGCATCTGCATTCTGTTCAGCATTTTGAAGTCTTGAGTAGTTTCATATGATGTTCTATGACTTGTGTGAATCATCGGTTTTAGTTTTCATGTAATTCAGGATTGATTTGGAAAAATTATTCTCATTTTAGAAGCTTTAAGTTGGGAGAGTTGATCAAATTTGACGTTTGTGTATTTGACATTTGATCGGAGTTTTGATGGTTCCTTTAGGTTTAAATGGTGATTTTGGACATGGGCATATACCCGGATTTGCATTTGGATGTTTTAAGAAGGTTATGGCGCTAATTGGCAAAAATTGGCAACTTGAAGTTTTGGAAAGTTCTTAGATTTGACCGAGAGTTAACTTTAATGATATCGGGTTTGAATTGAGGTTTCAAAGTTGAAATAGGTTCGTCATGTGATTTTAAACTCGTGTACAAAATTTGAGGTCATTCCGAGTTGATTTGATATGGTTCGACACGAGTTTTGAAAAATGAAAGTTCAAAAGTTCTTCAAGTTTGATTTGAGGTGTGATTCGCCACTTCAAAGTTGTTATATGTAATATGAGGCCTCGAGTAGGTCCGTGTTATGTTTTGGAACTTGTTGGTATATTTGGACGGGGTCCCGAGGGGCCTGAGTGAGTTTCGAACATGGTTCAGATCGTTTTGGATCATTTTGGATATGTTGGTTTGGTAGGGACCTGGTGTGTCTGC
This sequence comes from Nicotiana tomentosiformis, assembly GCF_000390325.3. Classification (NCBI taxonomy): domain Eukaryota; kingdom Viridiplantae; phylum Streptophyta; class Magnoliopsida; order Solanales; family Solanaceae; genus Nicotiana; species Nicotiana tomentosiformis. The sequence goes on along the minus strand of NC_090820.1, from coordinate 81,491,693 downwards.
ACCTGCAGAGCCTTGGGCGCAAGTGCATAGCCGCATAAGCCGTACTTGTAGCGTAGAAGCGCAAATTGGAGCTGGGGGCAGGAGTCTGCAAATGTAGAGATTCTACGAAGGTGCAGAAGCGGTAGCTACGACGCAGATGCGAGATGGTCGCAGACAAGGAGAATTTCCTTGTACCTACGAGAGGTCTGGGATCAGTGATTTTCGCAGAAGTGAAGATTGGGGCCGCACATGCGGTTCCACAAACTTACCAGGGAAGACTCACTATATATCGAGGTTTTGGTTCTTTTTACAAAATTTGAGATTTGGAGCTCGGTTTTGGGCGATTTTGGAGAGGATTTTCACCATATGGATTGGGGTAAGTATTTTTTACTCAGTTTTTGATGATATTTGATGAATTTATCTTTGGTTTTGGCATTTGAATTATGAATTCAAAAGAGAAATTGGAGGTTTTTGTCTAAACTTTCCCAAAGCAAATTTTAGAAGTTTTGAACATCGAGGCGGAGTCAGATTTGAGTTAAATTAGTATGGTTGGACTCGTAATTGAATGATTTGTTGGATTTGGTGAGTGTTGTCGGGTTCCGAGGTGCAGGCACGGGTTTGACATTTTGGTTGACTTTGAGTAAATGTGTGAAGATTCGACCTTTACAATTTGGGATTGGTTCCTTAGGCGATATTTGATGTGTTTGAGTTACTTTTCGCTAGTTTCGAGTCTTTCGGAGGTTGATACGCACAAAATGGCATTTCTATAGTTTTTTGGCTTACTCGGTATTGGATTTGGCTTGTTCGAGGTAAGTAACATATCTAAACTTGGAATTGAGGGTATTAATCCCTGTGAAATGTGTTGTTTGTGTTGTGTTGAGGTGACGCACATGCTAGGTGATGGGCGTGTGAGAGTGCACTGTGGTAAACATGAACCGGGTTGATTTTTGTACTGAGTTGCTATCTAGTCTTGTTTTATCTGTGAAATTCCTACATGTTAGAGTAATTGAACTGTTATTCATACCAAAAATTATGTTTAGGCTATGTGCTTATTCGGTTGAGACCTAATAAGGTTATTTCTATTGTTTTGAGTTATCTGCTTTAACTGCACTTATATACTCAGTCATGGTTCATCATTTGCATATCATATCTCAGTCTCTATTTATAATTCACTGTTACATCACATGTTATCATTTTTTGGGCTGAGTGGTACGAGATTATGAGCCCTTGAGACTTGAGAGATTGATGACAGAGGTGGGCCAGAGAGTCGTGTTGTAAGTGTTATTGTGGATTGGGTTACACTACACAGTATGCCATAATGGCTTTATTACTATTGTTATTATTGTGGATGGTATTGCACGCCACAGCAGGCCTTTTGGGCTTTTGATTAGCGCTTGGGCAGGATCTGCCCCTCTGGAGTCTGACATACCAGCAATGGGTGCAAACAGGGTGATGTATATGCACGTGCTTTGGTGAGGAGCTTATGAGCCAGGCACCTGTACAGTGTTGAGTGATTGTGTGTGTTTGTGTGATGAAGTGGTCAGTTGAGACATGCAGCTTGAGTATGTTGAGGGTGAGACTACCTGGGAATATCAGCGTGAAATCATTCATTTGACATGCATACTTGGCATGTAGGTATAGAGATGCATTTTCCTTATGCTAGACGGTATTGTGACATTCATGATTTGTCATGTACACTTGACATGTAGGCATTGCGATGTATATTCCTCATGCTAGATGGTATATGATAATTGATGACTTGACATGCATATTGACAGGTAGGCATAGAGATGTACTTTTCTCATGTTATCTGACATGAAATGTCTTATCTGTTGTTGAAAGTTTTGAAAATATTCACAGTTTTTCTAATAAAATTGTATTTTGGTGACTCTGGTGAAAGATTTGGGCTTTCTAATAATGATTTGAGTTATTTCTTGTATTGCCTTCATTATATTATTACGAGTTGTCATTTGGCTATCGGTGTTAGACTCCGACCGTTTTTCGAGCTCGTCACTGCTTTCTACCTAAGGTTTGGTTTATTACTTATTGATTACATGGGGTCGGTTGTACTCATACTACACTTTTTCACCTTGCTTGCAGATTTTGGAGCTGATGTTAATGTATATGGTGGGAGCTGGCATTGAAGATGTACCTGCGTTCCGGTTATTGCTGCCTCTTGTTCATGTTAGCTTTAGATTTGTAAATCTGTTTATGTATATTTCAACATATGATGTATTTATTTCGTACCATCTTTGTAAATTCTAAGTTTTAGAAGCTCGTAAATTGTACTACCAATCCTTGGAATTTTGTATAGAGAGTTCAGATATTTTATTTATTGACTCTTGTTATCCTAATGGAGTTGTGTTGTTTATCATTTGGCTTACCTAGCGGGTTGGGTTAGGTGCCATCATGACTAGCTGGATTTTGGGTCGTGACAATTTGTGATGA